>NC_091275.1:0-312945 GCF_042100115.1 Alternaria dauci
CCCTAACCCTACCCCTAACCCTCACCCTAACCCTAACCCTAACCCTAACCCTAACCCTAACCCTAACCCTAACCCTAACCCTAACCCTAACCCTAACCCTAACCCTAACCCTAACCCTAACCCTAACCCTAACCCTAACCCTAACCCTAACCCTAACGGTTACAGCTTCTTAGTTATTTAGGGCTTCTTAGTTACTTAGGGCTTCTTAGTTATTTAGGGCTTCTTAGTTATTTAGGGCTTCTTAGTTACTTAGGGCTTCTTAGTTACTTAAGGCTTCTTAGTTATTTAGGGCTTCTTAGTTACTTAGGGCTTCTTAGTTACTTAGGGCTTCTTAGTTACTTAAGGCTTCTTAGTTATTTAGGGCTTCTTAGTTATTTAGGGCTTCTTAGTTATTTAGGGCTTCTTAGTTATTTAGGGCTTCTTAGTTACTTAGGGCTTCTTAGTTACTTAGGGCTTCTTAGTTACTTAGGGCTTCTTAGTTACTTAGGGCTTCTTAGTTACTTAGGGCTTCTTAGTTATTTAGGGCTTCTTAGTTATTTAGGGCTTCTTAGTTATTTAGGGCTTCTTAGTTATTTAGGGCTTCTTAGTTATTTAGGGCTTCTTAGTTACTTAGGGCTTCTTAGTTACTTAGGGCTTCTTAGTTATTTAGGGCTTCTTAGTTACTTAGGGCTTCTTAGTTACTTAGGGCTTCTTAGTTATTTAGGGCTTCTTAGTTACTTAGGGCTTCTTAGTTACTTAGGGCTTCTTAGTTACTTAGGGCTTCTTAGTTACTTAGGGCTTCTTAGTTACTTAGGGCTTCTTAGTTATTTAGGGCTTCTTAGTTATTTAGGGCTTCTTAGTTATTTAGGGCTTCTTAGTTATTTAGGGCTTCTTAGTTATTTAGGGCTTCTTAGTTACTTAGGGCTTCTTAGTTACTTAGGGCTTCTTAGTTACTTAGGGCTTCTTAGTTATTTAGGGCTTCTTAGTTATTTAGGGCTTCTTAGTTACTTAGGGCTTCTTAGTTATTTAGGGCTTCTTAGTTATTTAGGGCTTCTTAGTTACTTAGGGCTTCTTAGTTACTTAGGGCTTCTTAGTTATTTAGGGCTTCTTAGTTACTTAGGGCTTCTTAGTTACTTAAGGCTTCTTAGTTATTTAGGGCTTCTTAGTTACTTAGGGCTTCTTAGTTACTTAGGGCTTCTTAGTTACTTAGGGCTTCTTAGTTACTTAGGGCTTCTTAGTTACTTAAGGCTTCTTAGTTATTTAGGGCTTCTTAGTTACTTAGGGCTTCTTAGTTACTTAAGGCTTTTAAGATTAATTTATATTAAAGTTAAAGTAAAATAGTAGTAAAGTTTATATTTATTTTATTCTTATAATATTATTAGCTATATAGTAATATAAATAATAAAACTATATACTTTAGAAATAAATCTTACTATTAGTAATAAAGGATTTAAAAAACTATACTAACTATTACTTAAAATACTTAAAAACTCTTTTTTTAAATAAAATAAAAAAAAATTTATTTTTACCTTAAATCTTTTATTAACTTTTAATAAATACTACTTTTAAAATTATTTCTTTCTACTAGTTTACTTAATTAAAAATAGCTATATAGTTAGAAGTAGTATATAAGGGGCTACGCTTAGGGAGCTATTATATAAGTATACTATTATTATATTTAATAAGGAAAGAAGCTAAGGAAAACTATAGTCTAAAGGCTATTTAGGAGGTAGTAGCTTAGAGTATTATTTATCTAGTATACTAGTATAGAATCTAGGTTAACTACTAACTACTTAGATTCTATAAGTAGTATACCTTATATATATAACTAAGATCTTATTAAGGAATAAGCTAATTTAAGCTTTAGCCTATTATATAGTAAGTTAATTAGAAGTAACTAGTTATTATAAAATAATAAATTATAAAAAACTACTTCTTATTTTTTAAATAACTATACTTAGTAGTTACTAATACTTTATTATACTTTTTTTTCTTAAAGAAAAAATACTAAATTTTTATAAAATATTTTTTATTTTAAAGTATTAAATATTTTATTCTTTTACTTTATAAATATCTTTATCTTAAATATAAGTTATACTCTTTTCTTCTTTTTATAAAGTAGTTAAAAGTTATTAAATCTAAGTAAACCTTTATATAAGAATATAGATAAATAAAAAAGTAAAAAAATCTTATTTAATATATTACTATATACTATATACTTACCCTTAGTTAAGTAAAATAAATAACTTTTTTTAAAAGGTTTCTTAATTATAGTAAAACTTTATAAATTCTTAATCTTTATTTAAGTTTTATATATAGTAGTATAAATTTCTTTTATAAAGATAATATAAGAAAGTCTTACTTAGTAGTAACTAGTATTTAGTTAATATAGCTTTAAACTATCTTTACTTATTACTTAATTAAATACTTAATAACTTTATTCTTACTTTAGTATTTATTATTCTACTTATTTAAATAAAATTTAATTTAACTAGCTTTATTTTATACTTTTTCTTTATTTATTACTTTATTATTATAAAGTAAAAGTAGTCTAGTTTTATTACTTCTATAGTAATATTATTAAATAATAAATAAGAAAGAAAAAAATTAATTATTATAAATATATTTAGTAGAAAGTATATTTTTTAAAGATATAGTAAAAGGATTACTAACTATTTATACTAATAGATATATAAATTTTTAAAAGATTAGGTAATACTAACTTTAATATTTATTAAAAGTTACTATAATATAAACCTTAACTTACTATAATATAAACCTTAACTTACTATAATATAAACCTTAACTTACTATAATATAAACCTTAACTTACTATAATATAAACCTTAACTTACTATAATATAAACCGTAACTTGCTGTAACATGAACCTTAACTTACTGTAACATCAACCTTAACTTACGGCAACATCAACCGCAACTTACTGCAATATTAACCGCAACTTACTGTAACATGAACCTCAACTTGCTGCAACATAAACCTCAACTTGCTGCAACATCAACCGCAACTTGCTGCAACATAAACCTCAACTTGCTGCAACATGAACCTCAACTTGCTGCAACATAAACCTCAACTTGCTGCAACATGAACCTCAACTTGCGGCAACATCAACCGCAACTTGCTGCAACATCAACCGCAACTTGCTGCAACATGAACCTCAACTTGCGGCAACATCAACCGCAACTTGCTGCAACATGAACCTCAACTTGCTGCAACATGAACCTCAACTTGCTGCAACATCAACCGCAACTTGCTGCAACATGAACCTCAACTTGCTGCAACATTAACTGCAACTTGCTGTAACATTAACCGCAACTTGCTGTAATATGAACCTCAACTTGCGGCAACATCAACCGCAACTTGCTGCAACATTAACCGCAACTTGCTGCAACATGAACCTCAACTTGCTGCAACATTAACCGCAACTTACTGCAACATCAACCGCAACTTGCTGCAACATGAACCTCAACTTGCTGCAACATCAACCGCAACTTGCTGCAACATGAACCTCAACTTGCTGCAACATTAACTGCAACTTGCTGTAACATTAACCGCAACTTGCTGTAATATGAACCTCAACTTGCGGCAACATCAACCGCAACTTGCTGCAACATTAACCGCAACTTGCTGCAACATGAACCTCAACTTGCTGCAACATTAACCGCAACTTACTGCAACATCAACCGCAACTTGCTGCAACATGAACCTCAACTTGCTGCAACATCAACCGTGATATATCGTAATGTATAATACAACATACTATAGTACATATTACCAACTATTGTACCACCTATTGTACCTTACTATACTACATATTACAGCTTTATACACCCGTATAAGTTCTACATACAGTATATTATTACTTCTCCTCCAAAATCCTCTTCTGCCTTAACTCCTCTTCTCCCCAACGTAGCCGCAACTCTCCAGAACCGCTTGAAGTTCAGGGCTTTACTTCCAACCCATCTATTGTCAAACATATACAGCTGCATACGGTGAACTCAAGGTGTTTAGGAAACACACCTTTACCGCGATTTATTACAGTGTCTTTCAACAGTGTTGTGCTTGCGTCTTTTACCAGCACGTTTATTATTTTGATACAGTGTATTATCACTTTAAGAGGAATAGAGTAAGCGCATAAACTCTTACTCTACTACTTCTCTTCATTACTACGTACTGGCTTTCAAAGAACAAGAAGAGATCGATATTAGCCTAGTCCCACACTATCCTACTGGGAGGCTTGTCTTCCTTGATCTCCAAATCACCTCCAGCGTCTCTAGAACCTTTTCAATCGTACTGGTTCCAGTCGTGTGCTACGTTGCTGCACTGATCTCCACCGTGACCCTCATCATTGCCGGCGTGATCCTCATCATCGTCAGCGTGATCCTCACCCTCTGGCTTGTCCTTGGCTTCGTCTCCACCATCGTCGGCGTGATCCTCACCCTCTGGCTTGTCCTTGGCTTCGTCTCCACCATCGTCGGCATGATCCTCACCCTCTGGCTTGTCCTTGGCTTCGTCTCCACCATCGTCGGCGTGATCCTCACCCTCTGGCTTGTCCTTGGCTTCGTCTCCACCATCGTCGGCGTGATCCTCACCCTCTGGCTTGTCCTTGGCGTCATCCCGATTCCAGTCATCTCCACCGGAATAGAAAGGAATCCCATCATCATTTGGCTTGTCCTTGGCGTCATCCCGATTCCAGTCATCTCCACCGGAATAGAAAGGAACCCCATCATCATTTGGCTTGTCCTTGGCGTCATCCCGATTCCAGTCATCTCCACCGGAATAGAAAGGAACCCCATCATCATTTGGCTTGTCCTTGGCGTCATCCCGATTCCAGTCATCTCCACCGGAATAGAAATCAATTCCATCACCGTCGACGGGGGAGGCTGTGGAAAATGTGGGGAGAGGTCCGTAGTTGGCATCGGGAAACATCTTTATGGGCTCTTCAGTGGCCTGAGAGCCCGCAGCGAAGGCCTCTATATGCTCGGCGACATTGAACGGGGGGTTGAACTCGCACCAACCTTGAGCCAATTCTGGATCAACGTGCAATTGGATGGCGGATTTTCGGTCTAGGCACCATTTCCAAACCTTGTAGTAGGCGAGCTTGACGTACCGCTTGTCCTTGTCGGTCGCACCAGTGTATTCGGCGAGGACGCTCACAGGATTACCAACGATAACGAGGAGGGAACGCGCGCGTCCAACGGCTAGGAGCATTCGTGTGGTATGCTTGACGAAACCGAGGTCGCCAGCGTTGGTGGTGTCGAATACAATACCTTCCTTCTCGGCGCCCTGCATTTTGTCGACTGTGAAGACTTCGACGTCTCGCAGCTGGACGCTAAGTTTGAACAGCTCCTCCTCGTCAACCTGATTGGCTAAGTGCTCCATGAATCTAGCCAATACGAAGCGGATAGCGGCAACTTGCGCTACATACGGGGTGATGATAGCGACCTGCTTACCAGAAAACCCGCCAGCGATCATCTTGCAGACGGCCCGGAGGGTATAGGGAATGAAGTCCTTGTTGTAGCGAGACTTGGTGGCACCGACGATGTCGTGGCTACCTTTGACGCTGACGAAGATGACGCGATGGCCGGAGGAAATGTTGAACTGCTCCATCGCGATCTCCATGGCGCGAATGTTTTCTTCCCGGTCATCTACCCCGGGGGCCACTTCCATACGGCCACGAGGAAGGATGTGGTTGGTGAGAGCGTTGATGTCGGAATTGAAGCGGTACTGTGTGTGCAGGTAAATAGTGGTACAGCCGCCTAGCATCGCACGATGGAAGAAAGGTAGGTCCTGCTGATCACTGAAGACGTGACGTTCCTCCGAACCACCGGCAGCAGAAGGCTTTGGCTGATGGATATCGCCGAAGAACAGGTGGGGTGTTATGGCCTTGCGCTCGACCATCAGCGGGCCCTCGTTATTATAGGCGTGCGTGTACACGAGAGGAGCGAGCGTGCTTGACTCGCTTGACTTGCCAGCCTCGTCGTGATGAACGGCATACGGCTGCTCGAGCGTATGAGTACGCGGCTGCGAGATTACGTCGGAGGTCATGCCAATGGCTACGGCCAGTTGAGCGAGGTCCCTAATGATCTCGTTGGTGAGAGCAGTCAGTCGGCGCATGTCATCGGCGTCGAATTCTTGGCCTGAAGCATAGAGGTCGAGCTGAAAACGGAAATCGCGGTACTTTTTTGGTTGGGCGATTTCGTGTACCACTAACTCGTTCGTATCGGCATTACGCTCCGGCACTCCGGCGAGGCGCAGAACCCACGCACCCTCCGACAGCATTTCCAACTGAAGTCGCTTGTCGGTGAAAGACGACTTTGTCTCGGACGTCTCAAGAAGGATGCGGAATTGCGAGTCCACTGTCAGTGCGTCAAGGAACGCCATGGTCCGCCTGTCTTCACTGGACTTCTCCTGGTAAGCCGCTGCCTGCTCTTTCAGCTGGTCCTTGGTGAAGTGCTCTTCTTCGATGTATTCAAAGTAGGGCGGCTTCTCGTTCTTTAGCAGGACGTTGCGAGCAGCTTCGGACTCCTTGCGAACAACCGCTGTCTCCGTCTCTTTCATATGGCGTCGGATTACGATAGGGAAACGTGCCTGGATGCCAGCGGCCTTGAGCTCCTTCCGTCGCTCTAGGCAGGCCGTGTAGATCCTGAGCATAGCGTCGTCGAGCTGCTTGTTCAACGGCGACGTGACCCAGAAAGCAGCAAGGCGACCAAGGCCATGGATAACGCCAGTTTGTTGAGCCTCGTAGTGCGCAACAGCCAGAGCCTCGATGATGCGTGTCTTGCCAACGCCACCAGGACCTTGGATGAGCGCTACACCACCGGCAAGGGCGCGAAGCTTCTGCAAAACGTCGGGTTGGAGTGAGCGGTTCAGACGCTCCATGATGCTGTCCTTAGCACCGTTGTCTCCCAAATACGCGAACATGCCGGCGAAGTAGTCCACGATCTTGTCGTCTGGGAAGCGAAGGTAGGAGTTGTGGAGGATTTGAGTGACATCGCTAAAGGCATCGCCGCCTCGGAAGTAATGGTTAAGGGCGTTGATCTGGCGCTTGATTCCCACGGTGGCAGGGTTCAAGCGAGCAAAGACGTAGATGCCGCGAAGCTTACGCAATGCCTCTTCAGCTTCAGGCAAAGTACGATAGTTAAATGCACAGCTGTAGTGAACGCCCTCCTTGAACAGGGGCTGCTCGGCGAAGGATGCACCCAAGCGAGGGCGGTAGAGAAAGCCGCCTATGTAGCTAGCGGGCGTGATGCCTGCGGACGGTTTGATCTCAAATCGCCAGGTGTCCGCTTGCTCCTGGTAGGGACTGAACTGGATGTCCACGAAGGCGCCCTCGCGGTAGCTGGCGCCCTCTGGTACCCTGAGCTCGGCGTAGTATAACCGGTCACCGCCGCCGCGAACCTTCATAATCTTGGTGTCGGTGATCTCGAAACCCTTCTGCTTGGCGGCCTTGCGCAGTTCGTGGACAAGGTTCTGGTAGTGCACGGTGACGTACTGTGTGTTGTTCTGGAATGCCCACTGGGGAGGGACCTTGAATCCTTTCGGCTGCTTGTCGACAGAGATCTCCATGCCAGTCTGAGGGTTGACACGACAGTCCTTCCAGTAGAGCAGAATCGGGTCGTTCTTGTATTGAGCTTGCATCTCTTTGTACACGGTATCCATGCGCTCTTGTGCTGACTCTGTGGCGACCGTGAAGAAGTGCAGCACGGTGCCCTCGCCGCCATTCTCGAGGATATCGCGAGCACGATGGATGACTTCATCGAAGATCCCAAAGTTCTGGTGGGAGAAGAACCCCAATCCGTAGAGGGGGCGGGAGTTCAGAGGTTGTCCGTCAGGTTGTTCGGTTTGGAGGTCGAAGCGGAAGTGTAGGAGCATCCCTAGTTCGCTGAGTGCAAGCTTACTAGCAGCTCGCTTAACATCTTCTTGGGAAACCCTTGAGGTGAAGAACTCATCGGTGATCTTCATGGGAAGTACAGTGCAGTTGACGATGTTGTGGGCTGTCAGGGTAATGGAGGCTGCCCGATGAGCGTGGCCACGGAGGGTGATACTAGCGTCGTCGCTCGGATAGGAAATATCCATCTCTACACTAACGGAGGAGACATAGTGAGGGATCTTCCGAGTGAATAACTTTGTTGTGAAGCTAGGTTTATCCAGTGGTGGGGCCATGGTTTGGGCAGGAGGAAGCTCGTCTTTGCCATCCTTGGAGACGTCCTCCTTGGAGACGTCCTCCTTGGAGGCGTCCTCCTTAGGAGCACGAAACTTGCGGGTTTTGATCGGCTGGGGATAGAAGCAATCCGAGGCAACGTGGCCGAGACGGTTACAGCCGTTGCACCTAGGGCCCTGGTCTGCTGCTGGCTCACTAGGGCATTGCTTGGAGAGGTGCCCGTGACCACCGCAGTTGAAGCACTCGTTCGTGGGACAGTCGCGGTAGACATGGCCAACCTCGCCGCAGTTGGAACACGCTTGCTGTTCGAGCTTCTTGGGGCAATCTTTGGCCCTGTGGCCTGGTTCTTTGCAGGTGAAGCAGGCGTGCTTCTCTCGGTCAGGGGCGTCGGGAAGGCCTCCGAGCTGGACAGAGTCTTTGCCGGGTGCCTCCAAGACAGCAATGCCCTGGTCGTAGACTTCTGTATCATGCGGCGCCGACGTCGGCCGGTCATTGACCATGTAGTGCATGACAGACTGGTCGGCCATGCTGGACGATATGCAAAAACAGAGTTTCAACGGTAGGTGAGACTTTGTTTCTATACGGACAGCACATCGTTAGCAATCGATCAGCGGAACAGGAGGCCACAACAACTTACCGACAAGGGTCAATGGGTAGGTAGAGATATCGACGTTGAGAGTGGTTTGCTTTCAAGAGAAGCAATTCGGGGAAGGTGTCAAGTAGTTGGTGTGGAGGAAAGTGTTATTTGTGCAGGACTAGGTAGCGCGAGCGCGAGAGACGCTAACGCCAAGCAAATTTTGCGTTGCTCACCTTGGGTTGTGCGTGAGGAAGCGAGGAGCAAGATAAAGACACGTGAAAAGAAGGATTGGATGGAGAACGATAGGGACGCGAAGAGGATATGGGGATCACCCGAGTTCTACAAGTTGGTACCAAGAGACAGAAGTGGACAGCCAGTCGACCTTTGGGCAATAGGAAGATAACTATCGGACCGGCCATACAAATAAGCGAGGACATGCCAAGGTGAATGGGAGATCTAGCGAGCGTCAAGGCCACAGCAATGCGCAGCGTGTAGCCGGCTACGTCTTGGCTCTCTCCTTCGCGACTACAGTTAGTCCTACGGCTGGGTGATCCCCATATCTCTTTTCGCTTTCTTTTGTTTGGTTCTATCAACTTCTATGCTCGATTCAGTTCACGATGACGGCCAGAACTGCGTTTGGGTGATCCCCATGTCTCTCCCTACTTTCCCTGCTCCTTGTCTCTCTTCTCCCTCTGCTCGCTTTCTATACACTCGGGTGATCCCCATATCTTTTATCAACTTTCTCTGTTTCGCGCGTACGCAACGTGAGCCCGCGTCAGAGTCTTGTGCGCTGTACCCGCAATGCTCAACAGTGAGCGCTCACGCCAGAACCGGGTGGCTATACTATGCCCTACTCCTGGTCATCGTTCTACTAGGCTCAGTACGGGCGACGAGGCTAAAATTACTGGGAGCTTCCCCTTTCACTTTTCACCGCTCTCCGGCTGTTTCCTCGCGCATGTTGCCACAACACGAACGTTGCGACGCTCGCCGCAACACCACCCACCCACCACGTACCGCAGCATCGTCAACCTGCATACACCTTCTACCACGGGTGACTAGGATGGACGATAACACGCAGTCACCCGCCCATCCACCGGCAGGCGACCCCAGCTCCCTTAGCTACTCGGGGAACCAAACAGAGATCTTCCGCGGCTTCGGCATCGACGACGCCACCAGACAAAAGGAGATAGCCAGGACGATTGACAAGATTCTTGTGGACAACTACCCCGATGCACGCAATCGAGGTGCAGCAAAGCTCAGCGACACTGCCAATGAAGACCTGAACAAGAACCTACACGCCCTGGTCTGGAAGTCCGTACCCGACTTCCGCAACGAACCCAAGGCGTGGAGGACAATGGCGATTAGCAAGTTGATCACACATTCTCTCAATCGCCTGAGGAAGCGTAAAGCGGAAGGCGACCATGCTAAAGCCCCAACCCCCAACCCCTTGACGGCAACCTCTACACTCCAAAAGCGCGAGTTATCGCCAGAATCAACGCACAACTCCAAAGACCACCCACCTAAGCGCTCTCGATCCAGAACCGTTCCTACAGGATTCACGCCTACTCCGAACAACGACAAGCCTGCTAATCCTCCCATGCCAACCGCTTCAAATCTCGACACACAGGTACATATATGCGCCGTAAAGGATGGAGAGATCAGCGAAGTAGTCAGCATGGTCGAATTCAGTGACATATGTTGGGAGGGCATCCCCAACTGGGAAAAACTACGCGACGAAGCTGAGCAATGCTACGAAACTGCGCAAGGCCTAGGACTCGATGGATTCGACTTCAAGGGCCGCTTGTTTATCGCTCCAAGAGCAAATCAGCATATCGGAATTGGAAGCCAAGGTGGATTCAACTTTGCTATGCGAGAAATCCCAGCTGGCACAGCCGTAGTGTTTGTCACGACGGTTAGATTGAACGTAACCGACACGCAAGTTGCCTCCTCCAAAGTCGTCCCGCCAGCAGAGGTGCAAGATGGTCAGCAACAAGATGCCACCCACATGCAAGTTGCCTCCTCCGAGCCCGCCCCGCCAGCAGAGGTGCAAGGTGACCAGCAACAAGATGCCACCCACATGCAAGTTGCCTCCTCCGAGCCCGCCCCGCCAGCAGAGGTGCAAGATGGTCAGCAACAAGATGCCACCCACATGCAAGTTGCCTCCTCCGAGCCCGCCCCGCCAGCAGAGGTGCAAGGTGACCAGCAACAAGATGCCACCCACATGCAAGTTGCCTCCTCCGAGCCCGCCCCGCCAGCAGAGGTGCAAGATGGTCAGCAACAAGATGCCACCCACATGCAAGTTGCCTCCTCCGAGCCCGCCCCGCCAGCAGAGGTGCAAGGTGACCAGCAACAAGATGCCACCCACATGCAAGTTGCCTCCTCCGAAGCCGTCCCACCGGAAAGTAAGGAGCTTACACCCAAGACACTCAAGGAGATACTAGATTTGGCGGCCAACATACATCCATTATCCTGGTCGAGGGAAGAATCCACACCTAGCAACAGCGCACACAAGCAGCATCCTGTAGGTCCGTTCTCGTCATACATGTCCAGGAATAACAGCATCGCCTTCCCCCGCACACTTCAACCCTCGTCGTTCACACCCGTGAATCTGCTACCGCTCGCCAGACCTGCCAAACCACCGTCCAGCGCACCTAAGTCCTTTCTCAAGTTTGTCGAGACCTTCCCTTCTAATAGCTACCACGGTAGCGGACTAGACGACCCAATACATATCAGCGACGATAGTGGTAGCAGCGATTCTAGTGACAGCGAGTCTAGTAACAACATGGACATTCTCGTAGACGATGAAGAGGTGCTAGAAGAATGCATGTTAGACGAAGGCGAACCGGAACAACCCCCATTGAACGAACAAGCTAAGACCCAGGCAAACGCGCATTTCTCGAGCACTATGAAGGTGAAGATGGATGGTATGTCTGCTTTTGCGCACGCGCAAAAGTCGAACATAGACTTGTGGGACTTAGCCGCGCAAACCTTCGGCCTTGCGCTCGACGACCTCAAAGGCGACCAGATCAACCTCGGAACTGGGGTCGGCTTAAACCCAGATTTCCACCCGCTACCCCATCAGTTGGTCGGCGCCAAGGATGGCTTGGATGTCCTCGCCGGCGACCGAGGAGCACTTGTCATCGCCGACGACATGGGCATGGGCAAGACGATCACCGATGTCCTCATATGGTATCTCAATTTTGCTAGATCGTACCAGCGCCTCGGCATCAGCGCGACGCCAGACTTCCCCTACACTGCTCTCAAATCGAACGGAGACGAGATAGAGACGCCGAATCTGTTTGGATGCACCTACTTTGTTGCGAGTGCAGCAGGCCTTGAAACATTGGTACAAGCATGGCGTATGATCATGGGTGGCAGCGCCCACTTGGCTCAAGGATCAGAGTACAAGCCACCGAAGCTGATAGTCTTGCACGGTACGGGCGAAGAGATTGTACAGCGTTATGGCGGTGCGAAGAACAGCATCTACTCTAGCATGACACCAAAAGAGTGGGATGAAGTCAACCGTCGCCCTAACTGGTTGAAATCACGATTGGCCTATGGGGAGTACAACAAGGTGTGGAAGTTGAACAACCCGACTAAGGAATGGGCAAACAGCGTCCCTGAGACATCGGACTTCAGACCTCAAAAGACGAGCGTTAGGTTCTTGATAGTCTCAACTCGCGAGTCTTGGAAGACGAAGATCTTTGGCACGCTTGTCGATACCTCTGCGCCCCCTCAGTACAAGAGGCTAAAACAACAGTTAGAAAAGACCGACAAGAGGCATACTAAGAAGAGGGCGGCGTTGAGAGCACAGCTGAGCCTGTGCGCCAAGACGCATATGGACACTTCACGATTGCCTGCGCTTGATGGTCTCGGCCCTTGGCAGGCTCGTCGCATGCAAATATGGACAGACGACAAAGGTGTGAGGGTCGAGGTGTGGTTGGTCACATTCGTTGGTTGCGCTGCAATAATCATGGTCGACGAGCTGCATACCGCCCCGGGTACAAAAACTCAAACCTACACCCACATCATCGACCCCATTTTGGACTACAGGCCCAATGATCATCGTACTGGTATAGTAGGTCAGACGGGCACAGCTCTCACGAACGGGGTCGACCTGGTGTTAGGATTCGCCGACCACGTGATCCAGCGGTTAGTACAAAAGCAGTCCACCGATCCAGGCGCCAAAGCTTTAGCCAATTTGAAAGGGGTAGATTGTACTGCAGTGTGGAGAAAGCTCCTCAATAGCTACAAGAAGTATCACGACGGGATGCAGCGTTGTAAAACCGAGAAGGAAAAGAACAAAGTACAGTCCGCGCTCGACAAGCAACTCCAGTCCGGCGAGATCAAGGACATGCTGAACAATTTTCGGGACATGGTTCGGTGGTGTTTCATAATGCGCGACACCGACAGTCTGGATCCCTGGCGCAAACCCCTCAACGTTGTCACAGCAAAGCTTACTGTCAACTTCACGTATCTGCAGCACGATGCGTGTTACTTCGCTAACGTGGAACAAGAAGAGTCTCGCGTGCTAGCCGCGGTCAAACAGCATTACGAGAAGGAAGTGGAGGCCTGGGAAGACCAAGGGGGAGAGAGCAGCAAGAAGTCCAAGCCCACCATGCCCCCAGGCGCAGTCGCAGACTCCGAGGCCTACCGCATTGCGCGACATGTCAGCATCTTTCCTAACCTTATGGCCGCAATCAACAATTGGGATGCCGACCAGCTTATCGGAGATCGGATCCTCGACCCTCACCGCAGTCTCAGTAATAACAACGAAAACCTCCGCACAGCTCTTGTGAACAGCGACACAATTCGACACTCATTCATCTGGGACATTGCATTGGAGGCTTGCAAGGGCTCAGCCAAGGTCGCATACATTCACAAGACGTTGGAAGAGCTACGCAACAAGAAGACGACCATTCCCCATCCCCGTCCTCGCGCACACCAAGGAGAAACCCTAGAGTACAGAGCCAAGTACGTCGTACTCGCGAGCTCGACATTGTCACGTGCTCTGATCTACGCTTACATCTGCCAAACGTTTGGAGAGAAACACGTTGTTCATGCCTACAACGCCGTGACACGGGACAAGGAAGTACCCAAGTGGAAGAAGGTCTGGGATGAGGGGGGCGGCAAGGTCGACGATGGCGTCTATATTCTCGTGGGTGCAACGGGCGCGATGTGTCAGTCAATATCGCTTACAGAGGGCAACATCTTGCATGGTCTTGAGCCTCAGAGTAACGCGCATATTGCTGAACAGGCTGCGAAACGCCAACATCGCATTAATACGAGGTTCGCCGAAGTCTTCGTTGAATGGCTGACAACTACTGCCCCTCAAGGATGCCGAGACACCATTGACATGAGGATAGTCAAGAACCTCCAAGCTAAAGGCTATTTTCAGAGCACGATAAAGGCGCAAGACTGAGATACTTTGAAGGAATGACTGCCCGGAAATCGCGGAGACATACTGTAACTTTCTCAAGTAGTCTGTAGTACAAAATCGATCCCATGACTCAATACCGATATAGGCGCACCAGACTAACATAGAGTAACGCTGTACGTATTGCCTACTGCTGCCACTGTAGGAAGCCTAGAAAGTTGCCTCTGTTAGCAATAGCAAGTTACTGCTGTACCTAGGTAACGTTGTGAGTGGAAGCGCTGCTGTCAGCCTGACTTGCGGGCGCGTGGTCTTCCGAGTCAGGCCGAATGCAACCTACCACACTAAATACTACTCCATGCTTCGCAACCGCTTCGCAATGTGCCCTCGCTAGCAACCAACCGTTGCGGCAACTTGCGTCCCAAGCCATATCGCAACCGCTTCGCAACGTGCCCTCGCTAGCAACCAACCGTTGCGGCAACTTGCGTCCCAAGCCATATCGCAACCGCTTCGCAACGTGCCCTCGCTAGCAACCAACCGTTGCGGCAACTTGCGTCCCAAGCCATATCGCAACCGCTTCGCAACGTGCCCTCGCTAGCAACCAACCGTTGCGGCAACTTGCGTCCCAAGCCATATCGCAACCGCTTCGCAACGTGCCCTCGCTAGCAACCAACCGTTGCGGCAACTTGCGTCCCAAGCCATATCGCAACCGCTTCGCAACGTGCCCTCGCTAGCAACCAACCGTTGCGGCAACTTGCTTCCCAAGCCATATCGTGATCTAATGACATAGTTTTGTACGACGGCTTACGCCGAAAAGTCAGACATGGATGCGATACAGGCTCTAGCTGCAGCCTATAGGGTATATAAGCTCTCGGCGGTACAGCCACCTACTGCACTGAAATACGAGCTAGACCAGGGACAGGACTTCAACAAGAATGCGATTCGGAACACGGTGCTGTGCAACACCAAGGCGTTTGCAGATTCCAATGAAGCGAATCTACCAAAGCGAGAATCGGAGACTGAACAGCAGCATCACGACAGGATTGCACGCCGCATTTCAGGAGAATCAAACTAGGGCGATCGACTCGTTCGTGGAAGATCTGAGGAACCAGTGGCCAAGGCAGAGTCCCAGCGTGCCGTCCAGGACTGAGTATACTGCCTACCTCGACGTTTTCTCTACAGCGACAACCATTAGGAATCAGTTTGTTCATTGGTTCAACAACCGTCTGTTCATGCAGCAGACTTGTCAACAATCAAGCCAGCTTGATCGCTATCAAGCTGGGGCATCAAGCTGGCGTATCAATCAAGCTAAGCTAGAGTAGAGGTATAAATCAATTAAGCCAAGCTACTATAAGCTAGCTTGATTGTTTGGCTTGATTGGCTTGATAGAATTAATACTCTATAAAGAAGGTTAAAGTAAGTAAGTAAGGTCACGTGGTGATAAGATCACGTGGTGATAAGATTATATAAGGATACCCCTACACTATCCCCTTTTAAGCTTCTTGAAAGGGGGATTAATTTTGTTAAGCTAATCAAGCTAAACAAGCCAAGCTTATTAATTTTAACCATCAAGCCAATCAAGCTAAGCTGAGGTAGAGGTACCCACTAATCAAGCTAAGCTGGGGCACCCAGCTTGATTGGCTTGATTGTTGACAACTCTGTCATGCAGTACCTTGGACAGTCCAGAGAGTTGCCCAAAAGGTGTTAGTAGGTGTATGAAGCCATACCGTGGTCTCTGCGTAACTTGCCCTCGCTGGCAACCAACCGTTGCGGCAACTTGCGTCCCAAGCCATATCGCAACCTTGCAGCTGGAACATTCGGACGCTTTAACTACCTTAGGGCTGGCGCTCCAACCTTCTTCACGCTGCACCTCTAAAGGCAAATACTAGTGTTATATTATTTGGAACTGCGCTCTTAGATGTACGAGGCAGAGCGACCCTCCCTATCTAGGACTACCTCTTTGAGATCTTTCGTGTCTTCAACAACTAAACTTTAGTATTCAATATTATATAAGAATAGCACTCTAAAAAGAGAAATAACATGTATTCTACACTCAAGGACGCGACCTCTTCTGGGATTAGGGACCGTACTCTACCTTGTTAGTCGGTGCGACTATATGCCGCACCTTGCCGGCACGCCCTGGCCCCCTGCTTTCCATGCCACGTCTTCTTTTCTCTGCTGTTATTCTTACTACTTTTCTACCCACACACTAATCGCTGGCTTAGAGCGTCAGCCTTGGTTCTAAAATGGATCAGTTACAGCTCGATAGTGACCATTGTCAGGATAAACACAGCGGAAGAGGCTTTCCTGCACAGTGGGACGCTACAGTCGCTAACAACTTAGCATACAGCCCACCTAACCCGTCCTACAGCAGATTTCTTGCGCGTCGTCTCGCAGAACCATGCCGTGTACCAGGCGATGTACGATACGCGGGATGGATCGTTCCAGAAGTAGGCGACGACGAAGCGTGCAAGCCGGTTTTCATAGCCCACTCGACACTAGATGCGATATGGCTGCTGAAAGAGACGCTGGGTGCCAGCACACTTGACGCAGAAAATTGGGGGCGTCTCACAAGCGCTGCTATGGACTTTGCTAGTAGTAAGTCTCTAGAGCCTAGAAACTTAACTACAGCGCGGCTAATGACGCCAACGGAAGGCATCGCGGAGGACCGCATGGCTATAGACTCAGACAAGGACGATAGCATACCGCCATCAGCACAGAGGGCTACAGGCGACCTTGTGCCGTACCGTAAACGTCCAGCCTCCTCATCGCCTATTCGCAGCGAGATCCGTGCCAACAGCTTAAACCGCCTAGCAATACAGGAGGACAGCGCGGACGAATCGACGGCTAGGGCTAGCGAAGTCAACACTATGACAGTACACGCTGGCAAAGACACAGCTAGAGCGGAGGGGGGACACGAGCGCGGAACAAGCGACGAGGACAGCGAAAACCAGAGTGCGACGACGCCTCTATCCGTAAAGAGGTCCGCAACAGTTACAAACAAGAATCGTCTTGCAGAGCTACGGCGTACAAGAAAGCTAGAAAGATCGCGTGTAATAAAGCTCGAGGCGATAGGCTTAAAGGAACCGCCTGAGAAGATGCCTGCGCAGGAACGTATGGCGTACGGCAGCATTGCGCCAGACGATGAGCCGACGATCTCTTGGATCTTCAAGCAAAAAGTCGCGGAAGATGCTGATTTCTATACAGCCTCGCCAACACCCTACTATACTGCCTGCAGCATGCTAGCAAAAGCGCGTGCTTTTGGAAATGCAACCTCGCAGTACAGCGCTGCGCAGTTCCTGCATAATTGGCGGAAACAGGGCACGCCGTTCTTGGTAAAACCAGTAGATCGTTATGTTCTTACCCAGACGCAAATGTCGCAGTCAGTGGATAGTAGCGCAACACTTCATACTGATGCCGACAATGCATTCTGCTTTGCCTGGGACATGTGCACACGGTACGAGACGATGCTTGCAGCTGTAAACATTGGCACTCGCTGGGCTTTCGCTTTGCTAGGGAAGGCGTACGCTCGCAAGGTCGACGAAATCCAGGTCGCTGATCGTCTAGCCAGTAACGACAGAACTCGCAACAGGTACGGGAAGGGCCAGGCACGAACAGAGGCTATCACATATTTGGTCCATCTGGTTTGCCAATCACCATCTAAATCTGACCACGCAGCCTTTCGTTACCGCCTAAAGCGAGCGACACGATGGTTCGACATAGTTCAAGCTCTAGGCTGGGGATCGCTGCTGCTCATACCCCACGAAGAGGTCTCAAACCATTGGCTCGAGCGTGTGCTGCGGAAGAACCAGCGCGATGTTTTTCTTGAGCTAGTGAAGCGCGAACGGCCGGAAATTTGCACGGCAAGCAGGGCCCTCGAAGCCTGGCTAGGGCCGGATGGAATTACTGGTGCGCCGATTGCTGGAAAGGAGAGGCTTAGCATTGAAGCGAATGCGCTAGCTACGGCGGTGGGGTTAACAGAGATTCCAGACAGCGAAGCCGAAGATGACACTGATTCTGACGCATCGGAAAGTATCCCGGCATCGCCGGCGCCATTGCGACAGATGTCGGTACTTGAATTATTCTGTCCTGTAAGCCCTATAGGTTGAACAATAAACCGGGTTACCTGACGACCCTGAACTATGCGCTGCGGAAAAAGAGTGATGGGCTCGAAGAGCACAATGCTGAGCTTCTAGCGACACTCTACGGAAGTAGTGAGGTAGACGAGAGTTGCTAGTCATAGCGGTGCTTATTAGCAGGTGGGGTGTATGCGTCCGTGTTGCGGAAGCTTGCCAATTTAGTGTTAGGCTAGGTCTGTCGTCTAAGTCACCGGCTGTACCGTGGCTCTCGACGATTACAGCCTGCTAGGAAGCTGCTGTCGTATTGCGATACAGATAAGTCAACAACACCGCAGGCTACAAATCTACAAATAACTACAAAGAAGAGCGAAACACATAGCGGCTTCCTCTCTTTTCCTTAAAGGTTGCCGCGCAAGGTGCTATTACCTTTGCCTGCGGAGAATAGTAACAGGATGCCTCTACACTGTGCTACTTCAGCCACTAATGCAATGTAGACTTCGCAGGCTCTATTCTCTAGTGCCTGCGTCTTTTTACTATTACGTTAATTATGTAAATAGTAGAGAAGAGACACAGTTAAGATTAAGAAACGGATTACATGCGACAACGATAGTACGGTTAATATTGGGGTTGGTGTTTTTCTGAATTTACAGTTAATACGAAATATTTTAAAAAATCATAACACTACGTAACGTGTATTAATCTCTTCAAAAGCTGTATAGGATAGAAGATGTATATAGTATATACGTGTTTTATAGGAGAGAAGATGTAAAATTATAGTGGAAGCTATAATAGCTTACTCTACACTGGGGACTCCTGTATAATAGTATGACATCGGTCAACCCATGCATAATCAGAACTACCAAACACGCATTGAATAAAACCTTTAGCATCGCTCCGTAGTCGCATTAACTCTGTACGTCTCTTCTCAAGAACGGAATCATAGTTGATCGCTATGTCGCTGTTCCTTGGGGAGTCTCGACGCCCACTAGTAACCCGAATCCATTGCAGTTGTCGAAGGAAGCGGTTGTTGCAACCTTTGTGCTCTACCCCAGATAGTACTATGTTAGCAATGCTTCTTACTTGGGAAAAGGGCCTCTCTTAGGGAAGTCTTACCAATCTTCTTCGTCATCTCCCGTACCGAAAGCACCCAACCATCGTCTTCCTCCGACGGGAAGTAATCTGGTCGAAGAGACCAGAGCATTCTTGTTACCAAGGCGGCCGCAAACATTTCAGAGTTCTTGGTTGGTCCTTTGGAAAACTCAGTCGCATTCACCGCTACAGTAGGGGTAGCTGAAGAGGATGCAAGGGTTAACACCAACATGAGCATTAGATCGCATTTTGGCTGACCTAAGCACTCGATGAGGCACTGACGTGCTCTGTGGTAGTGTTCACGAACCTTCTGATTCATGCCGGACTTTGAGAACTGGCCGTCCAACTGCTGAAAACCTTTTTCAACTAGCGGCGGGATGGCGTTAAAAGGGATTTGGCAACCAAAGTCGATAGTACTCTTTGTTTGCGAGCGCCGCTTTGCTTGGTGTACTGCCTCAATCGCTGCCCGCTTGAGGCTGCCCGGTCTCGCCGCTATAGCGGATGGGGCCGGAACGTTACCGACTAGCCGCGTCATTCTCCGGTAGCTCAATCGGCCATGGTATGAACCAGGCACACAGTCAATGCGGCACGCCGCTAGAGCTGACATTATGGCGCTGATCCAGTATTCCTCCTTCATCGCCTTGGCCCTGGCGTGTTGCACGGCAGCGCGTAACACAGTGAACCAGCTCGCGTTCTTTGAAAAGAGGTAGCTACTAGATTGGCCATGGCTGTTAACACACTCCCAGTAGAGCTCTTGCGCAAAGTCGCGTCGCGTCTGGCTTCTCAAACCCGAAGTCGCTTCTGGATAAAAGACAGGAAAGATCGACTCGTACTCCCTGTACTGTGTTAGCGGCTGATATTTGAAACGCTAATTGCACGAACCCTGCAGAGAAGGGGTGCTCGCTTTCAGCCCAACGCGTCACCTGCTCTTGCGCCTCCTGTCGTGCCTGCAGTGTTGTTAGGCTTACGCTTTGAGCATTGCCCCGTCCGCCCTTGTTCAGAGCGCGATAGAATTGGTGTGTTACGAAAGCGATTGTCTGCGGCTTCCACATCTCTTCGAGCACCTCTACTAGGAACTCTTCTGCGCCACGAGGCCCTTTACCTGTGAGCCCACCAAGCTCACGGAACCATACCTCGCTGTGACAATAAGCGGCAACCTGGGGCCCATAGTGGTGGCGAATGGAAGCAACGTGCATCATAATAGGTCGTCCATTGTCCATGCGCGGCCAACGCACTAGGTTAGCATGGCCACTGCCTTGCAGATTGAGCATGTTGGGGTCGATAAACGGCCACCCACCCTGCTCAATGCTTTCTATGGTGCAGAGAGGCCCGAGCACTGAGCCCACTAAAGACCGGGGGAACCCAGTAAAGCAGTAGCTGCCAAGGCGATCGAATGCGGCCACACCTTCCGCTAGGGCAAAAGGCAGCCCTTTAGAGCCAGCAGCCTTGAAGCGACGATAAAACTCGTCTGATGCGTGCGCGAACAGACTAGCAAAGGAGGAGAGAACCTTTGGAAAGATGCGTTCTTTGAACGCGAAGAGGACATCAATGTAGGTAGGTTGTTCCAGCGAGAAGTACCGGATTAGCTGGAGGATAGGTTGAAGCACTGTCGCAAAATTCCGTTGACCGTCAGCTAACTGCGACACCTGCACAGACAGAACTTGCTCCATCCTAAACGCGTACAGTTCTTCCTTTATAGCGGCTTTAATCCGCTGTTGCTCGCGAGCGAACGGTTGGGAAGACGTAGGGTTATCAGGAGTCTGTTCGCCTCGCAATTTCCGCAGTAAACGCTGCCGCTTCGCCGCTACCCGAGGGTTTAGGTTGCCATCCTGATCTGGCAGCGTCAGGGCAGCCGTGGCAATGCCCTTGGTAGCAAGTAAGTTGCCGGGGCTATGGCGTATAGTTCGCTTAATGTTGGAGTACGCCTGAAAATAACCACTAGTCAACACGCTCGCACCGTTGTTCTGATAGCTCATGTTGTCCTCCATTACAGCGAGCACGTTGTCGCGTAGGAATGCTGGGGGCTGCGCGGAGGAGAAGTTGCCGTACGATGGATGGAAGGCAAGAGGGTAGAAGGTAAAGTCGCGCGGGTGTTGGTATTGGCGAACAACGTTGTTGCGATTGGCAAGGAGGCAGCGCGCAGGTGCGAGAATGACACCGACGTCATTAGAGGCGTTAGGGAGGTTGGAAGATGCTATTGAGTGGATGTCGACCGCTAGCGCGTAGGAGACCGTCTCAATGCTCTCCAGTCTATACTTGTCCTCTAGTGCGCGTAGAAGATCCTGTGTGTAGTTATCAAACGGCTGTTGATGGTCGTGCGGCGGGGGAATTGGATCGCCTGTTTGTGTACCGCTCTGTGGGGGCGTAGCCCCCTCTGCGCCGCCTTCGGACCTAGCCGCCGCGTCTTCAGAGTTAGATAAATCATTCTGAGAGTTTGGTAAATCATTCCCAGAGTTTGACAAATCATTCCCAGAATCAGACGTCTCGCTATCAGAGTCAGACGTCTCGTCATCAGAGTCAGACGTCTCGTCATCAGAGTCAGACGTCTCGTCATCAGGGCGCAACCGGGTTTCCTTAGGCAGACTATTGAGTTGCTCAGTAGACAACTCAATTGGAAGGTTCTGCCCGTAGTCATACGCATGGAACGCTGGCAGGTTCTCAGTCCAGAACGGATCCTGCGTGTTCTTGCGCACGTACTCTGGCCACCCTTCCATGAACTGCTCCTGGAACGTTTCCCACTTGACGATTGAGATCGATTGCGACTGGGGTCCATCCAATTTCCAAGAAGCCTCAACACCCTCTCCAAGTAATACGCCTGTAAGGAAGACTTTCTTAATGTACGACGTAAGGAACAGGGCATGGGAGGGTTTGAGAGCGCTGTGCTCAGACGCCTTCTCGCGGCGTTTGCGACGTTCGCTGCCTGACAGAAGAGGGTCTACTGTGCTATCGACAGGGTGCATAACAATAAACCAAGATTCGCGCGTTCCACCCTTTGCAAGACGGAAGGTACGATGCTCCATATCAAACGACAGTCCGTGGCTGTGTTTAGCGCTGTATGGAGCTCGCCAGTGTTTAAAGCTGATTGTTACGTGGTCGAAGAACGTAGAGAACTTCACAATGGGTTGGAGCGGCCGGCCGATGATAATGATAAGGTCGAGGTGGAACTCAGGGATAAATTTGTCCTCAGGCTTGGCTGGTCGGGACCCAACGCGCCTCGATCCGTAGTCTATCGTGTATCGCTTCTGCAGCATTCCAATAGCCTTACTGCCGTTAAATTCGGGGCTGTCTATCATCTTGATAAATCCCTTCACTACTACGTAGTTACTATATGCGTACAAGTAGGATGCTCTTAAACTCACCAGGTAGTCGGTGGTCACCTCCGCTGTGGTCAATAGCCCAGGTAAGTTGATTATTCGCTATTGCGTCTTCGTCCCCAAGGCTGCTCTCGTGGTATTCTTCTCCATCATGCTCGTCAGGTTCTCTATCGTGCTCATCAGGTTGCACATCTTGGTACAGGCCGTCCTCCTCTCCAGCACTGCTGTTATCGTAATCGCTATCGTTTTGTTGTGCAAGATCTAAAGACATGATGATAAGAACAGT
Organism: Alternaria dauci; assembly: GCF_042100115.1. NCBI lineage: Eukaryota > Fungi > Ascomycota > Dothideomycetes > Pleosporales > Pleosporaceae > Alternaria > Alternaria dauci. Next base: position 22,882 of record NC_091275.1, read on the forward strand.
ATTATATAAAATAGTACGTTGGCTAAGGGCTGAGGATCTTGTAGGGTAGATCGATAGATGATGATCGAGAATCACAATATCCAGTGCAGAGGAAAGAGGAGAGGAACAGTGTCTATTGGGTTAGGGCTAGGGTCAGATACGGATTACTTCCTCCAAGCCCCTCGTTGTTTCTGTCGAGTCTTTTCGCTTGGAGAAGCACTGCCCTCTACAGCTACCTGGTCGCCAAGGGTGTGTTTCTTACGGTGTTTCTTTCGGGTCTTTTCGCTTAGAGAAGCACTGCCCTTTACAGCTACCTGGTCGCTAAGGGTGCGTTTCTGACGGTGTTTCTCTCGGGCTGCAGCAAGGTCGCTTAGACTCAAGTCCTCAATCCCCCTGTTTTGAACTTTGGTCTGCTGGGATGCCTTGGGTATGCGCGGCTCAGTTGAGGGGTGAGAAATTAGCTCTGGGGTAAGCTGGTCCGAACTCGACCGTGCTGAAACGCTACGTGCCGCTTCAGAGACTGTCAGATTGAGCTCTCTCTCTCTGCTAGACTCGGCGTTAGAGTGCCTTGCGGGCAGCGGAACCTCTTGACTTGTATTATCAGAGTCTTCTAGAGTGTGTCTAGACATCCATTCAGTGATTGCGACCTGAATTGTCTCTAGCAAGTCGTTTGCTGCCCTAGTAGACTGGAGCGCAGGTTCGTTGACGACTTCAGGGACCTGACAGATAGCATCACACGCGATTTGTGCGATTGTAGGCGTTCGCGCTATGTAGGTATCGCTTTGAATTAGGCACGCCAAGTGCTTGTTGTGCAAGGTTGGCCCTGTGAAACTGGTCACAATTGACAGCAGTTCTCTCCACACCTTATGCTGGAAGCGTGCGCCGTAGTTCTTGATCTCTGCACTTGGGTACTCGTCAATATAGCGGTCTAGTATAGAGCTTGTGAATGCTTCCGCATTTTGCTGTACGTGTTGCAGTACTTCTTGTTGGAGGTCAAGAGATTTTTGATCAGCCTGGCCGGCATGCCTGCTCTGCAGCACGGGCACTAGATACTTCCGCAGTGCGGGTTTGTTGTTGTCGCTGTCAGACACCTTGGCGGATCCGCTGTTTACCCATTGGCTGACGTGGGTCATAATACTCCTCATAAGCTTCCCCTCTTTCTTCGGGGTTTTTAAGAGAGCGAGGATGTTTGTGTACGTGTGTGTGGGCTTTGAAAGTACAGTGGAGTATAGCGCATGGTAGGCCTCATTGCTTAGAGTTGGGAAGAAGCCCTGCCGGCGCGTATGGGAAGGGCCAGGATCCTTGTCTAACTCCTCGCCAGGGTAGAACAGGTCTTGTACGTCATGGGGACTTCGTGCCTGGGGCAGGCTAGCTAGCGTGTTCCAGTCTGCTAAACTGGCGTCAACCCCATACTGCTTTCGAATAGATGTAGAGATGCGAAGTACGTTCTCAAACGCAGCGAACCAATGCTAGACAGTAGATTAGCAAGACAGGTCAGAGTATTTCGGCGGCGGGTTACACATACGTCATCTATCCGACAACTAGCCATCCACTCAAAAGTGGAGAGATTAAACGTTGCCTGCCCAATTGCGGTAGAACACCAACGCGTAAGCAGGGGCTGCCAGTTTTGATTTCTCCACAGGGTAACTAGCCGCCGTATTGGGAACTTGACGCGGCTACTAAGCTGAAGATGCTCTCTCATCTCTTTCTCAACTGACTTGCTTGAGCCTTGAAAGAGATTGGCGTTTGTGCAGAACAGGCTGGTTAACTCGGACCATATCTGGCCATGATTGTCAGGGAGCGTAATATCGGCCCGATTCGCCCGAAGTTTAACACGAGTGTCTGGTGGTAGCGTGTCTAAAAAGGTTAGGGGCTGTTGTTCACAGTACGCGCGTTAAGGGGCACCCGCCTTTATCGTAGATGCGGCACACCCACCACCTCTCCTCTTCTCCTAACTGCCGAAGGCGAAGATACTCTTTGAATGCCTCTACACGATGGTGACCCGTAATAAGTTCCGCTGTCCCTCCAGTCACGCTTTTCCAGCTCTTGAACGACGGCCATTCCAATCCTTCCTTATCCGCAAACGTGGCAGAAGTAACTGTGCTCTGAGCTGGCAATTCCACCTTCAGATGATGAAGCATCTGCTCTACGTGTTCCTTAGAACAGGCAATCTGCAGTTGGTGGCTAGGGTCTCGTCGAAGAATACCAGTTTCGTTAAAGATCTCGCAGAGGCGGCGCTGGTGTGCTGTGTCAATAGACCTATTGACACCAAAACTCCATTCTGCGCTAAGCGCATCGATTGGAAACTTCGCTATAGCGAGTAGGTATGGCGCAGCTTGTTCGTGGATAGGAGTTGTCTCTTCAATCTCTGGATCATTCGTACGCTGCCGTTTGCTGTTTTTGGTTAAAACGTTTGCTAGAGGGCGCTTCATTGCAACGTTGTTAGAAAGAACACAGAAACTAAGGTAAGTGGAAAAGAGATAAGAGAAGGTAAGAAAGCAATAGAGAGGTACTACACAAGGTATAAGTAGGCGAGAAGCCGTCTATTCTTGCATAGGCCGCTGTAAGTCTAGCGGTGAGTGTTAGTCACTCTCGCCCCCAAGGGCAGCACCTTACGGCAATCCGCGGCTACTATCTCGCCCCTGGGGGCAGCACTCTACGCCTACTATCTCGCCCCCGGGGGCAGCACTCTACGGCTACTATCTCGCCCCCGGGGGCAGCACTCTACGGCTACTATCTCGCCCCTGGGGGCAGCACTCTACGGCTACTATCTCGCCCCCGGGGGCAGCACTCTACGGCTACTATCTCGCCCCTGGGGGCAGCACTCTACGGCTACTATCTCGCCCCCGGGGGTAGTAACTTACAGCAACTTGCCGCAACCCGCGCCTACTATCTCGCCCCTGGGGGCAGCACTCTACGCCTACTATCTCGCCCCCGGGGGCAGCACTCTACGGCTACTATCTCGCCCCCGGGGGCAGCACTCTACGGCTACTATCTCGCCCCTGGGGGCAGCACTCTACGGCTACTATCTCGCCCCTAGGGGCAGCACTCTACGGCTACTATCTCGCCCCTGGGGGCAGTAACTTACAGCAACTTGCAGCAACCCGCGCCTACTATCTCGCCCCTGGGGGCAGCACTCTACGGCTACTATCTCGCCCCCGGGGGCAGCACTCTACGGCTACTATCTCGCCCCTGGGGGCAGCACTCTACGGCTACTATCTCGCCCCCGGGGGTAGTAACTTACAGCAACTTGCCGCAACCCGCGCCTACTATCTCGCCCCTGGGGGCAGCACTCTACGCCTACTATCTCGCCCCCGGGGGCAGCACTCTACGGCTACTATCTCGCCCCCGGGGGCAGCACTCTACGGCTACTATCTCGCCCCTGGGGGCAGCACTCTACGGCTACTATCTCGCCCCTAGGGGCAGCACTCTACGGCTACTATCTCGCCCCTGGGGGCAGTAACTTGCAGCAACTTGCAGCAACCCGCGCCTACTATCTCGCCCCTGGGGGCAGCACTCTACGGCTACTATCTCGCCCCCGGGGGCAGCAACTTGTAGTAACTTGCAGCAACCCGCGCCTACTATCTCGCCCCTGGGGGCAGCACTCTACGCCTACTATCTCGCCCCCAGGGGCAGCAACTTACCGCAACCCGCGCCTACTATCTCGCCCCTAGGGGCAGCACTCTACGGCTACTATCTCGCCCCTAGGGGCAGCACTCTACGCCTACTATCTCGCCCCCAGGGGCAGCAACTTGCCGCAACCCGCGCCTACTATCTCGCCCCTGGGGGCAGCACTCTACGGCTACTATCTCGCCCCTAGGGGCAGCACTCCACGGCTACTATCTCGCCCCCAGGGGCAGCACTCTACGGCTACTATCTCGCCCCTGGGGGCAGCACTCTACGGCTACTATCTCGCCCCCGGGGGCAGCACTCTACGGCTACTATCTCGCCCCTGGGGGCAGCACTCTACGGCTACTATCTCGCCCCTGGGGGTAGCACTCTACGGCTACTATCTCGCCCCCGGGGGCAGCACTCTACGGCTACTATCTCGCCCCCGGGGGTAGCACTCTACGGCTACTATCTCGCCCCTGGGGGCAGCACTCTACGGCTACTATCTCGCCCCCGGGGGCAGCACTCTACGGCTACTATCTCGCCCCCGGGGGCAGCACTCTACGGCTACTATCTCGCCCCTGGGGGCAGCACTCTACGGCTACTATCTCGCCCCCGGGGGCAGCACTCTACGGCTACTATCTTGCCCCTGGGGGCAGCACTCTACGCCTACTATCTCGCCCCCGGGGGTAGCAACTTGCAGTAACTTGCAGCAACCCGCGCCTACTATCTCGCCCCTGGGGGCAGCACTCTACGCCTACTATCTCGCCCCTAAGGGTAGTACTCTATAGATACTATCTTACCCCTAGGGGTAGACCCCTATAGCTACTATCCTACATCTAACCCTATACTAGTTATACTGTTTACCTCTATAGTATTTAGGGCTTCTTAGTTACTTAGGGCTTCTTAGTTATTTAGGGCTTCTTAGTTACTTAAGGCTTCTTAGTTATTTAGGGCTTCTTAGTTACTTAAGGCTTCTTAGTTATTTAGGGCTTCTTAGTTACTTAGGGCTTCTTAGTTACTTAGGGCTTCTTAGTTATTTAGGGCTTCTTAGTTATTTAGGGCTTCTTAGTTACTTAGGGCTTCTTAGTTACTTAAGGCTTCTTAGTTATTTAGGGCTTCTTAGTTACTTAGGGCTTCTTAGTTACTTAGGGCTTCTTAGTTACTTAGGGCTTCTTAGTTACTTAGGGCTTCTTAGTTATTTAGGGCTTCTTAGTTATTTAGGGCTTCTTAGTTACTTAGGGCTTCTTAGTTACTTAAGGCTTCTTAGTTATTTAGGGCTTCTTAGTTACTTAGGGCTTCTTAGTTACTTAGGGCTTCTTAGTTACTTAGGGCTTCTTAGTTACTTAGGGCTTCTTAGTTACTTAAGGCTTCTTAGTTATTTAGGGCTTCTTAGTTACTTAGGGCTTCTTAGTTACTTAAGGCTTTTAAGATTAATTTATATTAAAGTTAAAGTAAAATAGTAGTAAAGTTTATATTTATTTTATTCTTATAATATTATTAGCTATATAGTAATATAAATAATAAAACTATATACTTTAGAAATAAATCTTACTATTAGTAATAAAGGATTTAAAAAACTATACTAACTATTACTTAAAATACTTAAAAACTCTTTTTTTAAATAAAATAAAAAAAAATTTATTTTTACCTTAAATCTTTTATTAACTTTTAATAAATACTACTTTTAAAATTATTTCTTTCTACTAGTTTACTTAATTAAAAATAGCTATATAGTTAGAAGTAGTATATAAAAGGCTATACTTAAGGAGCTATTATATAAGTATACTATTATTTTATTAAATAAGAAAAGAAGTTAAGGAAAGCTATAGTTTAAAAGTTATTTAGGAAGTAGTAGCTTAGAGTATTATTTATCTAGTATACTAGTATAGAATCTAAGTAAACTACTTACTACTTAGATTTTATAAATAGTATACTTTATATATATAACTAAGATCTTATTAAGGAATAAGCTAATTAAGTTTTAGCCTATTATATAGTAAGTTAATTAGAAGTAACTAGTTATTATAAAATAATAAATTATAAAAAACTACTTCTTATTTTTTAAATAACTATACTTAGTAGTTACTAATACTTTATTATACTTTTTTTTCTTAAAGAAAAAATACTAAATTTTTATAAAATATTTTTTATTTTAAAGTATTAAATATTTTATTCTTTTACTTTATAAATATCTTTATCTTAAATATAAGTTATACTCTTTTCTTCTTTTTATAAAGTAGTTAAAAGTTATTAAATCTAAGTAAACCTTTATATAAGAATATAGATAAATAAAAAAGTAAAAAAATCTTATTTAATATATTACTATATACTATATACTTACCCTTAGTTAAGTAAAATAAATAACTTTTTTTAAAAGGTTTCTTAATTATAGTAAAACTTTATAAATTCTTAATCTTTATTTAAGTTTTATATATAGTAGTATAAATTTCTTTTATAAAGATAATATAAGAAAGTCTTACTTAGTAGTAACTAGTATTTAGTTAATATAGCTTTAAACTATCTTTACTTATTACTTAATTAAATACTTAATAACTTTATTCTTACTTTAGTATTTATTATTCTACTTATTTAAATAAAATTTAATTTAACTAGCTTTATTTTATACTTTTTCTTTATTTATTACTTTATTATTATAAAGTAAAAGTAGTCTAGTTTTATTACTTCTATAGTAATATTATTAAATAATAAATAAGAAAGAAAAAAATTAATTATTATAAATATATTTAGTAGAAAGTATATTTTTTAAAGATATAGTAAAAGGATTACTAACTATTTATACTAATAGATATATAAATTTTTAAAAGATTAGGTAATACTAACTTTAATATTTATTAAAAGTTACTATAATATAAACCTTAACTTACTATAATATAAACCTTAACTTACTATAATATAAACCTTAACTTACTATAATATAAACCTTAACTTACTATAATATAAACCTTAACTTACTATAATATAAACCGTAACTTGCTGTAACATGAACCTTAACTTACTGTAACATCAACCTTAACTTACGGCAACATCAACCGCAACTTACTGCAATATTAACCGCAACTTACTGTAACATGAACCTCAACTTGCTGCAACATAAACCTCAACTTGCTGCAACATCAACCGCAACTTGCTGCAACATAAACCTCAACTTGCTGCAACATGAACCTCAACTTGCTGCAACATAAACCTCAACTTGCTGCAACATGAACCTCAACTTGCGGCAACATCAACCGCAACTTGCTGCAACATCAACCGCAACTTGCTGCAACATGAACCTCAACTTGCGGCAACATCAACCGCAACTTGCTGCAACATGAACCTCAACTTGCTGCAACATGAACCTCAACTTGCTGCAACATCAACCGCAACTTGCTGCAACATGAACCTCAACTTGCTGCAACATTAACTGCAACTTGCTGTAACATTAACCGCAACTTGCTGTAATATGAACCTCAACTTGCGGCAACATCAACCGCAACTTGCTGCAACATTAACCGCAACTTGCTGCAACATGAACCTCAACTTGCTGCAACATTAACCGCAACTTACTGCAACATCAACCGCAACTTGCTGCAACATGAACCTCAACTTGCTGCAACATCAACCGCAACTTGCTGCAACATGAACCTCAACTTGCTGCAACATTAACTGCAACTTGCTGTAACATTAACCGCAACTTGCTGTAATATGAACCTCAACTTGCGGCAACATCAACCGCAACTTGCTGCAACATTAACCGCAACTTGCTGCAACATGAACCTCAACTTGCTGCAACATTAACCGCAACTTACTGCAACATCAACCGCAACTTGCTGCAACATGAACCTCAACTTGCTGCAACATCAACCGTGATATATCGTAATGTATAATACAACATACTATAGTACATATTACCAACTATTGTACCACCTATTGTACCTTACTATACTACATATTACAGCTTTATACACCCGTATAAGTTCTACATACAGTATATTATTACTTCTCCTCCAAAATCCTCTTCTGCCTTAACTCCTCTTCTCCCCAACGTAGCCGCAACTCTCCAGAACCGCTTGAAGTTCAGGGCTTTACTTCCAACCCATCTATTGTCAAACATATACAGCTGCATACGGTGAACTCAAGGTGTTTAGGAAACACACCTTTACCGCGATTTATTACAGTGTCTTTCAACAGTGTTGTGCTTGCGTCTTTTACCAGCACGTTTATTATTTTGATACAGTGTATTATCACTTTAAGAGGAATAGAGTAAGCGCATAAACTCTTACTCTACTACTTCTCTTCATTACTACGTACTGGCTTTCAAAGAACAAGAAGAGATCGATATTAGCCTAGTCCCACACTATCCTACTGGGAGGCTTGTCTTCCTTGATCTCCAAATCACCTCCAGCGTCTCTAGAACCTTTTCAATCGTACTGGTTCCAGTCGTGTGCTACGTTGCTGCACTGATCTCCACCGTGACCCTCATCATTGCCGGCGTGATCCTCATCATCGTCAGCGTGATCCTCACCCTCTGGCTTGTCCTTGGCTTCGTCTCCACCATCGTCGGCGTGATCCTCACCCTCTGGCTTGTCCTTGGCTTCGTCTCCACCATCGTCGGCATGATCCTCACCCTCTGGCTTGTCCTTGGCTTCGTCTCCACCATCGTCGGCGTGATCCTCACCCTCTGGCTTGTCCTTGGCTTCGTCTCCACCATCGTCGGCGTGATCCTCACCCTCTGGCTTGTCCTTGGCGTCATCCCGATTCCAGTCATCTCCACCGGAATAGAAAGGAATCCCATCATCATTTGGCTTGTCCTTGGCGTCATCCCGATTCCAGTCATCTCCACCGGAATAGAAAGGAACCCCATCATCATTTGGCTTGTCCTTGGCGTCATCCCGATTCCAGTCATCTCCACCGGAATAGAAAGGAACCCCATCATCATTTGGCTTGTCCTTGGCGTCATCCCGATTCCAGTCATCTCCACCGGAATAGAAATCAATTCCATCACCGTCGACGGGGGAGGCTGTGGAAAATGTGGGGAGAGGTCCGTAGTTGGCATCGGGAAACATCTTTATGGGCTCTTCAGTGGCCTGAGAGCCCGCAGCGAAGGCCTCTATATGCTCGGCGACATTGAACGGGGGGTTGAACTCGCACCAACCTTGAGCCAATTCTGGATCAACGTGCAATTGGATGGCGGATTTTCGGTCTAGGCACCATTTCCAAACCTTGTAGTAGGCGAGCTTGACGTACCGCTTGTCCTTGTCGGTCGCACCAGTGTATTCGGCGAGGACGCTCACAGGATTACCAACGATAACGAGGAGGGAACGCGCGCGTCCAACGGCTAGGAGCATTCGTGTGGTATGCTTGACGAAACCGAGGTCGCCAGCGTTGGTGGTGTCGAATACAATACCTTCCTTCTCGGCGCCCTGCATTTTGTCGACTGTGAAGACTTCGACGTCTCGCAGCTGGACGCTAAGTTTGAACAGCTCCTCCTCGTCAACCTGATTGGCTAAGTGCTCCATGAATCTAGCCAATACGAAGCGGATAGCGGCAACTTGCGCTACATACGGGGTGATGATAGCGACCTGCTTACCAGAAAACCCGCCAGCGATCATCTTGCAGACGGCCCGGAGGGTATAGGGAATGAAGTCCTTGTTGTAGCGAGACTTGGTGGCACCGACGATGTCGTGGCTACCTTTGACGCTGACGAAGATGACGCGATGGCCGGAGGAAATGTTGAACTGCTCCATCGCGATCTCCATGGCGCGAATGTTTTCTTCCCGGTCATCTACCCCGGGGGCCACTTCCATACGGCCACGAGGAAGGATGTGGTTGGTGAGAGCGTTGATGTCGGAATTGAAGCGGTACTGTGTGTGCAGGTAAATAGTGGTACAGCCGCCTAGCATCGCACGATGGAAGAAAGGTAGGTCCTGCTGATCACTGAAGACGTGACGTTCCTCCGAACCACCGGCAGCAGAAGGCTTTGGCTGATGGATATCGCCGAAGAACAGGTGGGGTGTTATGGCCTTGCGCTCGACCATCAGCGGGCCCTCGTTATTATAGGCGTGCGTGTACACGAGAGGAGCGAGCGTGCTTGACTCGCTTGACTTGCCAGCCTCGTCGTGATGAACGGCATACGGCTGCTCGAGCGTATGAGTACGCGGCTGCGAGATTACGTCGGAGGTCATGCCAATGGCTACGGCCAGTTGAGCGAGGTCCCTAATGATCTCGTTGGTGAGAGCAGTCAGTCGGCGCATGTCATCGGCGTCGAATTCTTGGCCTGAAGCATAGAGGTCGAGCTGAAAACGGAAATCGCGGTACTTTTTTGGTTGGGCGATTTCGTGTACCACTAACTCGTTCGTATCGGCATTACGCTCCGGCACTCCGGCGAGGCGCAGAACCCACGCACCCTCCGACAGCATTTCCAACTGAAGTCGCTTGTCGGTGAAAGACGACTTTGTCTCGGACGTCTCAAGAAGGATGCGGAATTGCGAGTCCACTGTCAGTGCGTCAAGGAACGCCATGGTCCGCCTGTCTTCACTGGACTTCTCCTGGTAAGCCGCTGCCTGCTCTTTCAGCTGGTCCTTGGTGAAGTGCTCTTCTTCGATGTATTCAAAGTAGGGCGGCTTCTCGTTCTTTAGCAGGACGTTGCGAGCAGCTTCGGACTCCTTGCGAACAACCGCTGTCTCCGTCTCTTTCATATGGCGTCGGATTACGATAGGGAAACGTGCCTGGATGCCAGCGGCCTTGAGCTCCTTCCGTCGCTCTAGGCAGGCCGTGTAGATCCTGAGCATAGCGTCGTCGAGCTGCTTGTTCAACGGCGACGTGACCCAGAAAGCAGCAAGGCGACCAAGGCCATGGATAACGCCAGTTTGTTGAGCCTCGTAGTGCGCAACAGCCAGAGCCTCGATGATGCGTGTCTTGCCAACGCCACCAGGACCTTGGATGAGCGCTACACCACCGGCAAGGGCGCGAAGCTTCTGCAAAACGTCGGGTTGGAGTGAGCGGTTCAGACGCTCCATGATGCTGTCCTTAGCACCGTTGTCTCCCAAATACGCGAACATGCCGGCGAAGTAGTCCACGATCTTGTCGTCTGGGAAGCGAAGGTAGGAGTTGTGGAGGATTTGAGTGACATCGCTAAAGGCATCGCCGCCTCGGAAGTAATGGTTAAGGGCGTTGATCTGGCGCTTGATTCCCACGGTGGCAGGGTTCAAGCGAGCAAAGACGTAGATGCCGCGAAGCTTACGCAATGCCTCTTCAGCTTCAGGCAAAGTACGATAGTTAAATGCACAGCTGTAGTGAACGCCCTCCTTGAACAGGGGCTGCTCGGCGAAGGATGCACCCAAGCGAGGGCGGTAGAGAAAGCCGCCTATGTAGCTAGCGGGCGTGATGCCTGCGGACGGTTTGATCTCAAATCGCCAGGTGTCCGCTTGCTCCTGGTAGGGACTGAACTGGATGTCCACGAAGGCGCCCTCGCGGTAGCTGGCGCCCTCTGGTACCCTGAGCTCGGCGTAGTATAACCGGTCACCGCCGCCGCGAACCTTCATAATCTTGGTGTCGGTGATCTCGAAACCCTTCTGCTTGGCGGCCTTGCGCAGTTCGTGGACAAGGTTCTGGTAGTGCACGGTGACGTACTGTGTGTTGTTCTGGAATGCCCACTGGGGAGGGACCTTGAATCCTTTCGGCTGCTTGTCGACAGAGATCTCCATGCCAGTCTGAGGGTTGACACGACAGTCCTTCCAGTAGAGCAGAATCGGGTCGTTCTTGTATTGAGCTTGCATCTCTTTGTACACGGTATCCATGCGCTCTTGTGCTGACTCTGTGGCGACCGTGAAGAAGTGCAGCACGGTGCCCTCGCCGCCATTCTCGAGGATATCGCGAGCACGATGGATGACTTCATCGAAGATCCCAAAGTTCTGGTGGGAGAAGAACCCCAATCCGTAGAGGGGGCGGGAGTTCAGAGGTTGTCCGTCAGGTTGTTCGGTTTGGAGGTCGAAGCGGAAGTGTAGGAGCATCCCTAGTTCGCTGAGTGCAAGCTTACTAGCAGCTCGCTTAACATCTTCTTGGGAAACCCTTGAGGTGAAGAACTCATCGGTGATCTTCATGGGAAGTACAGTGCAGTTGACGATGTTGTGGGCTGTCAGGGTAATGGAGGCTGCCCGATGAGCGTGGCCACGGAGGGTGATACTAGCGTCGTCGCTCGGATAGGAAATATCCATCTCTACACTAACGGAGGAGACATAGTGAGGGATCTTCCGAGTGAATAACTTTGTTGTGAAGCTAGGTTTATCCAGTGGTGGGGCCATGGTTTGGGCAGGAGGAAGCTCGTCTTTGCCATCCTTGGAGACGTCCTCCTTGGAGACGTCCTCCTTGGAGGCGTCCTCCTTAGGAGCACGAAACTTGCGGGTTTTGATCGGCTGGGGATAGAAGCAATCCGAGGCAACGTGGCCGAGACGGTTACAGCCGTTGCACCTAGGGCCCTGGTCTGCTGCTGGCTCACTAGGGCATTGCTTGGAGAGGTGCCCGTGACCACCGCAGTTGAAGCACTCGTTCGTGGGACAGTCGCGGTAGACATGGCCAACCTCGCCGCAGTTGGAACACGCTTGCTGTTCGAGCTTCTTGGGGCAATCTTTGGCCCTGTGGCCTGGTTCTTTGCAGGTGAAGCAGGCGTGCTTCTCTCGGTCAGGGGCGTCGGGAAGGCCTCCGAGCTGGACAGAGTCTTTGCCGGGTGCCTCCAAGACAGCAATGCCCTGGTCGTAGACTTCTGTATCATGCGGCGCCGACGTCGGCCGGTCATTGACCATGTAGTGCATGACAGACTGGTCGGCCATGCTGGACGATATGCAAAAACAGAGTTTCAACGGTAGGTGAGACTTTGTTTCTATACGGACAGCACATCGTTAGCAATCGATCAGCGGAACAGGAGGCCACAACAACTTACCGACAAGGGTCAATGGGTAGGTAGAGATATCGACGTTGAGAGTGGTTTGCTTTCAAGAGAAGCAATTCGGGGAAGGTGTCAAGTAGTTGGTGTGGAGGAAAGTGTTATTTGTGCAGGACTAGGTAGCGCGAGCGCGAGAGACGCTAACGCCAAGCAAATTTTGCGTTGCTCACCTTGGGTTGTGCGTGAGGAAGCGAGGAGCAAGATAAAGACACGTGAAAAGAAGGATTGGATGGAGAACGATAGGGACGCGAAGAGGATATGGGGATCACCCGAGTTCTACAAGTTGGTACCAAGAGACAGAAGTGGACAGCCAGTCGACCTTTGGGCAATAGGAAGATAACTATCGGACCGGCCATACAAATAAGCGAGGACATGCCAAGGTGAATGGGAGATCTAGCGAGCGTCAAGGCCACAGCAATGCGCAGCGTGTAGCCGGCTACGTCTTGGCTCTCTCCTTCGCGACTACAGTTAGTCCTACGGCTGGGTGATCCCCATATCTCTTTTCGCTTTCTTTTGTTTGGTTCTATCAACTTCTATGCTCGATTCAGTTCACGATGACGGCCAGAACTGCGTTTGGGTGATCCCCATGTCTCTCCCTACTTTCCCTGCTCCTTGTCTCTCTTCTCCCTCTGCTCGCTTTCTATACACTCGGGTGATCCCCATATCTTTTATCAACTTTCTCTGTTTCGCGCGTACGCAACGTGAGCCCGCGTCAGAGTCTTGTGCGCTGTACCCGCAATGCTCAACAGTGAGCGCTCACGCCAGAACCGGGTGGCTATACTATGCCCTACTCCTGGTCATCGTTCTACTAGGCTCAGTACGGGCGACGAGGCTAAAATTACTGGGAGCTTCCCCTTTCACTTTTCACCGCTCTCCGGCTGTTTCCTCGCGCATGTTGCCACAACACGAACGTTGCGACGCTCGCCGCAACACCACCCACCCACCACGTACCGCAGCATCGTCAACCTGCATACACCTTCTACCACGGGTGACTAGGATGGACGATAACACGCAGTCACCCGCCCATCCACCGGCAGGCGACCCCAGCTCCCTTAGCTACTCGGGGAACCAAACAGAGATCTTCCGCGGCTTCGGCATCGACGACGCCACCAGACAAAAGGAGATAGCCAGGACGATTGACAAGATTCTTGTGGACAACTACCCCGATGCACGCAATCGAGGTGCAGCAAAGCTCAGCGACACTGCCAATGAAGACCTGAACAAGAACCTACACGCCCTGGTCTGGAAGTCCGTACCCGACTTCCGCAACGAACCCAAGGCGTGGAGGACAATGGCGATTAGCAAGTTGATCACACATTCTCTCAATCGCCTGAGGAAGCGTAAAGCGGAAGGCGACCATGCTAAAGCCCCAACCCCCAACCCCTTGACGGCAACCTCTACACTCCAAAAGCGCGAGTTATCGCCAGAATCAACGCACAACTCCAAAGACCACCCACCTAAGCGCTCTCGATCCAGAACCGTTCCTACAGGATTCACGCCTACTCCGAACAACGACAAGCCTGCTAATCCTCCCATGCCAACCGCTTCAAATCTCGACACACAGGTACATATATGCGCCGTAAAGGATGGAGAGATCAGCGAAGTAGTCAGCATGGTCGAATTCAGTGACATATGTTGGGAGGGCATCCCCAACTGGGAAAAACTACGCGACGAAGCTGAGCAATGCTACGAAACTGCGCAAGGCCTAGGACTCGATGGATTCGACTTCAAGGGCCGCTTGTTTATCGCTCCAAGAGCAAATCAGCATATCGGAATTGGAAGCCAAGGTGGATTCAACTTTGCTATGCGAGAAATCCCAGCTGGCACAGCCGTAGTGTTTGTCACGACGGTTAGATTGAACGTAACCGACACGCAAGTTGCCTCCTCCAAAGTCGTCCCGCCAGCAGAGGTGCAAGATGGTCAGCAACAAGATGCCACCCACATGCAAGTTGCCTCCTCCGAGCCCGCCCCGCCAGCAGAGGTGCAAGGTGACCAGCAACAAGATGCCACCCACATGCAAGTTGCCTCCTCCGAGCCCGCCCCGCCAGCAGAGGTGCAAGATGGTCAGCAACAAGATGCCACCCACATGCAAGTTGCCTCCTCCGAGCCCGCCCCGCCAGCAGAGGTGCAAGGTGACCAGCAACAAGATGCCACCCACATGCAAGTTGCCTCCTCCGAGCCCGCCCCGCCAGCAGAGGTGCAAGATGGTCAGCAACAAGATGCCACCCACATGCAAGTTGCCTCCTCCGAGCCCGCCCCGCCAGCAGAGGTGCAAGGTGACCAGCAACAAGATGCCACCCACATGCAAGTTGCCTCCTCCGAGCCCGCCCCGCCAGCAGAGGTGCAAGGTGACCAGCAACAAGATGCCACCCACATGCAAGTTGCCTCCTCCGAGCCCGCCCCGCCAGCAGAGGTGCAAGATGGTCAGCAACAAGATGCCACCCACATGCAAGTTGCCTCCTCCGAGCCCGCCCCGCCAGCAGAGGTGCAAGGTGACCAGCAACAAGATGCCACCCACATGCAAGTTGCCTCCTCCGAGCCCGCCCCGCCAGCAGAGGTGCAAGATGGTCAGCAACAAGATGCCACCCACATGCAAGTTGCCTCCTCCGAGCCCGCCCCGCCAGCAGAGGTGCAAGGTGACCAGCAACAAGATGCCACCCACATGCAAGTTGCCTCCTCCGAGCCCGCCCCGCCAGCAGAGGTGCAAGATGGTCAGCAACAAGATGCCACCCACATGCAAGTTGCCTCCTCCGAGCCCGCCCCGCCAGCAGAGGTGCAAGGTGACCAGCAACAAGATGCCACCCACATGCAAGTTGCCTCCTCCGAGCCCGCCCCGCCAGCAGAGGTGCAAGATGGTCAGCAACAAGATGCCACCCACATGCAAGTTGCCTCCTCCGAGCCCGCCCCGCCAGCAGAGGTGCAAGGTGACCAGCAACAAGATGCCACCCACATGCAAGTTGCCTCCTCCGAAGCCGTCCCACCGGAAAGTAAGGAGCTTACACCCAAGACACTCAAGGAGATACTAGATTTGGCGGCCAACATACATCCATTATCCTGGTCGAGGGAAGAATCCACACCTAGCAACAGCGCACACAAGCAGCATCCTGTAGGTCCGTTCTCGTCATACATGTCCAGGAATAACAGCATCGCCTTCCCCCGCACACTTCAACCCTCGTCGTTCACACCCGTGAATCTGCTACCGCTCGCCAGACCTGCCAAACCACCGTCCAGCGCACCTAAGTCCTTTCTCAAGTTTGTCGAGACCTTCCCTTCTAATAGCTACCACGGTAGCGGACTAGACGACCCAATACATATCAGCGACGATAGTGGTAGCAGCGATTCTAGTGACAGCGAGTCTAGTAACAACATGGACATTCTCGTAGACGATGAAGAGGTGCTAGAAGAATGCATGTTAGACGAAGGCGAACCGGAACAACCCCCATTGAACGAACAAGCTAAGACCCAGGCAAACGCGCATTTCTCGAGCACTATGAAGGTGAAGATGGATGGTATGTCTGCTTTTGCGCACGCGCAAAAGTCGAACATAGACTTGTGGGACTTAGCCGCGCAAACCTTCGGCCTTGCGCTCGACGACCTCAAAGGCGACCAGATCAACCTCGGAACTGGGGTCGGCTTAAACCCAGATTTCCACCCGCTACCCCATCAGTTGGTCGGCGCCAAGGATGGCTTGGATGTCCTCGCCGGCGACCGAGGAGCACTTGTCATCGCCGACGACATGGGCATGGGCAAGACGATCACCGATGTCCTCATATGGTATCTCAATTTTGCTAGATCGTACCAGCGCCTCGGCATCAGCGCGACGCCAGACTTCCCCTACACTGCTCTCAAATCGAACGGAGACGAGATAGAGACGCCGAATCTGTTTGGATGCACCTACTTTGTTGCGAGTGCAGCAGGCCTTGAAACATTGGTACAAGCATGGCGTATGATCATGGGTGGCAGCGCCCACTTGGCTCAAGGATCAGAGTACAAGCCACCGAAGCTGATAGTCTTGCACGGTACGGGCGAAGAGATTGTACAGCGTTATGGCGGTGCGAAGAACAGCATCTACTCTAGCATGACACCAAAAGAGTGGGATGAAGTCAACCGTCGCCCTAACTGGTTGAAATCACGATTGGCCTATGGGGAGTACAACAAGGTGTGGAAGTTGAACAACCCGACTAAGGAATGGGCAAACAGCGTCCCTGAGACATCGGACTTCAGACCTCAAAAGACGAGCGTTAGGTTCTTGATAGTCTCAACTCGCGAGTCTTGGAAGACGAAGATCTTTGGCACGCTTGTCGATACCTCTGCGCCCCCTCAGTACAAGAGGCTAAAACAACAGTTAGAAAAGACCGACAAGAGGCATACTAAGAAGAGGGCGGCGTTGAGAGCACAGCTGAGCCTGTGCGCCAAGACGCATATGGACACTTCACGATTGCCTGCGCTTGATGGTCTCGGCCCTTGGCAGGCTCGTCGCATGCAAATATGGACAGACGACAAAGGTGTGAGGGTCGAGGTGTGGTTGGTCACATTCGTTGGTTGCGCTGCAATAATCATGGTCG
The DNA here is from genome assembly GCF_042100115.1 of Alternaria dauci. Taxonomy (NCBI): domain Eukaryota; kingdom Fungi; phylum Ascomycota; class Dothideomycetes; order Pleosporales; family Pleosporaceae; genus Alternaria; species Alternaria dauci. Next base: position 39,979 of record NC_091275.1, read on the forward strand.
ACGAGCTGCATACCGCCCCGGGTACAAAAACTCAAACCTACACCCACATCATCGACCCCATTTTGGACTACAGGCCCAATGATCATCGTACTGGTATAGTAGGTCAGACGGGCACAGCTCTCACGAACGGGGTCGACCTGGTGTTAGGATTCGCCGACCACGTGATCCAGCGGTTAGTACAAAAGCAGTCCACCGATCCAGGCGCCAAAGCTTTAGCCAATTTGAAAGGGGTAGATTGTACTGCAGTGTGGAGAAAGCTCCTCAATAGCTACAAGAAGTATCACGACGGGATGCAGCGTTGTAAAACCGAGAAGGAAAAGAACAAAGTACAGTCCGCGCTCGACAAGCAACTCCAGTCCGGCGAGATCAAGGACATGCTGAACAATTTTCGGGACATGGTTCGGTGGTGTTTCATAATGCGCGACACCGACAGTCTGGATCCCTGGCGCAAACCCCTCAACGTTGTCACAGCAAAGCTTACTGTCAACTTCACGTATCTGCAGCACGATGCGTGTTACTTCGCTAACGTGGAACAAGAAGAGTCTCGCGTGCTAGCCGCGGTCAAACAGCATTACGAGAAGGAAGTGGAGGCCTGGGAAGACCAAGGGGGAGAGAGCAGCAAGAAGTCCAAGCCCACCATGCCCCCAGGCGCAGTCGCAGACTCCGAGGCCTACCGCATTGCGCGACATGTCAGCATCTTTCCTAACCTTATGGCCGCAATCAACAATTGGGATGCCGACCAGCTTATCGGAGATCGGATCCTCGACCCTCACCGCAGTCTCAGTAATAACAACGAAAACCTCCGCACAGCTCTTGTGAACAGCGACACAATTCGACACTCATTCATCTGGGACATTGCATTGGAGGCTTGCAAGGGCTCAGCCAAGGTCGCATACATTCACAAGACGTTGGAAGAGCTACGCAACAAGAAGACGACCATTCCCCATCCCCGTCCTCGCGCACACCAAGGAGAAACCCTAGAGTACAGAGCCAAGTACGTCGTACTCGCGAGCTCGACATTGTCACGTGCTCTGATCTACGCTTACATCTGCCAAACGTTTGGAGAGAAACACGTTGTTCATGCCTACAACGCCGTGACACGGGACAAGGAAGTACCCAAGTGGAAGAAGGTCTGGGATGAGGGGGGCGGCAAGGTCGACGATGGCGTCTATATTCTCGTGGGTGCAACGGGCGCGATGTGTCAGTCAATATCGCTTACAGAGGGCAACATCTTGCATGGTCTTGAGCCTCAGAGTAACGCGCATATTGCTGAACAGGCTGCGAAACGCCAACATCGCATTAATACGAGGTTCGCCGAAGTCTTCGTTGAATGGCTGACAACTACTGCCCCTCAAGGATGCCGAGACACCATTGACATGAGGATAGTCAAGAACCTCCAAGCTAAAGGCTATTTTCAGAGCACGATAAAGGCGCAAGACTGAGATACTTTGAAGGAATGACTGCCCGGAAATCGCGGAGACATACTGTAACTTTCTCAAGTAGTCTGTAGTACAAAATCGATCCCATGACTCAATACCGATATAGGCGCACCAGACTAACATAGAGTAACGCTGTACGTATTGCCTACTGCTGCCACTGTAGGAAGCCTAGAAAGTTGCCTCTGTTAGCAATAGCAAGTTACTGCTGTACCTAGGTAACGTTGTGAGTGGAAGCGCTGCTGTCAGCCTGACTTGCGGGCGCGTGGTCTTCCGAGTCAGGCCGAATGCAACCTACCACACTAAATACTACTCCATGCTTCGCAACCGCTTCGCAATGTGCCCTCGCTAGCAACCAACCGTTGCGGCAACTTGCGTCCCAAGCCATATCGCAACCGCTTCGCAACGTGCCCTCGCTAGCAACCAACCGTTGCGGCAACTTGCGTCCCAAGCCATATCGCAACCGCTTCGCAACGTGCCCTCGCTAGCAACCAACCGTTGCGGCAACTTGCGTCCCAAGCCATATCGCAACCGCTTCGCAACGTGCCCTCGCTAGCAACCAACCGTTGCGGCAACTTGCTTCCCAAGCCATATCGTGATCTAATGACATAGTTTTGTACGACGGCTTACGCCGAAAAGTCAGACATGGATGCGATACAGGCTCTAGCTGCAGCCTATAGGGTATATAAGCTCTCGGCGGTACAGCCACCTACTGCACTGAAATACGAGCTAGACCAGGGACAGGACTTCAACAAGAATGCGATTCGGAACACGGTGCTGTGCAACACCAAGGCGTTTGCAGATTCCAATGAAGCGAATCTACCAAAGCGAGAATCGGAGACTGAACAGCAGCATCACGACAGGATTGCACGCCGCATTTCAGGAGAATCAAACTAGGGCGATCGACTCGTTCGTGGAAGATCTGAGGAACCAGTGGCCAAGGCAGAGTCCCAGCGTGCCGTCCAGGACTGAGTATACTGCCTACCTCGACGTTTTCTCTACAGCGACAACCATTAGGAATCAGTTTGTTCATTGGTTCAACAACCGTCTGTTCATGCAGCAGACTTGTCAACAATCAAGCCAGCTTGATCGCTATCAAGCTGGGGCATCAAGCTGGCGTATCAATCAAGCCAAGCTAGAGTAGAGGTATAAATCAATTAAGCCAAGCTACTATAAGCTAGCTTGATTGTTTGGCTTGATTGGCTTGATAGAATTAATACTCTATAAAGAAGGTTAAAGTAAGTAAGTAAGGTCACGTGGTGATAAGATCACGTGGTGATAAGATTATATAAGGATACCCCTACACTATCCCCTTTTAAGCTTCTTGAAAGGGGGATTAATTTTGTTAAGCTAATCAAGCTAAACAAGCCAAGCTTATTAATTTTAACCATCAAGCCAATCAAGCTAAGCTGAGGTAGAGGTACCCACTAATCAAGCTAAGCTGGGGCACCCAGCTTGATTGGCTTGATTGTTGACAACTCTGTCATGCAGTACCTTGGACAGTCCAGAGAGTTGCCCAAAAGGTGTTAGTAGGTGTATGAAGCCATACCGTGGTCTCTGCGTAACTTGCCCTCGCTGGCAACCAACCGTTGCGGCAACTTGCGTCCCAAGCCATATCGCAACCTTGCAGCTGGAACATTCGGACGCTTTAACTACCTTAGGGCTGGCGCTCCAACCTTCTTCACGCTGCACCTCTAAAGGCAAATACTAGTGTTATATTATTTGGAACTGCGCTCTTAGATGTACGAGGCAGAGCGACCCTCCCTATCTAGGACTACCTCTTTGAGATCTTTCGTGTCTTCAACAACTAAACTTTAGTATTCAATATTATATAAGAATAGCACTCTAAAAAGAGAAATAACATGTATTCTACACTCAAGGACGCGACCTCTTCTGGGATTAGGGACCGTACTCTACCTTGTTAGTCGGTGCGACTATATGCCGCACCTTGCCGGCACGCCCTGGCCCCCTGCTTTCCATGCCACGTCTTCTTTTCTCTGCTGTTATTCTTACTACTTTTCTACCCACACACTAATCGCTGGCTTAGAGCGTCAGCCTTGGTTCTAAAATGGATCAGTTACAGCTCGATAGTGACCATTGTCAGGATAAACACAGCGGAAGAGGCTTTCCTGCACAGTGGGACGCTACAGTCGCTAACAACTTAGCATACAGCCCACCTAACCCGTCCTACAGCAGATTTCTTGCGCGTCGTCTCGCAGAACCATGCCGTGTACCAGGCGATGTACGATACGCGGGATGGATCGTTCCAGAAGTAGGCGACGACGAAGCGTGCAAGCCGGTTTTCATAGCCCACTCGACACTAGATGCGATATGGCTGCTGAAAGAGACGCTGGGTGCCAGCACACTTGACGCAGAAAATTGGGGGCGTCTCACAAGCGCTGCTATGGACTTTGCTAGTAGTAAGTCTCTAGAGCCTAGAAACTTAACTACAGCGCGGCTAATGACGCCAACGGAAGGCATCGCGGAGGACCGCATGGCTATAGACTCAGACAAGGACGATAGCATACCGCCATCAGCACAGAGGGCTACAGGCGACCTTGTGCCGTACCGTAAACGTCCAGCCTCCTCATCGCCTATTCGCAGCGAGATCCGTGCCAACAGCTTAAACCGCCTAGCAATACAGGAGGACAGCGCGGACGAATCGACGGCTAGGGCTAGCGAAGTCAACACTATGACAGTACACGCTGGCAAAGACACAGCTAGAGCGGAGGGGGGACACGAGCGCGGAACAAGCGACGAGGACAGCGAAAACCAGAGTGCGACGACGCCTCTATCCGTAAAGAGGTCCGCAACAGTTACAAACAAGAATCGTCTTGCAGAGCTACGGCGTACAAGAAAGCTAGAAAGATCGCGTGTAATAAAGCTCGAGGCGATAGGCTTAAAGGAACCGCCTGAGAAGATGCCTGCGCAGGAACGTATGGCGTACGGCAGCATTGCGCCAGACGATGAGCCGACGATCTCTTGGATCTTCAAGCAAAAAGTCGCGGAAGATGCTGATTTCTATACAGCCTCGCCAACACCCTACTATACTGCCTGCAGCATGCTAGCAAAAGCGCGTGCTTTTGGAAATGCAACCTCGCAGTACAGCGCTGCGCAGTTCCTGCATAATTGGCGGAAACAGGGCACGCCGTTCTTGGTAAAACCAGTAGATCGTTATGTTCTTACCCAGACGCAAATGTCGCAGTCAGTGGATAGTAGCGCAACACTTCATACTGATGCCGACAATGCATTCTGCTTTGCCTGGGACATGTGCACACGGTACGAGACGATGCTTGCAGCTGTAAACATTGGCACTCGCTGGGCTTTCGCTTTGCTAGGGAAGGCGTACGCTCGCAAGGTCGACGAAATCCAGGTCGCTGATCGTCTAGCCAGTAACGACAGAACTCGCAACAGGTACGGGAAGGGCCAGGCACGAACAGAGGCTATCACATATTTGGTCCATCTGGTTTGCCAATCACCATCTAAATCTGACCACGCAGCCTTTCGTTACCGCCTAAAGCGAGCGACACGATGGTTCGACATAGTTCAAGCTCTAGGCTGGGGATCGCTGCTGCTCATACCCCACGAAGAGGTCTCAAACCATTGGCTCGAGCGTGTGCTGCGGAAGAACCAGCGCGATGTTTTTCTTGAGCTAGTGAAGCGCGAACGGCCGGAAATTTGCACGGCAAGCAGGGCCCTCGAAGCCTGGCTAGGGCCGGATGGAATTACTGGTGCGCCGATTGCTGGAAAGGAGAGGCTTAGCATTGAAGCGAATGCGCTAGCTACGGCGGTGGGGTTAACAGAGATTCCAGACAGCGAAGCCGAAGATGACACTGATTCTGACGCATCGGAAAGTATCCCGGCATCGCCGGCGCCATTGCGACAGATGTCGGTACTTGAATTATTCTGTCCTGTAAGCCCTATAGGTTGAACAATAAACCGGGTTACCTGACGACCCTGAACTATGCGCTGCGGAAAAAGAGTGATGGGCTCGAAGAGCACAATGCTGAGCTTCTAGCGACACTCTACGGAAGTAGTGAGGTAGACGAGAGTTGCTAGTCATAGCGGTGCTTATTAGCAGGTGGGGTGTATGCGTCCGTGTTGCGGAAGCTTGCCAATTTAGTGTTAGGCTAGGTCTGTCGTCTAAGTCACCGGCTGTACCGTGGCTCTCGACGATTACAGCCTGCTAGGAAGCTGCTGTCGTATTGCGATACAGATAAGTCAACAACACCGCAGGCTACAAATCTACAAATAACTACAAAGAAGAGCGAAACACATAGCGGCTTCCTCTCTTTTCCTTAAAGGTTGCCGCGCAAGGTGCTATTACCTTTGCCTGCGGAGAATAGTAACAGGATGCCTCTACACTGTGCTACTTCAGCCACTAATGCAATGTAGACTTCGCAGGCTCTATTCTCTAGTGCCTGCGTCTTTTTACTATTACGTTAATTATGTAAATAGTAGAGAAGAGACACAGTTAAGATTAAGAAACGGATTACATGCGACAACGATAGTACGGTTAATATTGGGGTTGGTGTTTTTCTGAATTTACAGTTAATACGAAATATTTTAAAAAATCATAACACTACGTAACGTGTATTAATCTCTTCAAAAGCTGTATAGGATAGAAGATGTATATAGTATATACGTGTTTTATAGGAGAGAAGATGTAAAATTATAGTGGAAGCTATAATAGCTTACTCTACACTGGGGACTCCTGTATAATAGTATGACATCGGTCAACCCATGCATAATCAGAACTACCAAACACGCATTGAATAAAACCTTTAGCATCGCTCCGTAGTCGCATTAACTCTGTACGTCTCTTCTCAAGAACGGAATCATAGTTGATCGCTATGTCGCTGTTCCTTGGGGAGTCTCGACGCCCACTAGTAACCCGAATCCATTGCAGTTGTCGAAGGAAGCGGTTGTTGCAACCTTTGTGCTCTACCCCAGATAGTACTATGTTAGCAATGCTTCTTACTTGGGAAAAGGGCCTCTCTTAGGGAAGTCTTACCAATCTTCTTCGTCATCTCCCGTACCGAAAGCACCCAACCATCGTCTTCCTCCGACGGGAAGTAATCTGGTCGAAGAGACCAGAGCATTCTTGTTACCAAGGCGGCCGCAAACATTTCAGAGTTCTTGGTTGGTCCTTTGGAAAACTCAGTCGCATTCACCGCTACAGTAGGGGTAGCTGAAGAGGATGCAAGGGTTAACACCAACATGAGCATTAGATCGCATTTTGGCTGACCTAAGCACTCGATGAGGCACTGACGTGCTCTGTGGTAGTGTTCACGAACCTTCTGATTCATGCCGGACTTTGAGAACTGGCCGTCCAACTGCTGAAAACCTTTTTCAACTAGCGGCGGGATGGCGTTAAAAGGGATTTGGCAACCAAAGTCGATAGTACTCTTTGTTTGCGAGCGCCGCTTTGCTTGGTGTACTGCCTCAATCGCTGCCCGCTTGAGGCTGCCCGGTCTCGCCGCTATAGCGGATGGGGCCGGAACGTTACCGACTAGCCGCGTCATTCTCCGGTAGCTCAATCGGCCATGGTATGAACCAGGCACACAGTCAATGCGGCACGCCGCTAGAGCTGACATTATGGCGCTGATCCAGTATTCCTCCTTCATCGCCTTGGCCCTGGCGTGTTGCACGGCAGCGCGTAACACAGTGAACCAGCTCGCGTTCTTTGAAAAGAGGTAGCTACTAGATTGGCCATGGCTGTTAACACACTCCCAGTAGAGCTCTTGCGCAAAGTCGCGTCGCGTCTGGCTTCTCAAACCCGAAGTCGCTTCTGGATAAAAGACAGGAAAGATCGACTCGTACTCCCTGTACTGTGTTAGCGGCTGATATTTGAAACGCTAATTGCACGAACCCTGCAGAGAAGGGGTGCTCGCTTTCAGCCCAACGCGTCACCTGCTCTTGCGCCTCCTGTCGTGCCTGCAGTGTTGTTAGGCTTACGCTTTGAGCATTGCCCCGTCCGCCCTTGTTCAGAGCGCGATAGAATTGGTGTGTTACGAAAGCGATTGTCTGCGGCTTCCACATCTCTTCGAGCACCTCTACTAGGAACTCTTCTGCGCCACGAGGCCCTTTACCTGTGAGCCCACCAAGCTCACGGAACCATACCTCGCTGTGACAATAAGCGGCAACCTGGGGCCCATAGTGGTGGCGAATGGAAGCAACGTGCATCATAATAGGTCGTCCATTGTCCATGCGCGGCCAACGCACTAGGTTAGCATGGCCACTGCCTTGCAGATTGAGCATGTTGGGGTCGATAAACGGCCACCCACCCTGCTCAATGCTTTCTATGGTGCAGAGAGGCCCGAGCACTGAGCCCACTAAAGACCGGGGGAACCCAGTAAAGCAGTAGCTGCCAAGGCGATCGAATGCGGCCACACCTTCCGCTAGGGCAAAAGGCAGCCCTTTAGAGCCAGCAGCCTTGAAGCGACGATAAAACTCGTCTGATGCGTGCGCGAACAGACTAGCAAAGGAGGAGAGAACCTTTGGAAAGATGCGTTCTTTGAACGCGAAGAGGACATCAATGTAGGTAGGTTGTTCCAGCGAGAAGTACCGGATTAGCTGGAGGATAGGTTGAAGCACTGTCGCAAAATTCCGTTGACCGTCAGCTAACTGCGACACCTGCACAGACAGAACTTGCTCCATCCTAAACGCGTACAGTTCTTCCTTTATAGCGGCTTTAATCCGCTGTTGCTCGCGAGCGAACGGTTGGGAAGACGTAGGGTTATCAGGAGTCTGTTCGCCTCGCAATTTCCGCAGTAAACGCTGCCGCTTCGCCGCTACCCGAGGGTTTAGGTTGCCATCCTGATCTGGCAGCGTCAGGGCAGCCGTGGCAATGCCCTTGGTAGCAAGTAAGTTGCCGGGGCTATGGCGTATAGTTCGCTTAATGTTGGAGTACGCCTGAAAATAACCACTAGTCAACACGCTCGCACCGTTGTTCTGATAGCTCATGTTGTCCTCCATTACAGCGAGCACGTTGTCGCGTAGGAATGCTGGGGGCTGCGCGGAGGAGAAGTTGCCGTACGATGGATGGAAGGCAAGAGGGTAGAAGGTAAAGTCGCGCGGGTGTTGGTATTGGCGAACAACGTTGTTGCGATTGGCAAGGAGGCAGCGCGCAGGTGCGAGAATGACACCGACGTCATTAGAGGCGTTAGGGAGGTTGGAAGATGCTATTGAGTGGATGTCGACCGCTAGCGCGTAGGAGACCGTCTCAATGCTCTCCAGTCTATACTTGTCCTCTAGTGCGCGTAGAAGATCCTGTGTGTAGTTATCAAACGGCTGTTGATGGTCGTGCGGCGGGGGAATTGGATCGCCTGTTTGTGTACCGCTCTGTGGGGGCGTAGCCCCCTCTGCGCCGCCTTCGGACCTAGCCGCCGCGTCTTCAGAGTTAGATAAATCATTCTGAGAGTTTGGTAAATCATTCCCAGAGTTTGACAAATCATTCCCAGAATCAGACGTCTCGCTATCAGAGTCAGACGTCTCGTCATCAGAGTCAGACGTCTCGTCATCAGAGTCAGACGTCTCGTCATCAGAGTCAGACGTCTCGTCATCAGGGCGCAACCGGGTTTCCTTAGGCAGACTATTGAGTTGCTCAGTAGACAACTCAATTGGAAGGTTCTGCCCGTAGTCATACGCATGGAACGCTGGCAGGTTCTCAGTCCAGAACGGATCCTGCGTGTTCTTGCGCACGTACTCTGGCCACCCTTCCATGAACTGCTCCTGGAACGTTTCCCACTTGACGATTGAGATCGATTGCGACTGGGGTCCATCCAATTTCCAAGAAGCCTCAACACCCTCTCCAAGTAATACGCCTGTAAGGAAGACTTTCTTAATGTACGACGTAAGGAACAGGGCATGGGAGGGTTTGAGAGCGCTGTGCTCAGACGCCTTCTCGCGGCGTTTGCGACGTTCGCTGCCTGACAGAAGAGGGTCTACTGTGCTATCGACAGGGTGCATAACAATAAACCAAGATTCGCGCGTTCCACCCTTTGCAAGACGGAAGGTACGATGCTCCATATCAAACGACAGTCCGTGGCTGTGTTTAGCGCTGTATGGAGCTCGCCAGTGTTTAAAGCTGATTGTTACGTGGTCGAAGAACGTAGAGAACTTCACAATGGGTTGGAGCGGCCGGCCGATGATAATGATAAGGTCGAGGTGGAACTCAGGGATAAATTTGTCCTCAGGCTTGGCTGGTCGGGACCCAACGCGCCTCGATCCGTAGTCTATCGTGTATCGCTTCTGCAGCATTCCAATAGCCTTACTGCCGTTAAATTCGGGGCTGTCTATCATCTTGATAAATCCCTTCACTACTACGTAGTTACTATATGCGTACAAGTAGGATGCTCTTAAACTCACCAGGTAGTCGGTGGTCACCTCCGCTGTGGTCAATAGCCCAGGTAAGTTGATTATTCGCTATTGCGTCTTCGTCCCCAAGGCTGCTCTCGTGGTATTCTTCTCCATCATGCTCGTCAGGTTCTCTATCGTGCTCATCAGGTTGCACATCTTGGTACAGGCCGTCCTCCTCTCCAGCACTGCTGTTATCGTAATCGCTATCGTTTTGTTGTGCAAGATCTAAAGACATGATGATAAGAACAGTATTATATAAAATAGTACGTTGGCTAAGGGCTGAGGATCTTGTAGGGTAGATCGATAGATGATGATCGAGAATCACAATATCCAGTGCAGAGGAAAGAGGAGAGGAACAGTGTCTATTGGGTTAGGGCTAGGGTCAGATACGGATTACTTCCTCCAAGCCCCTCGTTGTTTCTGTCGAGTCTTTTCGCTTGGAGAAGCACTGCCCTCTACAGCTACCTGGTCGCCAAGGGTGTGTTTCTTACGGTGTTTCTTTCGGGTCTTTTCGCTTAGAGAAGCACTGCCCTTTACAGCTACCTGGTCGCTAAGGGTGCGTTTCTGACGGTGTTTCTCTCGGGCTGCAGCAAGGTCGCTTAGACTCAAGTCCTCAATCCCCCTGTTTTGAACTTTGGTCTGCTGGGATGCCTTGGGTATGCGCGGCTCAGTTGAGGGGTGAGAAATTAGCTCTGGGGTAAGCTGGTCCGAACTCGACCGTGCTGAAACGCTACGTGCCGCTTCAGAGACTGTCAGATTGAGCTCTCTCTCTCTGCTAGACTCGGCGTTAGAGTGCCTTGCGGGCAGCGGAACCTCTTGACTTGTATTATCAGAGTCTTCTAGAGTGTGTCTAGACATCCATTCAGTGATTGCGACCTGAATTGTCTCTAGCAAGTCGTTTGCTGCCCTAGTAGACTGGAGCGCAGGTTCGTTGACGACTTCAGGGACCTGACAGATAGCATCACACGCGATTTGTGCGATTGTAGGCGTTCGCGCTATGTAGGTATCGCTTTGAATTAGGCACGCCAAGTGCTTGTTGTGCAAGGTTGGCCCTGTGAAACTGGTCACAATTGACAGCAGTTCTCTCCACACCTTATGCTGGAAGCGTGCGCCGTAGTTCTTGATCTCTGCACTTGGGTACTCGTCAATATAGCGGTCTAGTATAGAGCTTGTGAATGCTTCCGCATTTTGCTGTACGTGTTGCAGTACTTCTTGTTGGAGGTCAAGAGATTTTTGATCAGCCTGGCCGGCATGCCTGCTCTGCAGCACGGGCACTAGATACTTCCGCAGTGCGGGTTTGTTGTTGTCGCTGTCAGACACCTTGGCGGATCCGCTGTTTACCCATTGGCTGACGTGGGTCATAATACTCCTCATAAGCTTCCCCTCTTTCTTCGGGGTTTTTAAGAGAGCGAGGATGTTTGTGTACGTGTGTGTGGGCTTTGAAAGTACAGTGGAGTATAGCGCATGGTAGGCCTCATTGCTTAGAGTTGGGAAGAAGCCCTGCCGGCGCGTATGGGAAGGGCCAGGATCCTTGTCTAACTCCTCGCCAGGGTAGAACAGGTCTTGTACGTCATGGGGACTTCGTGCCTGGGGCAGGCTAGCTAGCGTGTTCCAGTCTGCTAAACTGGCGTCAACCCCATACTGCTTTCGAATAGATGTAGAGATGCGAAGTACGTTCTCAAACGCAGCGAACCAATGCTAGACAGTAGATTAGCAAGACAGGTCAGAGTATTTCGGCGGCGGGTTACACATACGTCATCTATCCGACAACTAGCCATCCACTCAAAAGTGGAGAGATTAAACGTTGCCTGCCCAATTGCGGTAGAACACCAACGCGTAAGCAGGGGCTGCCAGTTTTGATTTCTCCACAGGGTAACTAGCCGCCGTATTGGGAACTTGACGCGGCTACTAAGCTGAAGATGCTCTCTCATCTCTTTCTCAACTGACTTGCTTGAGCCTTGAAAGAGATTGGCGTTTGTGCAGAACAGGCTGGTTAACTCGGACCATATCTGGCCATGATTGTCAGGGAGCGTAATATCGGCCCGATTCGCCCGAAGTTTAACACGAGTGTCTGGTGGTAGCGTGTCTAAAAAGGTTAGGGGCTGTTGTTCACAGTACGCGCGTTAAGGGGCACCCGCCTTTATCGTAGATGCGGCACACCCACCACCTCTCCTCTTCTCCTAACTGCCGAAGGCGAAGATACTCTTTGAATGCCTCTACACGATGGTGACCCGTAATAAGTTCCGCTGTCCCTCCAGTCACGCTTTTCCAGCTCTTGAACGACGGCCATTCCAATCCTTCCTTATCCGCAAACGTGGCAGAAGTAACTGTGCTCTGAGCTGGCAATTCCACCTTCAGATGATGAAGCATCTGCTCTACGTGTTCCTTAGAACAGGCAATCTGCAGTTGGTGGCTAGGGTCTCGTCGAAGAATACCAGTTTCGTTAAAGATCTCGCAGAGGCGGCGCTGGTGTGCTGTGTCAATAGACCTATTGACACCAAAACTCCATTCTGCGCTAAGCGCATCGATTGGAAACTTCGCTATAGCGAGTAGGTATGGCGCAGCTTGTTCGTGGATAGGAGTTGTCTCTTCAATCTCTGGATCATTCGTACGCTGCCGTTTGCTGTTTTTGGTTAAAACGTTTGCTAGAGGGCGCTTCATTGCAACGTTGTTAGAAAGAACACAGAAACTAAGGTAAGTGGAAAAGAGATAAGAGAAGGTAAGAAAGCAATAGAGAGGTACTACACAAGGTATAAGTAGGCGAGAAGCCGTCTATTCTTGCATAGGCCGCTGTAAGTCTAGCGGTGAGTGTTAGTCACTCTCGCCCCCAAGGGCAGCACCTTACGGCAATCCGCGGCTACTATCTCGCCCCTGGGGGCAGCACTCTACGCCTACTATCTCGCCCCCGGGGGCAGCACTCTACGGCTACTATCTCGCCCCCGGGGGCAGCACTCTACGGCTACTATCTCGCCCCCGGGGGCAGCACTCTACGGCTACTATCTCGCCCCCGGGGGCAGCACTCTACGGCTACTATCTCGCCCCTGGGGGCAGCACTCTACGGCTACTATCTCGCCCCCGGGGGCAGCACTCTACGGCTACTATCTCGCCCCCGGGGGCAGCACTCTACGGCTACTATCTCGCCCCTGGGGGCAGCACTCTACGGCTACTATCTCGCCCCTGGGGGTAGCACTCTACGGCTACTATCTCGCCCCCGGGGGCAGCACTCTACGGCTACTATCTCGCCCCCGGGGGTAGCACTCTACGGCTACTATCTCGCCCCTGGGGGCAGCACTCTACGGCTACTATCTCGCCCCCGGGGGCAGCACTCTACGGCTACTATCTCGCCCCCGGGGGCAGCACTCTACGGCTACTATCTCGCCCCTGGGGGCAGCACTCTACGGCTACTATCTCGCCCCTGGGGGCAGCACTCTACGGCTACTATCTCGCCCCCGGGGGCAGCACTCTACGGCTACTATCTTGCCCCTGGGGGCAGCACTCTACGCCTACTATCTCGCCCCCGGGGGTAGCAACTTGCAGTAACTTGCAGCAACCCGCGCCTACTATCTCGCCCCTGGGGGCAGCACTCTACGCCTACTATCTCGCCCCTAAGGGTAGTACTCTATAGATACTATCTTACCCCTAGGGGTAGACCTCTATAGCTACTCTCTTACCTCTAACCCTATGCTAGTTATACTGTTTACCTCTATAGTATTTAGGGCTTCTTAGTTACTTAAGGCTTCTTAGTTATTTAGGGCTTCTTAGTTACTTAGGGCTTCTTAGTTACTTAAGGCTTTTAAGATTAATTTATATTAAAGTTAAAGTAAAATAGTAGTAAAGTTTATATTTATTTTATTCTTATAATATTATTAGCTATATAGTAATATAAATAATAAAACTATATACTTTAGAAATAAATCTTACTATTAGTAATAAAGGATTTAAAAAACTATACTAACTATTACTTAAAATACTTAAAAACTCTTTTTTTAAATAAAATAAAAAAAAATTTATTTTTACCTTAAATCTTTTATTAACTTTTAATAAATACTACTTTTAAAATTATTTCTTTCTACTAGTTTACTTAATTAAAAATAGCTATATAGTTAGAAGTAGTATATAAAAGGCTATACTTAAGGAGCTATTATATAAGTATACTATTATTTTATTAAATAAGAAAAGAAGTTAAGGAAAGCTATAGTTTAAAAGTTATTTAGGAAGTAGTAGCTTAGAGTATTATTTATTTAGTATACTAGTATAGAATCTAAGTAAACTACTTACTACTTAGATTCTATAAGTAGTATACTTTATATATATAACTAAGATCCTATTAAGGAATAAACTAATTAGGCTTTAGCTTATTATATAGTAAGTTAATTAGAAGTAACTAGTTATTATAAAATAATAAATTATAAAAAACTACTTCTTATTTTTTAAATAACTATACTTAGTAGTTACTAATACTTTATTATACTTTTTTTTCTTAAAGAAAAAATACTAAATTTTTATAAAATATTTTTTATTTTAAAGTATTAAATATTTTATTCTTTTACTTTATAAATATCTTTATCTTAAATATAAGTTATACTCTTTTCTTCTTTTTATAAAGTAGTTAAAAGTTATTAAATCTAAGTAAACCTTTATATAAGAATATAGATAAATAAAAAAGTAAAAAAATCTTATTTAATATATTACTATATACTATATACTTACCCTTAGTTAAGTAAAATAAATAACTTTTTTTAAAAGGTTTCTTAATTATAGTAAAACTTTATAAATTCTTAATCTTTATTTAAGTTTTATATATAGTAGTATAAATTTCTTTTATAAAGATAATATAAGAAAGTCTTACTTAGTAGTAACTAGTATTTAGTTAATATAGCTTTAAACTATCTTTACTTATTACTTAATTAAATACTTAATAACTTTATTCTTACTTTAGTATTTATTATTCTACTTATTTAAATAAAATTTAATTTAACTAGCTTTATTTTATACTTTTTCTTTATTTATTACTTTATTATTATAAAGTAAAAGTAGTCTAGTTTTATTACTTCTATAGTAATATTATTAAATAATAAATAAGAAAGAAAAAAATTAATTATTATAAATATATTTAGTAGAAAGTATATTTTTTAAAGATATAGTAAAAGGATTACTAACTATTTATACTAATAGATATATAAATTTTTAAAAGATTAGGTAATACTAACTTTAATATTTATTAAAAGTTACTATAATATAAACCTTAACTTACTATAATATAAACCTTAACTTACTATAATATAAACCTTAACTTACTATAATATAAACCTTAACTTACTATAATATAAACCTTAACTTACTATAATATAAACCGTAACTTGCTGTAACATGAACCTTAACTTACTGTAACATCAACCTTAACTTACGGCAACATCAACCGCAACTTACTGCAATATTAACCGCAACTTACTGTAACATGAACCTCAACTTGCTGCAACATAAACCTCAACTTGCTGCAACATCAACCGCAACTTGCTGCAACATAAACCTCAACTTGCTGCAACATGAACCTCAACTTGCTGCAACATAAACCTCAACTTGCTGCAACATGAACCTCAACTTGCGGCAACATCAACCGCAACTTGCTGCAACATCAACCGCAACTTGCTGCAACATGAACCTCAACTTGCGGCAACATCAACCGCAACTTGCTGCAACATGAACCTCAACTTGCTGCAACATGAACCTCAACTTGCTGCAACATCAACCGCAACTTGCTGCAACATGAACCTCAACTTGCTGCAACATTAACTGCAACTTGCTGTAACATTAACCGCAACTTGCTGTAATATGAACCTCAACTTGCGGCAACATCAACCGCAACTTGCTGCAACATTAACCGCAACTTGCTGCAACATGAACCTCAACTTGCTGCAACATTAACCGCAACTTACTGCAACATCAACCGCAACTTGCTGCAACATGAACCTCAACTTGCTGCAACATCAACCGCAACTTGCTGCAACATGAACCTCAACTTGCTGCAACATTAACTGCAACTTGCTGTAACATTAACCGCAACTTGCTGTAATATGAACCTCAACTTGCGGCAACATCAACCGCAACTTGCTGCAACATTAACCGCAACTTGCTGCAACATGAACCTCAACTTGCTGCAACATTAACCGCAACTTACTGCAACATCAACCGCAACTTGCTGCAACATGAACCTCAACTTGCTGCAACATCAACCGTGATATATCGTAATGTATAATACAACATACTATAGTACATATTACCAACTATTGTACCACCTATTGTACCTTACTATACTACATATTACAGCTTTATACACCCGTATAAGTTCTACATACAGTATATTATTACTTCTCCTCCAAAATCCTCTTCTGCCTTAACTCCTCTTCTCCCCAACGTAGCCGCAACTCTCCAGAACCGCTTGAAGTTCAGGGCTTTACTTCCAACCCATCTATTGTCAAACATATACAGCTGCATACGGTGAACTCAAGGTGTTTAGGAAACACACCTTTACCGCGATTTATTACAGTGTCTTTCAACAGTGTTGTGCTTGCGTCTTTTACCAGCACGTTTATTATTTTGATACAGTGTATTATCACTTTAAGAGGAATAGAGTAAGCGCATAAACTCTTACTCTACTACTTCTCTTCATTACTACGTACTGGCTTTCAAAGAACAAGAAGAGATCGATATTAGCCTAGTCCCACACTATCCTACTGGGAGGCTTGTCTTCCTTGATCTCCAAATCACCTCCAGCGTCTCTAGAACCTTTTCAATCGTACTGGTTCCAGTCGTGTGCTACGTTGCTGCACTGATCTCCACCGTGACCCTCATCATTGCCGGCGTGATCCTCATCATCGTCAGCGTGATCCTCACCCTCTGGCTTGTCCTTGGCTTCGTCTCCACCATCGTCGGCGTGATCCTCACCCTCTGGCTTGTCCTTGGCTTCGTCTCCACCATCGTCGGCATGATCCTCACCCTCTGGCTTGTCCTTGGCTTCGTCTCCACCATCGTCGGCGTGATCCTCACCCTCTGGCTTGTCCTTGGCTTCGTCTCCACCATCGTCGGCGTGATCCTCACCCTCTGGCTTGTCCTTGGCGTCATCCCGATTCCAGTCATCTCCACCGGAATAGAAAGGAATCCCATCATCATTTGGCTTGTCCTTGGCGTCATCCCGATTCCAGTCATCTCCACCGGAATAGAAAGGAACCCCATCATCATTTGGCTTGTCCTTGGCGTCATCCCGATTCCAGTCATCTCCACCGGAATAGAAAGGAACCCCATCATCATTTGGCTTGTCCTTGGCGTCATCCCGATTCCAGTCATCTCCACCGGAATAGAAATCAATTCCATCACCGTCGACGGGGGAGGCTGTGGAAAATGTGGGGAGAGGTCCGTAGTTGGCATCGGGAAACATCTTTATGGGCTCTTCAGTGGCCTGAGAGCCCGCAGCGAAGGCCTCTATATGCTCGGCGACATTGAACGGGGGGTTGAACTCGCACCAACCTTGAGCCAATTCTGGATCAACGTGCAATTGGATGGCGGATTTTCGGTCTAGGCACCATTTCCAAACCTTGTAGTAGGCGAGCTTGACGTACCGCTTGTCCTTGTCGGTCGCACCAGTGTATTCGGCGAGGACGCTCACAGGATTACCAACGATAACGAGGAGGGAACGCGCGCGTCCAACGGCTAGGAGCATTCGTGTGGTATGCTTGACGAAACCGAGGTCGCCAGCGTTGGTGGTGTCGAATACAATACCTTCCTTCTCGGCGCCCTGCATTTTGTCGACTGTGAAGACTTCGACGTCTCGCAGCTGGACGCTAAGTTTGAACAGCTCCTCCTCGTCAACCTGATTGGCTAAGTGCTCCATGAATCTAGCCAATACGAAGCGGATAGCGGCAACTTGCGCTACATACGGGGTGATGATAGCGACCTGCTTACCAGAAAACCCGCCAGCGATCATCTTGCAGACGGCCCGGAGGGTATAGGGAATGAAGTCCTTGTTGTAGCGAGACTTGGTGGCACCGACGATGTCGTGGCTACCTTTGACGCTGACGAAGATGACGCGATGGCCGGAGGAAATGTTGAACTGCTCCATCGCGATCTCCATGGCGCGAATGTTTTCTTCCCGGTCATCTACCCCGGGGGCCACTTCCATACGGCCACGAGGAAGGATGTGGTTGGTGAGAGCGTTGATGTCGGAATTGAAGCGGTACTGTGTGTGCAGGTAAATAGTGGTACAGCCGCCTAGCATCGCACGATGGAAGAAAGGTAGGTCCTGCTGATCACTGAAGACGTGACGTTCCTCCGAACCACCGGCAGCAGAAGGCTTTGGCTGATGGATATCGCCGAAGAACAGGTGGGGTGTTATGGCCTTGCGCTCGACCATCAGCGGGCCCTCGTTATTATAGGCGTGCGTGTACACGAGAGGAGCGAGCGTGCTTGACTCGCTTGACTTGCCAGCCTCGTCGTGATGAACGGCATACGGCTGCTCGAGCGTATGAGTACGCGGCTGCGAGATTACGTCGGAGGTCATGCCAATGGCTACGGCCAGTTGAGCGAGGTCCCTAATGATCTCGTTGGTGAGAGCAGTCAGTCGGCGCATGTCATCGGCGTCGAATTCTTGGCCTGAAGCATAGAGGTCGAGCTGAAAACGGAAATCGCGGTACTTTTTTGGTTGGGCGATTTCGTGTACCACTAACTCGTTCGTATCGGCATTACGCTCCGGCACTCCGGCGAGGCGCAGAACCCACGCACCCTCCGACAGCATTTCCAACTGAAGTCGCTTGTCGGTGAAAGACGACTTTGTCTCGGACGTCTCAAGAAGGATGCGGAATTGCGAGTCCACTGTCAGTGCGTCAAGGAACGCCATGGTCCGCCTGTCTTCACTGGACTTCTCCTGGTAAGCCGCTGCCTGCTCTTTCAGCTGGTCCTTGGTGAAGTGCTCTTCTTCGATGTATTCAAAGTAGGGCGGCTTCTCGTTCTTTAGCAGGACGTTGCGAGCAGCTTCGGACTCCTTGCGAACAACCGCTGTCTCCGTCTCTTTCATATGGCGTCGGATTACGATAGGGAAACGTGCCTGGATGCCAGCGGCCTTGAGCTCCTTCCGTCGCTCTAGGCAGGCCGTGTAGATCCTGAGCATAGCGTCGTCGAGCTGCTTGTTCAACGGCGACGTGACCCAGAAAGCAGCAAGGCGACCAAGGCCATGGATAACGCCAGTTTGTTGAGCCTCGTAGTGCGCAACAGCCAGAGCCTCGATGATGCGTGTCTTGCCAACGCCACCAGGACCTTGGATGAGCGCTACACCACCGGCAAGGGCGCGAAGCTTCTGCAAAACGTCGGGTTGGAGTGAGCGGTTCAGACGCTCCATGATGCTGTCCTTAGCACCGTTGTCTCCCAAATACGCGAACATGCCGGCGAAGTAGTCCACGATCTTGTCGTCTGGGAAGCGAAGGTAGGAGTTGTGGAGGATTTGAGTGACATCGCTAAAGGCATCGCCGCCTCGGAAGTAATGGTTAAGGGCGTTGATCTGGCGCTTGATTCCCACGGTGGCAGGGTTCAAGCGAGCAAAGACGTAGATGCCGCGAAGCTTACGCAATGCCTCTTCAGCTTCAGGCAAAGTACGATAGTTAAATGCACAGCTGTAGTGAACGCCCTCCTTGAACAGGGGCTGCTCGGCGAAGGATGCACCCAAGCGAGGGCGGTAGAGAAAGCCGCCTATGTAGCTAGCGGGCGTGATGCCTGCGGACGGTTTGATCTCAAATCGCCAGGTGTCCGCTTGCTCCTGGTAGGGACTGAACTGGATGTCCACGAAGGCGCCCTCGCGGTAGCTGGCGCCCTCTGGTACCCTGAGCTCGGCGTAGTATAACCGGTCACCGCCGCCGCGAACCTTCATAATCTTGGTGTCGGTGATCTCGAAACCCTTCTGCTTGGCGGCCTTGCGCAGTTCGTGGACAAGGTTCTGGTAGTGCACGGTGACGTACTGTGTGTTGTTCTGGAATGCCCACTGGGGAGGGACCTTGAATCCTTTCGGCTGCTTGTCGACAGAGATCTCCATGCCAGTCTGAGGGTTGACACGACAGTCCTTCCAGTAGAGCAGAATCGGGTCGTTCTTGTATTGAGCTTGCATCTCTTTGTACACGGTATCCATGCGCTCTTGTGCTGACTCTGTGGCGACCGTGAAGAAGTGCAGCACGGTGCCCTCGCCGCCATTCTCGAGGATATCGCGAGCACGATGGATGACTTCATCGAAGATCCCAAAGTTCTGGTGGGAGAAGAACCCCAATCCGTAGAGGGGGCGGGAGTTCAGAGGTTGTCCGTCAGGTTGTTCGGTTTGGAGGTCGAAGCGGAAGTGTAGGAGCATCCCTAGTTCGCTGAGTGCAAGCTTACTAGCAGCTCGCTTAACATCTTCTTGGGAAACCCTTGAGGTGAAGAACTCATCGGTGATCTTCATGGGAAGTACAGTGCAGTTGACGATGTTGTGGGCTGTCAGGGTAATGGAGGCTGCCCGATGAGCGTGGCCACGGAGGGTGATACTAGCGTCGTCGCTCGGATAGGAAATATCCATCTCTACACTAACGGAGGAGACATAGTGAGGGATCTTCCGAGTGAATAACTTTGTTGTGAAGCTAGGTTTATCCAGTGGTGGGGCCATGGTTTGGGCAGGAGGAAGCTCGTCTTTGCCATCCTTGGAGACGTCCTCCTTGGAGACGTCCTCCTTGGAGGCGTCCTCCTTAGGAGCACGAAACTTGCGGGTTTTGATCGGCTGGGGATAGAAGCAATCCGAGGCAACGTGGCCGAGACGGTTACAGCCGTTGCACCTAGGGCCCTGGTCTGCTGCTGGCTCACTAGGGCATTGCTTGGAGAGGTGCCCGTGACCACCGCAGTTGAAGCACTCGTTCGTGGGACAGTCGCGGTAGACATGGCCAACCTCGCCGCAGTTGGAACACGCTTGCTGTTCGAGCTTCTTGGGGCAATCTTTGGCCCTGTGGCCTGGTTCTTTGCAGGTGAAGCAGGCGTGCTTCTCTCGGTCAGGGGCGTCGGGAAGGCCTCCGAGCTGGACAGAGTCTTTGCCGGGTGCCTCCAAGACAGCAATGCCCTGGTCGTAGACTTCTGTATCATGCGGCGCCGACGTCGGCCGGTCATTGACCATGTAGTGCATGACAGACTGGTCGGCCATGCTGGACGATATGCAAAAACAGAGTTTCAACGGTAGGTGAGACTTTGTTTCTATACGGACAGCACATCGTTAGCAATCGATCAGCGGAACAGGAGGCCACAACAACTTACCGACAAGGGTCAATGGGTAGGTAGAGATATCGACGTTGAGAGTGGTTTGCTTTCAAGAGAAGCAATTCGGGGAAGGTGTCAAGTAGTTGGTGTGGAGGAAAGTGTTATTTGTGCAGGACTAGGTAGCGCGAGCGCGAGAGACGCTAACGCCAAGCAAATTTTGCGTTGCTCACCTTGGGTTGTGCGTGAGGAAGCGAGGAGCAAGATAAAGACACGTGAAAAGAAGGATTGGATGGAGAACGATAGGGACGCGAAGAGGATATGGGGATCACCCGAGTTCTACAAGTTGGTACCAAGAGACAGAAGTGGACAGCCAGTCGACCTTTGGGCAATAGGAAGATAACTATCGGACCGGCCATACAAATAAGCGAGGACATGCCAAGGTGAATGGGAGATCTAGCGAGCGTCAAGGCCACAGCAATGCGCAGCGTGTAGCCGGCTACGTCTTGGCTCTCTCCTTCGCGACTACAGTTAGTCCTACGGCTGGGTGATCCCCATATCTCTTTTCGCTTTCTTTTGTTTGGTTCTATCAACTTCTATGCTCGATTCAGTTCACGATGACGGCCAGAACTGCGTTTGGGTGATCCCCATGTCTCTCCCTACTTTCCCTGCTCCTTGTCTCTCTTCTCCCTCTGCTCGCTTTCTATACACTCGGGTGATCCCCATATCTTTTATCAACTTTCTCTGTTTCGCGCGTACGCAACGTGAGCCCGCGTCAGAGTCTTGTGCGCTGTACCCGCAATGCTCAACAGTGAGCGCTCACGCCAGAACCGGGTGGCTATACTATGCCCTACTCCTGGTCATCGTTCTACTAGGCTCAGTACGGGCGACGAGGCTAAAATTACTGGGAGCTTCCCCTTTCACTTTTCACCGCTCTCCGGCTGTTTCCTCGCGCATGTTGCCACAACACGAACGTTGCGACGCTCGCCGCAACACCACCCACCCACCACGTACCGCAGCATCGTCAACCTGCATACACCTTCTACCACGGGTGACTAGGATGGACGATAACACGCAGTCACCCGCCCATCCACCGGCAGGCGACCCCAGCTCCCTTAGCTACTCGGGGAACCAAACAGAGATCTTCCGCGGCTTCGGCATCGACGACGCCACCAGACAAAAGGAGATAGCCAGGACGATTGACAAGATTCTTGTGGACAACTACCCCGATGCACGCAATCGAGGTGCAGCAAAGCTCAGCGACACTGCCAATGAAGACCTGAACAAGAACCTACACGCCCTGGTCTGGAAGTCCGTACCCGACTTCCGCAACGAACCCAAGGCGTGGAGGACAATGGCGATTAGCAAGTTGATCACACATTCTCTCAATCGCCTGAGGAAGCGTAAAGCGGAAGGCGACCATGCTAAAGCCCCAACCCCCAACCCCTTGACGGCAACCTCTACACTCCAAAAGCGCGAGTTATCGCCAGAATCAACGCACAACTCCAAAGACCACCCACCTAAGCGCTCTCGATCCAGAACCGTTCCTACAGGATTCACGCCTACTCCGAACAACGACAAGCCTGCTAATCCTCCCATGCCAACCGCTTCAAATCTCGACACACAGGTACATATATGCGCCGTAAAGGATGGAGAGATCAGCGAAGTAGTCAGCATGGTCGAATTCAGTGACATATGTTGGGAGGGCATCCCCAACTGGGAAAAACTACGCGACGAAGCTGAGCAATGCTACGAAACTGCGCAAGGCCTAGGACTCGATGGATTCGACTTCAAGGGCCGCTTGTTTATCGCTCCAAGAGCAAATCAGCATATCGGAATTGGAAGCCAAGGTGGATTCAACTTTGCTATGCGAGAAATCCCAGCTGGCACAGCCGTAGTGTTTGTCACGACGGTTAGATTGAACGTAACCGACACGCAAGTTGCCTCCTCCAAAGTCGTCCCGCCAGCAGAGGTGCAAGATGGTCAGCAACAAGATGCCACCCACATGCAAGTTGCCTCCTCCGAGCCCGCCCCGCCAGCAGAGGTGCAAGGTGACCAGCAACAAGATGCCACCCACATGCAAGTTGCCTCCTCCGAGCCCGCCCCGCCAGCAGAGGTGCAAGATGGTCAGCAACAAGATGCCACCCACATGCAAGTTGCCTCCTCCGAGCCCGCCCCGCCAGCAGAGGTGCAAGGTGACCAGCAACAAGATGCCACCCACATGCAAGTTGCCTCCTCCGAGCCCGCCCCGCCAGCAGAGGTGCAAGATGGTCAGCAACAAGATGCCACCCACATGCAAGTTGCCTCCTCCGAGCCCGCCCCGCCAGCAGAGGTGCAAGGTGACCAGCAACAAGATGCCACCCACATGCAAGTTGCCTCCTCCGAAGCCGTCCCACCGGAAAGTAAGGAGCTTACACCCAAGACACTCAAGGAGATACTAGATTTGGCGGCCAACATACATCCATTATCCTGGTCGAGGGAAGAATCCACACCTAGCAACAGCGCACACAAGCAGCATCCTGTAGGTCCGTTCTCGTCATACATGTCCAGGAATAACAGCATCGCCTTCCCCCGCACACTTCAACCCTCGTCGTTCACACCCGTGAATCTGCTACCGCTCGCCAGACCTGCCAAACCACCGTCCAGCGCACCTAAGTCCTTTCTCAAGTTTGTCGAGACCTTCCCTTCTAATAGCTACCACGGTAGCGGACTAGACGACCCAATACATATCAGCGACGATAGTGGTAGCAGCGATTCTAGTGACAGCGAGTCTAGTAACAACATGGACATTCTCGTAGACGATGAAGAGGTGCTAGAAGAATGCATGTTAGACGAAGGCGAACCGGAACAACCCCCATTGAACGAACAAGCTAAGACCCAGGCAAACGCGCATTTCTCGAGCACTATGAAGGTGAAGATGGATGGTATGTCTGCTTTTGCGCACGCGCAAAAGTCGAACATAGACTTGTGGGACTTAGCCGCGCAAACCTTCGGCCTTGCGCTCGACGACCTCAAAGGCGACCAGATCAACCTCGGAACTGGGGTCGGCTTAAACCCAGATTTCCACCCGCTACCCCATCAGTTGGTCGGCGCCAAGGATGGCTTGGATGTCCTCGCCGGCGACCGAGGAGCACTTGTCATCGCCGACGACATGGGCATGGGCAAGACGATCACCGATGTCCTCATATGGTATCTCAATTTTGCTAGATCGTACCAGCGCCTCGGCATCAGCGCGACGCCAGACTTCCCCTACACTGCTCTCAAATCGAACGGAGACGAGATAGAGACGCCGAATCTGTTTGGATGCACCTACTTTGTTGCGAGTGCAGCAGGCCTTGAAACATTGGTACAAGCATGGCGTATGATCATGGGTGGCAGCGCCCACTTGGCTCAAGGATCAGAGTACAAGCCACCGAAGCTGATAGTCTTGCACGGTACGGGCGAAGAGATTGTACAGCGTTATGGCGGTGCGAAGAACAGCATCTACTCTAGCATGACACCAAAAGAGTGGGATGAAGTCAACCGTCGCCCTAACTGGTTGAAATCACGATTGGCCTATGGGGAGTACAACAAGGTGTGGAAGTTGAACAACCCGACTAAGGAATGGGCAAACAGCGTCCCTGAGACATCGGACTTCAGACCTCAAAAGACGAGCGTTAGGTTCTTGATAGTCTCAACTCGCGAGTCTTGGAAGACGAAGATCTTTGGCACGCTTGTCGATACCTCTGCGCCCCCTCAGTACAAGAGGCTAAAACAACAGTTAGAAAAGACCGACAAGAGGCATACTAAGAAGAGGGCGGCGTTGAGAGCACAGCTGAGCCTGTGCGCCAAGACGCATATGGACACTTCACGATTGCCTGCGCTTGATGGTCTCGGCCCTTGGCAGGCTCGTCGCATGCAAATATGGACAGACGACAAAGGTGTGAGGGTCGAGGTGTGGTTGGTCACATTCGTTGGTTGCGCTGCAATAATCATGGTCGACGAGCTGCATACCGCCCCGGGTACAAAAACTCAAACCTACACCCACATCATCGACCCCATTTTGGACTACAGGCCCAATGATCATCGTACTGGTATAGTAGGTCAGACGGGCACAGCTCTCACGAACGGGGTCGACCTGGTGTTAGGATTCGCCGACCACGTGATCCAGCGGTTAGTACAAAAGCAGTCCACCGATCCAGGCGCCAAAGCTTTAGCCAATTTGAAAGGGGTAGATTGTACTGCAGTGTGGAGAAAGCTCCTCAATAGCTACAAGAAGTATCACGACGGGATGCAGCGTTGTAAAACCGAGAAGGAAAAGAACAAAGTACAGTCCGCGCTCGACAAGCAACTCCAGTCCGGCGAGATCAAGGACATGCTGAACAATTTTCGGGACATGGTTCGGTGGTGTTTCATAATGCGCGACACCGACAGTCTGGATCCCTGGCGCAAACCCCTCAACGTTGTCACAGCAAAGCTTACTGTCAACTTCACGTATCTGCAGCACGATGCGTGTTACTTCGCTAACGTGGAACAAGAAGAGTCTCGCGTGCTAGCCGCGGTCAAACAGCATTACGAGAAGGAAGTGGAGGCCTGGGAAGACCAAGGGGGAGAGAGCAGCAAGAAGTCCAAGCCCACCATGCCCCCAGGCGCAGTCGCAGACTCCGAGGCCTACCGCATTGCGCGACATGTCAGCATCTTTCCTAACCTTATGGCCGCAATCAACAATTGGGATGCCGACCAGCTTATCGGAGATCGGATCCTCGACCCTCACCGCAGTCTCAGTAATAACAACGAAAACCTCCGCACAGCTCTTGTGAACAGCGACACAATTCGACACTCATTCATCTGGGACATTGCATTGGAGGCTTGCAAGGGCTCAGCCAAGGTCGCATACATTCACAAGACGTTGGAAGAGCTACGCAACAAGAAGACGACCATTCCCCATCCCCGTCCTCGCGCACACCAAGGAGAAACCCTAGAGTACAGAGCCAAGTACGTCGTACTCGCGAGCTCGACATTGTCACGTGCTCTGATCTACGCTTACATCTGCCAAACGTTTGGAGAGAAACACGTTGTTCATGCCTACAACGCCGTGACACGGGACAAGGAAGTACCCAAGTGGAAGAAGGTCTGGGATGAGGGGGGCGGCAAGGTCGACGATGGCGTCTATATTCTCGTGGGTGCAACGGGCGCGATGTGTCAGTCAATATCGCTTACAGAGGGCAACATCTTGCATGGTCTTGAGCCTCAGAGTAACGCGCATATTGCTGAACAGGCTGCGAAACGCCAACATCGCATTAATACGAGGTTCGCCGAAGTCTTCGTTGAATGGCTGACAACTACTGCCCCTCAAGGATGCCGAGACACCATTGACATGAGGATAGTCAAGAACCTCCAAGCTAAAGGCTATTTTCAGAGCACGATAAAGGCGCAAGACTGAGATACTTTGAAGGAATGACTGCCCGGAAATCGCGGAGACATACTGTAACTTTCTCAAGTAGTCTGTAGTACAAAATCGATCCCATGACTCAATACCGATATAGGCGCACCAGACTAACATAGAGTAACGCTGTACGTATTGCCTACTGCTGCCACTGTAGGAAGCCTAGAAAGTTGCCTCTGTTAGCAATAGCAAGTTACTGCTGTACCTAGGTAACGTTGTGAGTGGAAGCGCTGCTGTCAGCCTGACTTGCGGGCGCGTGGTCTTCCGAGTCAGGCCGAATGCAACCTACCACACTAAATACTACTCCATGCTTCGCAACCGCTTCGCAATGTGCCCTCGCTAGCAACCAACCGTTGCGGCAACTTGCGTCCCAAGCCATATCGCAACCGCTTCGCAACGTGCCCTCGCTAGCAACCAACCGTTGCGGCAACTTGCGTCCCAAGCCATATCGCAACCGCTTCGCAACGTGCCCTCGCTAGCAACCAACCGTTGCGGCAACTTGCGTCCCAAGCCATATCGCAACCGCTTCGCAACGTGCCCTCGCTAGCAACCAACCGTTGCGGCAACTTGCGTCCCAAGCCATATCGCAACCGCTTCGCAACGTGCCCTCGCTAGCAACCAACCGTTGCGGCAACTTGCGTCCCAAGCCATATCGCAACCGCTTCGCAACGTGCCCTCGCTAGCAACCAACCGTTGCGGCAACTTGCTTCCCAAGCCATATCGTGATCTAATGACATAGTTTTGTACGACGGCTTACGCCGAAAAGTCAGACATGGATGCGATACAGGCTCTAGCTGCAGCCTATAGGGTATATAAGCTCTCGGCGGTACAGCCACCTACTGCACTGAAATACGAGCTAGACCAGGGACAGGACTTCAACAAGAATGCGATTCGGAACACGGTGCTGTGCAACACCAAGGCGTTTGCAGATTCCAATGAAGCGAATCTACCAAAGCGAGAATCGGAGACTGAACAGCAGCATCACGACAGGATTGCACGCCGCATTTCAGGAGAATCAAACTAGGGCGATCGACTCGTTCGTGGAAGATCTGAGGAACCAGTGGCCAAGGCAGAGTCCCAGCGTGCCGTCCAGGACTGAGTATACTGCCTACCTCGACGTTTTCTCTACAGCGACAACCATTAGGAATCAGTTTGTTCATTGGTTCAACAACCGTCTGTTCATGCAGCAGACTTGTCAACAATCAAGCCAGCTTGATCGCTATCAAGCTGGGGCATCAAGCTGGCGTATCAATCAAGCTAAGCTAGAGTAGAGGTATAAATCAATTAAGCCAAGCTACTATAAGCTAGCTTGATTGTTTGGCTTGATTGGCTTGATAGAATTAATACTCTATAAAGAAGGTTAAAGTAAGTAAGTAAGGTCACGTGGTGATAAGATCACGTGGTGATAAGATTATATAAGGATACCCCTACACTATCCCCTTTTAAGCTTCTTGAAAGGGGGATTAATTTTGTTAAGCTAATCAAGCTAAACAAGCCAAGCTTATTAATTTTAACCATCAAGCCAATCAAGCTAAGCTGAGGTAGAGGTACCCACTAATCAAGCTAAGCTGGGGCACCCAGCTTGATTGGCTTGATTGTTGACAACTCTGTCATGCAGTACCTTGGACAGTCCAGAGAGTTGCCCAAAAGGTGTTAGTAGGTGTATGAAGCCATACCGTGGTCTCTGCGTAACTTGCCCTCGCTGGCAACCAACCGTTGCGGCAACTTGCGTCCCAAGCCATATCGCAACCTTGCAGCTGGAACATTCGGACGCTTTAACTACCTTAGGGCTGGCGCTCCAACCTTCTTCACGCTGCACCTCTAAAGGCAAATACTAGTGTTATATTATTTGGAACTGCGCTCTTAGATGTACGAGGCAGAGCGACCCTCCCTATCTAGGACTACCTCTTTGAGATCTTTCGTGTCTTCAACAACTAAACTTTAGTATTCAATATTATATAAGAATAGCACTCTAAAAAGAGAAATAACATGTATTCTACACTCAAGGACGCGACCTCTTCTGGGATTAGGGACCGTACTCTACCTTGTTAGTCGGTGCGACTATATGCCGCACCTTGCCGGCACGCCCTGGCCCCCTGCTTTCCATGCCACGTCTTCTTTTCTCTGCTGTTATTCTTACTACTTTTCTACCCACACACTAATCGCTGGCTTAGAGCGTCAGCCTTGGTTCTAAAATGGATCAGTTACAGCTCGATAGTGACCATTGTCAGGATAAACACAGCGGAAGAGGCTTTCCTGCACAGTGGGACGCTACAGTCGCTAACAACTTAGCATACAGCCCACCTAACCCGTCCTACAGCAGATTTCTTGCGCGTCGTCTCGCAGAACCATGCCGTGTACCAGGCGATGTACGATACGCGGGATGGATCGTTCCAGAAGTAGGCGACGACGAAGCGTGCAAGCCGGTTTTCATAGCCCACTCGACACTAGATGCGATATGGCTGCTGAAAGAGACGCTGGGTGCCAGCACACTTGACGCAGAAAATTGGGGGCGTCTCACAAGCGCTGCTATGGACTTTGCTAGTAGTAAGTCTCTAGAGCCTAGAAACTTAACTACAGCGCGGCTAATGACGCCAACGGAAGGCATCGCGGAGGACCGCATGGCTATAGACTCAGACAAGGACGATAGCATACCGCCATCAGCACAGAGGGCTACAGGCGACCTTGTGCCGTACCGTAAACGTCCAGCCTCCTCATCGCCTATTCGCAGCGAGATCCGTGCCAACAGCTTAAACCGCCTAGCAATACAGGAGGACAGCGCGGACGAATCGACGGCTAGGGCTAGCGAAGTCAACACTATGACAGTACACGCTGGCAAAGACACAGCTAGAGCGGAGGGGGGACACGAGCGCGGAACAAGCGACGAGGACAGCGAAAACCAGAGTGCGACGACGCCTCTATCCGTAAAGAGGTCCGCAACAGTTACAAACAAGAATCGTCTTGCAGAGCTACGGCGTACAAGAAAGCTAGAAAGATCGCGTGTAATAAAGCTCGAGGCGATAGGCTTAAAGGAACCGCCTGAGAAGATGCCTGCGCAGGAACGTATGGCGTACGGCAGCATTGCGCCAGACGATGAGCCGACGATCTCTTGGATCTTCAAGCAAAAAGTCGCGGAAGATGCTGATTTCTATACAGCCTCGCCAACACCCTACTATACTGCCTGCAGCATGCTAGCAAAAGCGCGTGCTTTTGGAAATGCAACCTCGCAGTACAGCGCTGCGCAGTTCCTGCATAATTGGCGGAAACAGGGCACGCCGTTCTTGGTAAAACCAGTAGATCGTTATGTTCTTACCCAGACGCAAATGTCGCAGTCAGTGGATAGTAGCGCAACACTTCATACTGATGCCGACAATGCATTCTGCTTTGCCTGGGACATGTGCACACGGTACGAGACGATGCTTGCAGCTGTAAACATTGGCACTCGCTGGGCTTTCGCTTTGCTAGGGAAGGCGTACGCTCGCAAGGTCGACGAAATCCAGGTCGCTGATCGTCTAGCCAGTAACGACAGAACTCGCAACAGGTACGGGAAGGGCCAGGCACGAACAGAGGCTATCACATATTTGGTCCATCTGGTTTGCCAATCACCATCTAAATCTGACCACGCAGCCTTTCGTTACCGCCTAAAGCGAGCGACACGATGGTTCGACATAGTTCAAGCTCTAGGCTGGGGATCGCTGCTGCTCATACCCCACGAAGAGGTCTCAAACCATTGGCTCGAGCGTGTGCTGCGGAAGAACCAGCGCGATGTTTTTCTTGAGCTAGTGAAGCGCGAACGGCCGGAAATTTGCACGGCAAGCAGGGCCCTCGAAGCCTGGCTAGGGCCGGATGGAATTACTGGTGCGCCGATTGCTGGAAAGGAGAGGCTTAGCATTGAAGCGAATGCGCTAGCTACGGCGGTGGGGTTAACAGAGATTCCAGACAGCGAAGCCGAAGATGACACTGATTCTGACGCATCGGAAAGTATCCCGGCATCGCCGGCGCCATTGCGACAGATGTCGGTACTTGAATTATTCTGTCCTGTAAGCCCTATAGGTTGAACAATAAACCGGGTTACCTGACGACCCTGAACTATGCGCTGCGGAAAAAGAGTGATGGGCTCGAAGAGCACAATGCTGAGCTTCTAGCGACACTCTACGGAAGTAGTGAGGTAGACGAGAGTTGCTAGTCATAGCGGTGCTTATTAGCAGGTGGGGTGTATGCGTCCGTGTTGCGGAAGCTTGCCAATTTAGTGTTAGGCTAGGTCTGTCGTCTAAGTCACCGGCTGTACCGTGGCTCTCGACGATTACAGCCTGCTAGGAAGCTGCTGTCGTATTGCGATACAGATAAGTCAACAACACCGCAGGCTACAAATCTACAAATAACTACAAAGAAGAGCGAAACACATAGCGGCTTCCTCTCTTTTCCTTAAAGGTTGCCGCGCAAGGTGCTATTACCTTTGCCTGCGGAGAATAGTAACAGGATGCCTCTACACTGTGCTACTTCAGCCACTAATGCAATGTAGACTTCGCAGGCTCTATTCTCTAGTGCCTGCGTCTTTTTACTATTACGTTAATTATGTAAATAGTAGAGAAGAGACACAGTTAAGATTAAGAAACGGATTACATGCGACAACGATAGTACGGTTAATATTGGGGTTGGTGTTTTTCTGAATTTACAGTTAATACGAAATATTTTAAAAAATCATAACACTACGTAACGTGTATTAATCTCTTCAAAAGCTGTATAGGATAGAAGATGTATATAGTATATACGTGTTTTATAGGAGAGAAGATGTAAAATTATAGTGGAAGCTATAATAGCTTACTCTACACTGGGGACTCCTGTATAATAGTATGACATCGGTCAACCCATGCATAATCAGAACTACCAAACACGCATTGAATAAAACCTTTAGCATCGCTCCGTAGTCGCATTAACTCTGTACGTCTCTTCTCAAGAACGGAATCATAGTTGATCGCTATGTCGCTGTTCCTTGGGGAGTCTCGACGCCCACTAGTAACCCGAATCCATTGCAGTTGTCGAAGGAAGCGGTTGTTGCAACCTTTGTGCTCTACCCCAGATAGTACTATGTTAGCAATGCTTCTTACTTGGGAAAAGGGCCTCTCTTAGGGAAGTCTTACCAATCTTCTTCGTCATCTCCCGTACCGAAAGCACCCAACCATCGTCTTCCTCCGACGGGAAGTAATCTGGTCGAAGAGACCAGAGCATTCTTGTTACCAAGGCGGCCGCAAACATTTCAGAGTTCTTGGTTGGTCCTTTGGAAAACTCAGTCGCATTCACCGCTACAGTAGGGGTAGCTGAAGAGGATGCAAGGGTTAACACCAACATGAGCATTAGATCGCATTTTGGCTGACCTAAGCACTCGATGAGGCACTGACGTGCTCTGTGGTAGTGTTCACGAACCTTCTGATTCATGCCGGACTTTGAGAACTGGCCGTCCAACTGCTGAAAACCTTTTTCAACTAGCGGCGGGATGGCGTTAAAAGGGATTTGGCAACCAAAGTCGATAGTACTCTTTGTTTGCGAGCGCCGCTTTGCTTGGTGTACTGCCTCAATCGCTGCCCGCTTGAGGCTGCCCGGTCTCGCCGCTATAGCGGATGGGGCCGGAACGTTACCGACTAGCCGCGTCATTCTCCGGTAGCTCAATCGGCCATGGTATGAACCAGGCACACAGTCAATGCGGCACGCCGCTAGAGCTGACATTATGGCGCTGATCCAGTATTCCTCCTTCATCGCCTTGGCCCTGGCGTGTTGCACGGCAGCGCGTAACACAGTGAACCAGCTCGCGTTCTTTGAAAAGAGGTAGCTACTAGATTGGCCATGGCTGTTAACACACTCCCAGTAGAGCTCTTGCGCAAAGTCGCGTCGCGTCTGGCTTCTCAAACCCGAAGTCGCTTCTGGATAAAAGACAGGAAAGATCGACTCGTACTCCCTGTACTGTGTTAGCGGCTGATATTTGAAACGCTAATTGCACGAACCCTGCAGAGAAGGGGTGCTCGCTTTCAGCCCAACGCGTCACCTGCTCTTGCGCCTCCTGTCGTGCCTGCAGTGTTGTTAGGCTTACGCTTTGAGCATTGCCCCGTCCGCCCTTGTTCAGAGCGCGATAGAATTGGTGTGTTACGAAAGCGATTGTCTGCGGCTTCCACATCTCTTCGAGCACCTCTACTAGGAACTCTTCTGCGCCACGAGGCCCTTTACCTGTGAGCCCACCAAGCTCACGGAACCATACCTCGCTGTGACAATAAGCGGCAACCTGGGGCCCATAGTGGTGGCGAATGGAAGCAACGTGCATCATAATAGGTCGTCCATTGTCCATGCGCGGCCAACGCACTAGGTTAGCATGGCCACTGCCTTGCAGATTGAGCATGTTGGGGTCGATAAACGGCCACCCACCCTGCTCAATGCTTTCTATGGTGCAGAGAGGCCCGAGCACTGAGCCCACTAAAGACCGGGGGAACCCAGTAAAGCAGTAGCTGCCAAGGCGATCGAATGCGGCCACACCTTCCGCTAGGGCAAAAGGCAGCCCTTTAGAGCCAGCAGCCTTGAAGCGACGATAAAACTCGTCTGATGCGTGCGCGAACAGACTAGCAAAGGAGGAGAGAACCTTTGGAAAGATGCGTTCTTTGAACGCGAAGAGGACATCAATGTAGGTAGGTTGTTCCAGCGAGAAGTACCGGATTAGCTGGAGGATAGGTTGAAGCACTGTCGCAAAATTCCGTTGACCGTCAGCTAACTGCGACACCTGCACAGACAGAACTTGCTCCATCCTAAACGCGTACAGTTCTTCCTTTATAGCGGCTTTAATCCGCTGTTGCTCGCGAGCGAACGGTTGGGAAGACGTAGGGTTATCAGGAGTCTGTTCGCCTCGCAATTTCCGCAGTAAACGCTGCCGCTTCGCCGCTACCCGAGGGTTTAGGTTGCCATCCTGATCTGGCAGCGTCAGGGCAGCCGTGGCAATGCCCTTGGTAGCAAGTAAGTTGCCGGGGCTATGGCGTATAGTTCGCTTAATGTTGGAGTACGCCTGAAAATAACCACTAGTCAACACGCTCGCACCGTTGTTCTGATAGCTCATGTTGTCCTCCATTACAGCGAGCACGTTGTCGCGTAGGAATGCTGGGGGCTGCGCGGAGGAGAAGTTGCCGTACGATGGATGGAAGGCAAGAGGGTAGAAGGTAAAGTCGCGCGGGTGTTGGTATTGGCGAACAACGTTGTTGCGATTGGCAAGGAGGCAGCGCGCAGGTGCGAGAATGACACCGACGTCATTAGAGGCGTTAGGGAGGTTGGAAGATGCTATTGAGTGGATGTCGACCGCTAGCGCGTAGGAGACCGTCTCAATGCTCTCCAGTCTATACTTGTCCTCTAGTGCGCGTAGAAGATCCTGTGTGTAGTTATCAAACGGCTGTTGATGGTCGTGCGGCGGGGGAATTGGATCGCCTGTTTGTGTACCGCTCTGTGGGGGCGTAGCCCCCTCTGCGCCGCCTTCGGACCTAGCCGCCGCGTCTTCAGAGTTAGATAAATCATTCTGAGAGTTTGGTAAATCATTCCCAGAGTTTGACAAATCATTCCCAGAATCAGACGTCTCGCTATCAGAGTCAGACGTCTCGTCATCAGAGTCAGACGTCTCGTCATCAGAGTCAGACGTCTCGTCATCAGGGCGCAACCGGGTTTCCTTAGGCAGACTATTGAGTTGCTCAGTAGACAACTCAATTGGAAGGTTCTGCCCGTAGTCATACGCATGGAACGCTGGCAGGTTCTCAGTCCAGAACGGATCCTGCGTGTTCTTGCGCACGTACTCTGGCCACCCTTCCATGAACTGCTCCTGGAACGTTTCCCACTTGACGATTGAGATCGATTGCGACTGGGGTCCATCCAATTTCCAAGAAGCCTCAACACCCTCTCCAAGTAATACGCCTGTAAGGAAGACTTTCTTAATGTACGACGTAAGGAACAGGGCATGGGAGGGTTTGAGAGCGCTGTGCTCAGACGCCTTCTCGCGGCGTTTGCGACGTTCGCTGCCTGACAGAAGAGGGTCTACTGTGCTATCGACAGGGTGCATAACAATAAACCAAGATTCGCGCGTTCCACCCTTTGCAAGACGGAAGGTACGATGCTCCATATCAAACGACAGTCCGTGGCTGTGTTTAGCGCTGTATGGAGCTCGCCAGTGTTTAAAGCTGATTGTTACGTGGTCGAAGAACGTAGAGAACTTCACAATGGGTTGGAGCGGCCGGCCGATGATAATGATAAGGTCGAGGTGGAACTCAGGGATAAATTTGTCCTCAGGCTTGGCTGGTCGGGACCCAACGCGCCTCGATCCGTAGTCTATCGTGTATCGCTTCTGCAGCATTCCAATAGCCTTACTGCCGTTAAATTCGGGGCTGTCTATCATCTTGATAAATCCCTTCACTACTACGTAGTTACTATATGCGTACAAGTAGGATGCTCTTAAACTCACCAGGTAGTCGGTGGTCACCTCCGCTGTGGTCAATAGCCCAGGTAAGTTGATTATTCGCTATTGCGTCTTCGTCCCCAAGGCTGCTCTCGTGGTATTCTTCTCCATCATGCTCGTCAGGTTCTCTATCGTGCTCATCAGGTTGCACATCTTGGTACAGGCCGTCCTCCTCTCCAGCACTGCTGTTATCGTAATCGCTATCGTTTTGTTGTGCAAGATCTAAAGACATGATGATAAGAACAGTATTATATAAAATAGTACGTTGGCTAAGGGCTGAGGATCTTGTAGGGTAGATCGATAGATGATGATCGAGAATCACAATATCCAGTGCAGAGGAAAGAGGAGAGGAACAGTGTCTATTGGGTTAGGGCTAGGGTCAGATACGGATTACTTCCTCCAAGCCCCTCGTTGTTTCTGTCGAGTCTTTTCGCTTGGAGAAGCACTGCCCTCTACAGCTACCTGGTCGCCAAGGGTGTGTTTCTTACGGTGTTTCTTTCGGGTCTTTTCGCTTAGAGAAGCACTGCCCTTTACAGCTACCTGGTCGCTAAGGGTGCGTTTCTGACGGTGTTTCTCTCGGGCTGCAGCAAGGTCGCTTAGACTCAAGTCCTCAATCCCCCTGTTTTGAACTTTGGTCTGCTGGGATGCCTTGGGTATGCGCGGCTCAGTTGAGGGGTGAGAAATTAGCTCTGGGGTAAGCTGGTCCGAACTCGACCGTGCTGAAACGCTACGTGCCGCTTCAGAGACTGTCAGATTGAGCTCTCTCTCTCTGCTAGACTCGGCGTTAGAGTGCCTTGCGGGCAGCGGAACCTCTTGACTTGTATTATCAGAGTCTTCTAGAGTGTGTCTAGACATCCATTCAGTGATTGCGACCTGAATTGTCTCTAGCAAGTCGTTTGCTGCCCTAGTAGACTGGAGCGCAGGTTCGTTGACGAC
The DNA here is from genome assembly GCF_042100115.1 of Alternaria dauci. Lineage (NCBI taxonomy): Eukaryota > Fungi > Ascomycota > Dothideomycetes > Pleosporales > Pleosporaceae > Alternaria > Alternaria dauci. The sequence goes on from NC_091275.1 coordinate 75,854, forward strand.
TTCAGGGACCTGACAGATAGCATCACACGCGATTTGTGCGATTGTAGGCGTTCGCGCTATGTAGGTATCGCTTTGAATTAGGCACGCCAAGTGCTTGTTGTGCAAGGTTGGCCCTGTGAAACTGGTCACAATTGACAGCAGTTCTCTCCACACCTTATGCTGGAAGCGTGCGCCGTAGTTCTTGATCTCTGCACTTGGGTACTCGTCAATATAGCGGTCTAGTATAGAGCTTGTGAATGCTTCCGCATTTTGCTGTACGTGTTGCAGTACTTCTTGTTGGAGGTCAAGAGATTTTTGATCAGCCTGGCCGGCATGCCTGCTCTGCAGCACGGGCACTAGATACTTCCGCAGTGCGGGTTTGTTGTTGTCGCTGTCAGACACCTTGGCGGATCCGCTGTTTACCCATTGGCTGACGTGGGTCATAATACTCCTCATAAGCTTCCCCTCTTTCTTCGGGGTTTTTAAGAGAGCGAGGATGTTTGTGTACGTGTGTGTGGGCTTTGAAAGTACAGTGGAGTATAGCGCATGGTAGGCCTCATTGCTTAGAGTTGGGAAGAAGCCCTGCCGGCGCGTATGGGAAGGGCCAGGATCCTTGTCTAACTCCTCGCCAGGGTAGAACAGGTCTTGTACGTCATGGGGACTTCGTGCCTGGGGCAGGCTAGCTAGCGTGTTCCAGTCTGCTAAACTGGCGTCAACCCCATACTGCTTTCGAATAGATGTAGAGATGCGAAGTACGTTCTCAAACGCAGCGAACCAATGCTAGACAGTAGATTAGCAAGACAGGTCAGAGTATTTCGGCGGCGGGTTACACATACGTCATCTATCCGACAACTAGCCATCCACTCAAAAGTGGAGAGATTAAACGTTGCCTGCCCAATTGCGGTAGAACACCAACGCGTAAGCAGGGGCTGCCAGTTTTGATTTCTCCACAGGGTAACTAGCCGCCGTATTGGGAACTTGACGCGGCTACTAAGCTGAAGATGCTCTCTCATCTCTTTCTCAACTGACTTGCTTGAGCCTTGAAAGAGATTGGCGTTTGTGCAGAACAGGCTGGTTAACTCGGACCATATCTGGCCATGATTGTCAGGGAGCGTAATATCGGCCCGATTCGCCCGAAGTTTAACACGAGTGTCTGGTGGTAGCGTGTCTAAAAAGGTTAGGGGCTGTTGTTCACAGTACGCGCGTTAAGGGGCACCCGCCTTTATCGTAGATGCGGCACACCCACCACCTCTCCTCTTCTCCTAACTGCCGAAGGCGAAGATACTCTTTGAATGCCTCTACACGATGGTGACCCGTAATAAGTTCCGCTGTCCCTCCAGTCACGCTTTTCCAGCTCTTGAACGACGGCCATTCCAATCCTTCCTTATCCGCAAACGTGGCAGAAGTAACTGTGCTCTGAGCTGGCAATTCCACCTTCAGATGATGAAGCATCTGCTCTACGTGTTCCTTAGAACAGGCAATCTGCAGTTGGTGGCTAGGGTCTCGTCGAAGAATACCAGTTTCGTTAAAGATCTCGCAGAGGCGGCGCTGGTGTGCTGTGTCAATAGACCTATTGACACCAAAACTCCATTCTGCGCTAAGCGCATCGATTGGAAACTTCGCTATAGCGAGTAGGTATGGCGCAGCTTGTTCGTGGATAGGAGTTGTCTCTTCAATCTCTGGATCATTCGTACGCTGCCGTTTGCTGTTTTTGGTTAAAACGTTTGCTAGAGGGCGCTTCATTGCAACGTTGTTAGAAAGAACACAGAAACTAAGGTAAGTGGAAAAGAGATAAGAGAAGGTAAGAAAGCAATAGAGAGGTACTACACAAGGTATAAGTAGGCGAGAAGCCGTCTATTCTTGCATAGGCCGCTGTAAGTCTAGCGGTGAGTGTTAGTCACTCTCGCCCCCAAGGGCAGCACCTTACGGCAATCCGCGGCTACTATCTCGCCCCTGGGGGCAGCACTCTACGCCTACTATCTCGCCCCCGGGGGCAGCACTCTACGGCTACTATCTCGCCCCCGGGGGCAGCACTCTACGGCTACTATCTCGCCCCTGGGGGCAGCACTCTACGGCTACTATCTCGCCCCCGGGGGCAGCACTCTACGGCTACTATCTCGCCCCTGGGGGCAGCACTCTACGGCTACTATCTCGCCCCCGGGGGTAGTAACTTACAGCAACTTGCCGCAACCCGCGCCTACTATCTCGCCCCTGGGGGCAGCACTCTACGCCTACTATCTCGCCCCCGGGGGCAGCACTCTACGGCTACTATCTCGCCCCCGGGGGCAGCACTCTACGGCTACTATCTCGCCCCTGGGGGCAGCACTCTACGGCTACTATCTCGCCCCTAGGGGCAGCACTCTACGGCTACTATCTCGCCCCTGGGGGCAGTAACTTACAGCAACTTGCAGCAACCCGCGCCTACTATCTCGCCCCTGGGGGCAGCACTCTACGGCTACTATCTCGCCCCCGGGGGCAGCACTCTACGGCTACTATCTCGCCCCTGGGGGCAGCACTCTACGGCTACTATCTCGCCCCCGGGGGTAGTAACTTACAGCAACTTGCCGCAACCCGCGCCTACTATCTCGCCCCTGGGGGCAGCACTCTACGCCTACTATCTCGCCCCCGGGGGCAGCACTCTACGGCTACTATCTCGCCCCCGGGGGCAGCACTCTACGGCTACTATCTCGCCCCTGGGGGCAGCACTCTACGGCTACTATCTCGCCCCTAGGGGCAGCACTCTACGGCTACTATCTCGCCCCTGGGGGCAGTAACTTGCAGCAACTTGCAGCAACCCGCGCCTACTATCTCGCCCCTGGGGGCAGCACTCTACGGCTACTATCTCGCCCCCGGGGGCAGCAACTTGTAGTAACTTGCAGCAACCCGCGCCTACTATCTCGCCCCTGGGGGCAGCACTCTACGCCTACTATCTCGCCCCCAGGGGCAGCAACTTACCGCAACCCGCGCCTACTATCTCGCCCCTAGGGGCAGCACTCTACGGCTACTATCTCGCCCCTAGGGGCAGCACTCTACGCCTACTATCTCGCCCCCAGGGGCAGCAACTTGCCGCAACCCGCGCCTACTATCTCGCCCCTGGGGGCAGCACTCTACGGCTACTATCTCGCCCCTAGGGGCAGCACTCCACGGCTACTATCTCGCCCCCAGGGGCAGCACTCTACGGCTACTATCTCGCCCCTGGGGGCAGCACTCTACGGCTACTATCTCGCCCCCGGGGGCAGCACTCTACGGCTACTATCTCGCCCCTGGGGGCAGCACTCTACGGCTACTATCTCGCCCCTGGGGGTAGCACTCTACGGCTACTATCTCGCCCCCGGGGGCAGCACTCTACGGCTACTATCTCGCCCCCGGGGGTAGCACTCTACGGCTACTATCTCGCCCCTGGGGGCAGCACTCTACGGCTACTATCTCGCCCCCGGGGGCAGCACTCTACGGCTACTATCTCGCCCCCGGGGGCAGCACTCTACGGCTACTATCTCGCCCCTGGGGGCAGCACTCTACGGCTACTATCTCGCCCCCGGGGGCAGCACTCTACGGCTACTATCTTGCCCCTGGGGGCAGCACTCTACGCCTACTATCTCGCCCCCGGGGGTAGCAACTTGCAGTAACTTGCAGCAACCCGCGCCTACTATCTCGCCCCTGGGGGCAGCACTCTACGCCTACTATCTCGCCCCTAAGGGTAGTACTCTATAGATACTATCTTACCCCTAGGGGTAGACCTCTATAGCTACTCTCTTACCTCTAACCCTATGCTAGTTATACTGTTTACCTCTATAGTATTTAGGGCTTCTTAGTTATTTAGGGCTTCTTAGTTATTTAAGGCTTCTTAGTTATTTAGGGCTTCTTAGTTATTTAAGGCTTCTTAGTTACTTAGGGCTTCTTAGTTATTTAGGGCTTCTTAGTTATTTAGGGCTTCTTAGTTATTTAGGGCTTCTTAGTTATTTAAGGCTTCTTAGTTATTTAGGGCTTCTTAGTTATTTAGGGCTTCTTAGTTATTTAGGGCTTCTTAGTTATTTAGGGCTTCTTAGTTACTTAGGGCTTCTTAGTTACTTAAGGCTTCTTAGTTATTTAGGGCTTCTTAGTTACTTAGGGCTTCTTAGTTACTTAGGGCTTCTTAGTTACTTAGGGCTTCTTAGTTACTTAGGGCTTCTTAGTTACTTAAGGCTTCTTAGTTATTTAGGGCTTCTTAGTTACTTAGGGCTTCTTAGTTACTTAAGGCTTTTAAGATTAATTTATATTAAAGTTAAAGTAAAATAGTAGTAAAGTTTATATTTATTTTATTCTTATAATATTATTAGCTATATAGTAATATAAATAATAAAACTATATACTTTAGAAATAAATCTTACTATTAGTAATAAAGGATTTAAAAAACTATACTAACTATTACTTAAAATACTTAAAAACTCTTTTTTTAAATAAAATAAAAAAAAATTTATTTTTACCTTAAATCTTTTATTAACTTTTAATAAATACTACTTTTAAAATTATTTCTTTCTACTAGTTTACTTAATTAAAAATAGCTATATAGTTAGAAGTAGTATATAAAAGGCTATACTTAAGGAGCTATTATATAAGTATACTATTATTTTATTAAATAAGAAAAGAAGTTAAGGAAAGCTATAGTTTAAAAGTTATTTAGGAGGTAGTAGCTTAGAGTATTATTTATCTAGTATACTAGTATAGAATCTAAGTAAACTACTTACTACTTAGATTTTATAAATAGTATACTTTATATATATAACTAAGATCTTATTAAGGAATAAACTAAATAAGCTTTAGCTTATTATATAGTAAGTTAATTAGAAGTAACTAGTTATTATAAAATAATAAATTATAAAAAACTACTTCTTATTTTTTAAATAACTATACTTAGTAGTTACTAATACTTTATTATACTTTTTTTTCTTAAAGAAAAAATACTAAATTTTTATAAAATATTTTTTATTTTAAAGTATTAAATATTTTATTCTTTTACTTTATAAATATCTTTATCTTAAATATAAGTTATACTCTTTTCTTCTTTTTATAAAGTAGTTAAAAGTTATTAAATCTAAGTAAACCTTTATATAAGAATATAGATAAATAAAAAAGTAAAAAAATCTTATTTAATATATTACTATATACTATATACTTACCCTTAGTTAAGTAAAATAAATAACTTTTTTTAAAAGGTTTCTTAATTATAGTAAAACTTTATAAATTCTTAATCTTTATTTAAGTTTTATATATAGTAGTATAAATTTCTTTTATAAAGATAATATAAGAAAGTCTTACTTAGTAGTAACTAGTATTTAGTTAATATAGCTTTAAACTATCTTTACTTATTACTTAATTAAATACTTAATAACTTTATTCTTACTTTAGTATTTATTATTCTACTTATTTAAATAAAATTTAATTTAACTAGCTTTATTTTATACTTTTTCTTTATTTATTACTTTATTATTATAAAGTAAAAGTAGTCTAGTTTTATTACTTCTATAGTAATATTATTAAATAATAAATAAGAAAGAAAAAAATTAATTATTATAAATATATTTAGTAGAAAGTATATTTTTTAAAGATATAGTAAAAGGATTACTAACTATTTATACTAATAGATATATAAATTTTTAAAAGATTAGGTAATACTAACTTTAATATTTATTAAAAGTTACTATAATATAAACCTTAACTTACTATAATATAAACCTTAACTTACTATAATATAAACCTTAACTTACTATAATATAAACCTTAACTTACTATAATATAAACCTTAACTTACTATAATATAAACCGTAACTTGCTGTAACATGAACCTTAACTTACTGTAACATCAACCTTAACTTACGGCAACATCAACCGCAACTTACTGCAATATTAACCGCAACTTACTGTAACATGAACCTCAACTTGCTGCAACATAAACCTCAACTTGCTGCAACATCAACCGCAACTTGCTGCAACATAAACCTCAACTTGCTGCAACATGAACCTCAACTTGCTGCAACATAAACCTCAACTTGCTGCAACATGAACCTCAACTTGCGGCAACATCAACCGCAACTTGCTGCAACATCAACCGCAACTTGCTGCAACATGAACCTCAACTTGCGGCAACATCAACCGCAACTTGCTGCAACATGAACCTCAACTTGCTGCAACATGAACCTCAACTTGCTGCAACATCAACCGCAACTTGCTGCAACATGAACCTCAACTTGCTGCAACATTAACTGCAACTTGCTGTAACATTAACCGCAACTTGCTGTAATATGAACCTCAACTTGCGGCAACATCAACCGCAACTTGCTGCAACATTAACCGCAACTTGCTGCAACATGAACCTCAACTTGCTGCAACATTAACCGCAACTTACTGCAACATCAACCGCAACTTGCTGCAACATGAACCTCAACTTGCTGCAACATCAACCGCAACTTGCTGCAACATGAACCTCAACTTGCTGCAACATTAACTGCAACTTGCTGTAACATTAACCGCAACTTGCTGTAATATGAACCTCAACTTGCGGCAACATCAACCGCAACTTGCTGCAACATTAACCGCAACTTGCTGCAACATGAACCTCAACTTGCTGCAACATTAACCGCAACTTACTGCAACATCAACCGCAACTTGCTGCAACATGAACCTCAACTTGCTGCAACATCAACCGTGATATATCGTAATGTATAATACAACATACTATAGTACATATTACCAACTATTGTACCACCTATTGTACCTTACTATACTACATATTACAGCTTTATACACCCGTATAAGTTCTACATACAGTATATTATTACTTCTCCTCCAAAATCCTCTTCTGCCTTAACTCCTCTTCTCCCCAACGTAGCCGCAACTCTCCAGAACCGCTTGAAGTTCAGGGCTTTACTTCCAACCCATCTATTGTCAAACATATACAGCTGCATACGGTGAACTCAAGGTGTTTAGGAAACACACCTTTACCGCGATTTATTACAGTGTCTTTCAACAGTGTTGTGCTTGCGTCTTTTACCAGCACGTTTATTATTTTGATACAGTGTATTATCACTTTAAGAGGAATAGAGTAAGCGCATAAACTCTTACTCTACTACTTCTCTTCATTACTACGTACTGGCTTTCAAAGAACAAGAAGAGATCGATATTAGCCTAGTCCCACACTATCCTACTGGGAGGCTTGTCTTCCTTGATCTCCAAATCACCTCCAGCGTCTCTAGAACCTTTTCAATCGTACTGGTTCCAGTCGTGTGCTACGTTGCTGCACTGATCTCCACCGTGACCCTCATCATTGCCGGCGTGATCCTCATCATCGTCAGCGTGATCCTCACCCTCTGGCTTGTCCTTGGCTTCGTCTCCACCATCGTCGGCGTGATCCTCACCCTCTGGCTTGTCCTTGGCTTCGTCTCCACCATCGTCGGCATGATCCTCACCCTCTGGCTTGTCCTTGGCTTCGTCTCCACCATCGTCGGCGTGATCCTCACCCTCTGGCTTGTCCTTGGCTTCGTCTCCACCATCGTCGGCGTGATCCTCACCCTCTGGCTTGTCCTTGGCGTCATCCCGATTCCAGTCATCTCCACCGGAATAGAAAGGAATCCCATCATCATTTGGCTTGTCCTTGGCGTCATCCCGATTCCAGTCATCTCCACCGGAATAGAAAGGAACCCCATCATCATTTGGCTTGTCCTTGGCGTCATCCCGATTCCAGTCATCTCCACCGGAATAGAAAGGAACCCCATCATCATTTGGCTTGTCCTTGGCGTCATCCCGATTCCAGTCATCTCCACCGGAATAGAAATCAATTCCATCACCGTCGACGGGGGAGGCTGTGGAAAATGTGGGGAGAGGTCCGTAGTTGGCATCGGGAAACATCTTTATGGGCTCTTCAGTGGCCTGAGAGCCCGCAGCGAAGGCCTCTATATGCTCGGCGACATTGAACGGGGGGTTGAACTCGCACCAACCTTGAGCCAATTCTGGATCAACGTGCAATTGGATGGCGGATTTTCGGTCTAGGCACCATTTCCAAACCTTGTAGTAGGCGAGCTTGACGTACCGCTTGTCCTTGTCGGTCGCACCAGTGTATTCGGCGAGGACGCTCACAGGATTACCAACGATAACGAGGAGGGAACGCGCGCGTCCAACGGCTAGGAGCATTCGTGTGGTATGCTTGACGAAACCGAGGTCGCCAGCGTTGGTGGTGTCGAATACAATACCTTCCTTCTCGGCGCCCTGCATTTTGTCGACTGTGAAGACTTCGACGTCTCGCAGCTGGACGCTAAGTTTGAACAGCTCCTCCTCGTCAACCTGATTGGCTAAGTGCTCCATGAATCTAGCCAATACGAAGCGGATAGCGGCAACTTGCGCTACATACGGGGTGATGATAGCGACCTGCTTACCAGAAAACCCGCCAGCGATCATCTTGCAGACGGCCCGGAGGGTATAGGGAATGAAGTCCTTGTTGTAGCGAGACTTGGTGGCACCGACGATGTCGTGGCTACCTTTGACGCTGACGAAGATGACGCGATGGCCGGAGGAAATGTTGAACTGCTCCATCGCGATCTCCATGGCGCGAATGTTTTCTTCCCGGTCATCTACCCCGGGGGCCACTTCCATACGGCCACGAGGAAGGATGTGGTTGGTGAGAGCGTTGATGTCGGAATTGAAGCGGTACTGTGTGTGCAGGTAAATAGTGGTACAGCCGCCTAGCATCGCACGATGGAAGAAAGGTAGGTCCTGCTGATCACTGAAGACGTGACGTTCCTCCGAACCACCGGCAGCAGAAGGCTTTGGCTGATGGATATCGCCGAAGAACAGGTGGGGTGTTATGGCCTTGCGCTCGACCATCAGCGGGCCCTCGTTATTATAGGCGTGCGTGTACACGAGAGGAGCGAGCGTGCTTGACTCGCTTGACTTGCCAGCCTCGTCGTGATGAACGGCATACGGCTGCTCGAGCGTATGAGTACGCGGCTGCGAGATTACGTCGGAGGTCATGCCAATGGCTACGGCCAGTTGAGCGAGGTCCCTAATGATCTCGTTGGTGAGAGCAGTCAGTCGGCGCATGTCATCGGCGTCGAATTCTTGGCCTGAAGCATAGAGGTCGAGCTGAAAACGGAAATCGCGGTACTTTTTTGGTTGGGCGATTTCGTGTACCACTAACTCGTTCGTATCGGCATTACGCTCCGGCACTCCGGCGAGGCGCAGAACCCACGCACCCTCCGACAGCATTTCCAACTGAAGTCGCTTGTCGGTGAAAGACGACTTTGTCTCGGACGTCTCAAGAAGGATGCGGAATTGCGAGTCCACTGTCAGTGCGTCAAGGAACGCCATGGTCCGCCTGTCTTCACTGGACTTCTCCTGGTAAGCCGCTGCCTGCTCTTTCAGCTGGTCCTTGGTGAAGTGCTCTTCTTCGATGTATTCAAAGTAGGGCGGCTTCTCGTTCTTTAGCAGGACGTTGCGAGCAGCTTCGGACTCCTTGCGAACAACCGCTGTCTCCGTCTCTTTCATATGGCGTCGGATTACGATAGGGAAACGTGCCTGGATGCCAGCGGCCTTGAGCTCCTTCCGTCGCTCTAGGCAGGCCGTGTAGATCCTGAGCATAGCGTCGTCGAGCTGCTTGTTCAACGGCGACGTGACCCAGAAAGCAGCAAGGCGACCAAGGCCATGGATAACGCCAGTTTGTTGAGCCTCGTAGTGCGCAACAGCCAGAGCCTCGATGATGCGTGTCTTGCCAACGCCACCAGGACCTTGGATGAGCGCTACACCACCGGCAAGGGCGCGAAGCTTCTGCAAAACGTCGGGTTGGAGTGAGCGGTTCAGACGCTCCATGATGCTGTCCTTAGCACCGTTGTCTCCCAAATACGCGAACATGCCGGCGAAGTAGTCCACGATCTTGTCGTCTGGGAAGCGAAGGTAGGAGTTGTGGAGGATTTGAGTGACATCGCTAAAGGCATCGCCGCCTCGGAAGTAATGGTTAAGGGCGTTGATCTGGCGCTTGATTCCCACGGTGGCAGGGTTCAAGCGAGCAAAGACGTAGATGCCGCGAAGCTTACGCAATGCCTCTTCAGCTTCAGGCAAAGTACGATAGTTAAATGCACAGCTGTAGTGAACGCCCTCCTTGAACAGGGGCTGCTCGGCGAAGGATGCACCCAAGCGAGGGCGGTAGAGAAAGCCGCCTATGTAGCTAGCGGGCGTGATGCCTGCGGACGGTTTGATCTCAAATCGCCAGGTGTCCGCTTGCTCCTGGTAGGGACTGAACTGGATGTCCACGAAGGCGCCCTCGCGGTAGCTGGCGCCCTCTGGTACCCTGAGCTCGGCGTAGTATAACCGGTCACCGCCGCCGCGAACCTTCATAATCTTGGTGTCGGTGATCTCGAAACCCTTCTGCTTGGCGGCCTTGCGCAGTTCGTGGACAAGGTTCTGGTAGTGCACGGTGACGTACTGTGTGTTGTTCTGGAATGCCCACTGGGGAGGGACCTTGAATCCTTTCGGCTGCTTGTCGACAGAGATCTCCATGCCAGTCTGAGGGTTGACACGACAGTCCTTCCAGTAGAGCAGAATCGGGTCGTTCTTGTATTGAGCTTGCATCTCTTTGTACACGGTATCCATGCGCTCTTGTGCTGACTCTGTGGCGACCGTGAAGAAGTGCAGCACGGTGCCCTCGCCGCCATTCTCGAGGATATCGCGAGCACGATGGATGACTTCATCGAAGATCCCAAAGTTCTGGTGGGAGAAGAACCCCAATCCGTAGAGGGGGCGGGAGTTCAGAGGTTGTCCGTCAGGTTGTTCGGTTTGGAGGTCGAAGCGGAAGTGTAGGAGCATCCCTAGTTCGCTGAGTGCAAGCTTACTAGCAGCTCGCTTAACATCTTCTTGGGAAACCCTTGAGGTGAAGAACTCATCGGTGATCTTCATGGGAAGTACAGTGCAGTTGACGATGTTGTGGGCTGTCAGGGTAATGGAGGCTGCCCGATGAGCGTGGCCACGGAGGGTGATACTAGCGTCGTCGCTCGGATAGGAAATATCCATCTCTACACTAACGGAGGAGACATAGTGAGGGATCTTCCGAGTGAATAACTTTGTTGTGAAGCTAGGTTTATCCAGTGGTGGGGCCATGGTTTGGGCAGGAGGAAGCTCGTCTTTGCCATCCTTGGAGACGTCCTCCTTGGAGACGTCCTCCTTGGAGGCGTCCTCCTTAGGAGCACGAAACTTGCGGGTTTTGATCGGCTGGGGATAGAAGCAATCCGAGGCAACGTGGCCGAGACGGTTACAGCCGTTGCACCTAGGGCCCTGGTCTGCTGCTGGCTCACTAGGGCATTGCTTGGAGAGGTGCCCGTGACCACCGCAGTTGAAGCACTCGTTCGTGGGACAGTCGCGGTAGACATGGCCAACCTCGCCGCAGTTGGAACACGCTTGCTGTTCGAGCTTCTTGGGGCAATCTTTGGCCCTGTGGCCTGGTTCTTTGCAGGTGAAGCAGGCGTGCTTCTCTCGGTCAGGGGCGTCGGGAAGGCCTCCGAGCTGGACAGAGTCTTTGCCGGGTGCCTCCAAGACAGCAATGCCCTGGTCGTAGACTTCTGTATCATGCGGCGCCGACGTCGGCCGGTCATTGACCATGTAGTGCATGACAGACTGGTCGGCCATGCTGGACGATATGCAAAAACAGAGTTTCAACGGTAGGTGAGACTTTGTTTCTATACGGACAGCACATCGTTAGCAATCGATCAGCGGAACAGGAGGCCACAACAACTTACCGACAAGGGTCAATGGGTAGGTAGAGATATCGACGTTGAGAGTGGTTTGCTTTCAAGAGAAGCAATTCGGGGAAGGTGTCAAGTAGTTGGTGTGGAGGAAAGTGTTATTTGTGCAGGACTAGGTAGCGCGAGCGCGAGAGACGCTAACGCCAAGCAAATTTTGCGTTGCTCACCTTGGGTTGTGCGTGAGGAAGCGAGGAGCAAGATAAAGACACGTGAAAAGAAGGATTGGATGGAGAACGATAGGGACGCGAAGAGGATATGGGGATCACCCGAGTTCTACAAGTTGGTACCAAGAGACAGAAGTGGACAGCCAGTCGACCTTTGGGCAATAGGAAGATAACTATCGGACCGGCCATACAAATAAGCGAGGACATGCCAAGGTGAATGGGAGATCTAGCGAGCGTCAAGGCCACAGCAATGCGCAGCGTGTAGCCGGCTACGTCTTGGCTCTCTCCTTCGCGACTACAGTTAGTCCTACGGCTGGGTGATCCCCATATCTCTTTTCGCTTTCTTTTGTTTGGTTCTATCAACTTCTATGCTCGATTCAGTTCACGATGACGGCCAGAACTGCGTTTGGGTGATCCCCATGTCTCTCCCTACTTTCCCTGCTCCTTGTCTCTCTTCTCCCTCTGCTCGCTTTCTATACACTCGGGTGATCCCCATATCTTTTATCAACTTTCTCTGTTTCGCGCGTACGCAACGTGAGCCCGCGTCAGAGTCTTGTGCGCTGTACCCGCAATGCTCAACAGTGAGCGCTCACGCCAGAACCGGGTGGCTATACTATGCCCTACTCCTGGTCATCGTTCTACTAGGCTCAGTACGGGCGACGAGGCTAAAATTACTGGGAGCTTCCCCTTTCACTTTTCACCGCTCTCCGGCTGTTTCCTCGCGCATGTTGCCACAACACGAACGTTGCGACGCTCGCCGCAACACCACCCACCCACCACGTACCGCAGCATCGTCAACCTGCATACACCTTCTACCACGGGTGACTAGGATGGACGATAACACGCAGTCACCCGCCCATCCACCGGCAGGCGACCCCAGCTCCCTTAGCTACTCGGGGAACCAAACAGAGATCTTCCGCGGCTTCGGCATCGACGACGCCACCAGACAAAAGGAGATAGCCAGGACGATTGACAAGATTCTTGTGGACAACTACCCCGATGCACGCAATCGAGGTGCAGCAAAGCTCAGCGACACTGCCAATGAAGACCTGAACAAGAACCTACACGCCCTGGTCTGGAAGTCCGTACCCGACTTCCGCAACGAACCCAAGGCGTGGAGGACAATGGCGATTAGCAAGTTGATCACACATTCTCTCAATCGCCTGAGGAAGCGTAAAGCGGAAGGCGACCATGCTAAAGCCCCAACCCCCAACCCCTTGACGGCAACCTCTACACTCCAAAAGCGCGAGTTATCGCCAGAATCAACGCACAACTCCAAAGACCACCCACCTAAGCGCTCTCGATCCAGAACCGTTCCTACAGGATTCACGCCTACTCCGAACAACGACAAGCCTGCTAATCCTCCCATGCCAACCGCTTCAAATCTCGACACACAGGTACATATATGCGCCGTAAAGGATGGAGAGATCAGCGAAGTAGTCAGCATGGTCGAATTCAGTGACATATGTTGGGAGGGCATCCCCAACTGGGAAAAACTACGCGACGAAGCTGAGCAATGCTACGAAACTGCGCAAGGCCTAGGACTCGATGGATTCGACTTCAAGGGCCGCTTGTTTATCGCTCCAAGAGCAAATCAGCATATCGGAATTGGAAGCCAAGGTGGATTCAACTTTGCTATGCGAGAAATCCCAGCTGGCACAGCCGTAGTGTTTGTCACGACGGTTAGATTGAACGTAACCGACACGCAAGTTGCCTCCTCCAAAGTCGTCCCGCCAGCAGAGGTGCAAGATGGTCAGCAACAAGATGCCACCCACATGCAAGTTGCCTCCTCCGAGCCCGCCCCGCCAGCAGAGGTGCAAGGTGACCAGCAACAAGATGCCACCCACATGCAAGTTGCCTCCTCCGAGCCCGCCCCGCCAGCAGAGGTGCAAGATGGTCAGCAACAAGATGCCACCCACATGCAAGTTGCCTCCTCCGAGCCCGCCCCGCCAGCAGAGGTGCAAGGTGACCAGCAACAAGATGCCACCCACATGCAAGTTGCCTCCTCCGAGCCCGCCCCGCCAGCAGAGGTGCAAGATGGTCAGCAACAAGATGCCACCCACATGCAAGTTGCCTCCTCCGAGCCCGCCCCGCCAGCAGAGGTGCAAGGTGACCAGCAACAAGATGCCACCCACATGCAAGTTGCCTCCTCCGAAGCCGTCCCACCGGAAAGTAAGGAGCTTACACCCAAGACACTCAAGGAGATACTAGATTTGGCGGCCAACATACATCCATTATCCTGGTCGAGGGAAGAATCCACACCTAGCAACAGCGCACACAAGCAGCATCCTGTAGGTCCGTTCTCGTCATACATGTCCAGGAATAACAGCATCGCCTTCCCCCGCACACTTCAACCCTCGTCGTTCACACCCGTGAATCTGCTACCGCTCGCCAGACCTGCCAAACCACCGTCCAGCGCACCTAAGTCCTTTCTCAAGTTTGTCGAGACCTTCCCTTCTAATAGCTACCACGGTAGCGGACTAGACGACCCAATACATATCAGCGACGATAGTGGTAGCAGCGATTCTAGTGACAGCGAGTCTAGTAACAACATGGACATTCTCGTAGACGATGAAGAGGTGCTAGAAGAATGCATGTTAGACGAAGGCGAACCGGAACAACCCCCATTGAACGAACAAGCTAAGACCCAGGCAAACGCGCATTTCTCGAGCACTATGAAGGTGAAGATGGATGGTATGTCTGCTTTTGCGCACGCGCAAAAGTCGAACATAGACTTGTGGGACTTAGCCGCGCAAACCTTCGGCCTTGCGCTCGACGACCTCAAAGGCGACCAGATCAACCTCGGAACTGGGGTCGGCTTAAACCCAGATTTCCACCCGCTACCCCATCAGTTGGTCGGCGCCAAGGATGGCTTGGATGTCCTCGCCGGCGACCGAGGAGCACTTGTCATCGCCGACGACATGGGCATGGGCAAGACGATCACCGATGTCCTCATATGGTATCTCAATTTTGCTAGATCGTACCAGCGCCTCGGCATCAGCGCGACGCCAGACTTCCCCTACACTGCTCTCAAATCGAACGGAGACGAGATAGAGACGCCGAATCTGTTTGGATGCACCTACTTTGTTGCGAGTGCAGCAGGCCTTGAAACATTGGTACAAGCATGGCGTATGATCATGGGTGGCAGCGCCCACTTGGCTCAAGGATCAGAGTACAAGCCACCGAAGCTGATAGTCTTGCACGGTACGGGCGAAGAGATTGTACAGCGTTATGGCGGTGCGAAGAACAGCATCTACTCTAGCATGACACCAAAAGAGTGGGATGAAGTCAACCGTCGCCCTAACTGGTTGAAATCACGATTGGCCTATGGGGAGTACAACAAGGTGTGGAAGTTGAACAACCCGACTAAGGAATGGGCAAACAGCGTCCCTGAGACATCGGACTTCAGACCTCAAAAGACGAGCGTTAGGTTCTTGATAGTCTCAACTCGCGAGTCTTGGAAGACGAAGATCTTTGGCACGCTTGTCGATACCTCTGCGCCCCCTCAGTACAAGAGGCTAAAACAACAGTTAGAAAAGACCGACAAGAGGCATACTAAGAAGAGGGCGGCGTTGAGAGCACAGCTGAGCCTGTGCGCCAAGACGCATATGGACACTTCACGATTGCCTGCGCTTGATGGTCTCGGCCCTTGGCAGGCTCGTCGCATGCAAATATGGACAGACGACAAAGGTGTGAGGGTCGAGGTGTGGTTGGTCACATTCGTTGGTTGCGCTGCAATAATCATGGTCGACGAGCTGCATACCGCCCCGGGTACAAAAACTCAAACCTACACCCACATCATCGACCCCATTTTGGACTACAGGCCCAATGATCATCGTACTGGTATAGTAGGTCAGACGGGCACAGCTCTCACGAACGGGGTCGACCTGGTGTTAGGATTCGCCGACCACGTGATCCAGCGGTTAGTACAAAAGCAGTCCACCGATCCAGGCGCCAAAGCTTTAGCCAATTTGAAAGGGGTAGATTGTACTGCAGTGTGGAGAAAGCTCCTCAATAGCTACAAGAAGTATCACGACGGGATGCAGCGTTGTAAAACCGAGAAGGAAAAGAACAAAGTACAGTCCGCGCTCGACAAGCAACTCCAGTCCGGCGAGATCAAGGACATGCTGAACAATTTTCGGGACATGGTTCGGTGGTGTTTCATAATGCGCGACACCGACAGTCTGGATCCCTGGCGCAAACCCCTCAACGTTGTCACAGCAAAGCTTACTGTCAACTTCACGTATCTGCAGCACGATGCGTGTTACTTCGCTAACGTGGAACAAGAAGAGTCTCGCGTGCTAGCCGCGGTCAAACAGCATTACGAGAAGGAAGTGGAGGCCTGGGAAGACCAAGGGGGAGAGAGCAGCAAGAAGTCCAAGCCCACCATGCCCCCAGGCGCAGTCGCAGACTCCGAGGCCTACCGCATTGCGCGACATGTCAGCATCTTTCCTAACCTTATGGCCGCAATCAACAATTGGGATGCCGACCAGCTTATCGGAGATCGGATCCTCGACCCTCACCGCAGTCTCAGTAATAACAACGAAAACCTCCGCACAGCTCTTGTGAACAGCGACACAATTCGACACTCATTCATCTGGGACATTGCATTGGAGGCTTGCAAGGGCTCAGCCAAGGTCGCATACATTCACAAGACGTTGGAAGAGCTACGCAACAAGAAGACGACCATTCCCCATCCCCGTCCTCGCGCACACCAAGGAGAAACCCTAGAGTACAGAGCCAAGTACGTCGTACTCGCGAGCTCGACATTGTCACGTGCTCTGATCTACGCTTACATCTGCCAAACGTTTGGAGAGAAACACGTTGTTCATGCCTACAACGCCGTGACACGGGACAAGGAAGTACCCAAGTGGAAGAAGGTCTGGGATGAGGGGGGCGGCAAGGTCGACGATGGCGTCTATATTCTCGTGGGTGCAACGGGCGCGATGTGTCAGTCAATATCGCTTACAGAGGGCAACATCTTGCATGGTCTTGAGCCTCAGAGTAACGCGCATATTGCTGAACAGGCTGCGAAACGCCAACATCGCATTAATACGAGGTTCGCCGAAGTCTTCGTTGAATGGCTGACAACTACTGCCCCTCAAGGATGCCGAGACACCATTGACATGAGGATAGTCAAGAACCTCCAAGCTAAAGGCTATTTTCAGAGCACGATAAAGGCGCAAGACTGAGATACTTTGAAGGAATGACTGCCCGGAAATCGCGGAGACATACTGTAACTTTCTCAAGTAGTCTGTAGTACAAAATCGATCCCATGACTCAATACCGATATAGGCGCACCAGACTAACATAGAGTAACGCTGTACGTATTGCCTACTGCTGCCACTGTAGGAAGCCTAGAAAGTTGCCTCTGTTAGCAATAGCAAGTTACTGCTGTACCTAGGTAACGTTGTGAGTGGAAGCGCTGCTGTCAGCCTGACTTGCGGGCGCGTGGTCTTCCGAGTCAGGCCGAATGCAACCTACCACACTAAATACTACTCCATGCTTCGCAACCGCTTCGCAATGTGCCCTCGCTAGCAACCAACCGTTGCGGCAACTTGCGTCCCAAGCCATATCGCAACCGCTTCGCAACGTGCCCTCGCTAGCAACCAACCGTTGCGGCAACTTGCGTCCCAAGCCATATCGCAACCGCTTCGCAACGTGCCCTCGCTAGCAACCAACCGTTGCGGCAACTTGCGTCCCAAGCCATATCGCAACCGCTTCGCAACGTGCCCTCGCTAGCAACCAACCGTTGCGGCAACTTGCGTCCCAAGCCATATCGCAACCGCTTCGCAACGTGCCCTCGCTAGCAACCAACCGTTGCGGCAACTTGCGTCCCAAGCCATATCGCAACCGCTTCGCAACGTGCCCTCGCTAGCAACCAACCGTTGCGGCAACTTGCTTCCCAAGCCATATCGTGATCTAATGACATAGTTTTGTACGACGGCTTACGCCGAAAAGTCAGACATGGATGCGATACAGGCTCTAGCTGCAGCCTATAGGGTATATAAGCTCTCGGCGGTACAGCCACCTACTGCACTGAAATACGAGCTAGACCAGGGACAGGACTTCAACAAGAATGCGATTCGGAACACGGTGCTGTGCAACACCAAGGCGTTTGCAGATTCCAATGAAGCGAATCTACCAAAGCGAGAATCGGAGACTGAACAGCAGCATCACGACAGGATTGCACGCCGCATTTCAGGAGAATCAAACTAGGGCGATCGACTCGTTCGTGGAAGATCTGAGGAACCAGTGGCCAAGGCAGAGTCCCAGCGTGCCGTCCAGGACTGAGTATACTGCCTACCTCGACGTTTTCTCTACAGCGACAACCATTAGGAATCAGTTTGTTCATTGGTTCAACAACCGTCTGTTCATGCAGCAGACTTGTCAACAATCAAGCCAGCTTGATCGCTATCAAGCTGGGGCATCAAGCTGGCGTATCAATCAAGCTAAGCTAGAGTAGAGGTATAAATCAATTAAGCCAAGCTACTATAAGCTAGCTTGATTGTTTGGCTTGATTGGCTTGATAGAATTAATACTCTATAAAGAAGGTTAAAGTAAGTAAGTAAGGTCACGTGGTGATAAGATCACGTGGTGATAAGATTATATAAGGATACCCCTACACTATCCCCTTTTAAGCTTCTTGAAAGGGGGATTAATTTTGTTAAGCTAATCAAGCTAAACAAGCCAAGCTTATTAATTTTAACCATCAAGCCAATCAAGCTAAGCTGAGGTAGAGGTACCCACTAATCAAGCTAAGCTGGGGCACCCAGCTTGATTGGCTTGATTGTTGACAACTCTGTCATGCAGTACCTTGGACAGTCCAGAGAGTTGCCCAAAAGGTGTTAGTAGGTGTATGAAGCCATACCGTGGTCTCTGCGTAACTTGCCCTCGCTGGCAACCAACCGTTGCGGCAACTTGCGTCCCAAGCCATATCGCAACCTTGCAGCTGGAACATTCGGACGCTTTAACTACCTTAGGGCTGGCGCTCCAACCTTCTTCACGCTGCACCTCTAAAGGCAAATACTAGTGTTATATTATTTGGAACTGCGCTCTTAGATGTACGAGGCAGAGCGACCCTCCCTATCTAGGACTACCTCTTTGAGATCTTTCGTGTCTTCAACAACTAAACTTTAGTATTCAATATTATATAAGAATAGCACTCTAAAAAGAGAAATAACATGTATTCTACACTCAAGGACGCGACCTCTTCTGGGATTAGGGACCGTACTCTACCTTGTTAGTCGGTGCGACTATATGCCGCACCTTGCCGGCACGCCCTGGCCCCCTGCTTTCCATGCCACGTCTTCTTTTCTCTGCTGTTATTCTTACTACTTTTCTACCCACACACTAATCGCTGGCTTAGAGCGTCAGCCTTGGTTCTAAAATGGATCAGTTACAGCTCGATAGTGACCATTGTCAGGATAAACACAGCGGAAGAGGCTTTCCTGCACAGTGGGACGCTACAGTCGCTAACAACTTAGCATACAGCCCACCTAACCCGTCCTACAGCAGATTTCTTGCGCGTCGTCTCGCAGAACCATGCCGTGTACCAGGCGATGTACGATACGCGGGATGGATCGTTCCAGAAGTAGGCGACGACGAAGCGTGCAAGCCGGTTTTCATAGCCCACTCGACACTAGATGCGATATGGCTGCTGAAAGAGACGCTGGGTGCCAGCACACTTGACGCAGAAAATTGGGGGCGTCTCACAAGCGCTGCTATGGACTTTGCTAGTAGTAAGTCTCTAGAGCCTAGAAACTTAACTACAGCGCGGCTAATGACGCCAACGGAAGGCATCGCGGAGGACCGCATGGCTATAGACTCAGACAAGGACGATAGCATACCGCCATCAGCACAGAGGGCTACAGGCGACCTTGTGCCGTACCGTAAACGTCCAGCCTCCTCATCGCCTATTCGCAGCGAGATCCGTGCCAACAGCTTAAACCGCCTAGCAATACAGGAGGACAGCGCGGACGAATCGACGGCTAGGGCTAGCGAAGTCAACACTATGACAGTACACGCTGGCAAAGACACAGCTAGAGCGGAGGGGGGACACGAGCGCGGAACAAGCGACGAGGACAGCGAAAACCAGAGTGCGACGACGCCTCTATCCGTAAAGAGGTCCGCAACAGTTACAAACAAGAATCGTCTTGCAGAGCTACGGCGTACAAGAAAGCTAGAAAGATCGCGTGTAATAAAGCTCGAGGCGATAGGCTTAAAGGAACCGCCTGAGAAGATGCCTGCGCAGGAACGTATGGCGTACGGCAGCATTGCGCCAGACGATGAGCCGACGATCTCTTGGATCTTCAAGCAAAAAGTCGCGGAAGATGCTGATTTCTATACAGCCTCGCCAACACCCTACTATACTGCCTGCAGCATGCTAGCAAAAGCGCGTGCTTTTGGAAATGCAACCTCGCAGTACAGCGCTGCGCAGTTCCTGCATAATTGGCGGAAACAGGGCACGCCGTTCTTGGTAAAACCAGTAGATCGTTATGTTCTTACCCAGACGCAAATGTCGCAGTCAGTGGATAGTAGCGCAACACTTCATACTGATGCCGACAATGCATTCTGCTTTGCCTGGGACATGTGCACACGGTACGAGACGATGCTTGCAGCTGTAAACATTGGCACTCGCTGGGCTTTCGCTTTGCTAGGGAAGGCGTACGCTCGCAAGGTCGACGAAATCCAGGTCGCTGATCGTCTAGCCAGTAACGACAGAACTCGCAACAGGTACGGGAAGGGCCAGGCACGAACAGAGGCTATCACATATTTGGTCCATCTGGTTTGCCAATCACCATCTAAATCTGACCACGCAGCCTTTCGTTACCGCCTAAAGCGAGCGACACGATGGTTCGACATAGTTCAAGCTCTAGGCTGGGGATCGCTGCTGCTCATACCCCACGAAGAGGTCTCAAACCATTGGCTCGAGCGTGTGCTGCGGAAGAACCAGCGCGATGTTTTTCTTGAGCTAGTGAAGCGCGAACGGCCGGAAATTTGCACGGCAAGCAGGGCCCTCGAAGCCTGGCTAGGGCCGGATGGAATTACTGGTGCGCCGATTGCTGGAAAGGAGAGGCTTAGCATTGAAGCGAATGCGCTAGCTACGGCGGTGGGGTTAACAGAGATTCCAGACAGCGAAGCCGAAGATGACACTGATTCTGACGCATCGGAAAGTATCCCGGCATCGCCGGCGCCATTGCGACAGATGTCGGTACTTGAATTATTCTGTCCTGTAAGCCCTATAGGTTGAACAATAAACCGGGTTACCTGACGACCCTGAACTATGCGCTGCGGAAAAAGAGTGATGGGCTCGAAGAGCACAATGCTGAGCTTCTAGCGACACTCTACGGAAGTAGTGAGGTAGACGAGAGTTGCTAGTCATAGCGGTGCTTATTAGCAGGTGGGGTGTATGCGTCCGTGTTGCGGAAGCTTGCCAATTTAGTGTTAGGCTAGGTCTGTCGTCTAAGTCACCGGCTGTACCGTGGCTCTCGACGATTACAGCCTGCTAGGAAGCTGCTGTCGTATTGCGATACAGATAAGTCAACAACACCGCAGGCTACAAATCTACAAATAACTACAAAGAAGAGCGAAACACATAGCGGCTTCCTCTCTTTTCCTTAAAGGTTGCCGCGCAAGGTGCTATTACCTTTGCCTGCGGAGAATAGTAACAGGATGCCTCTACACTGTGCTACTTCAGCCACTAATGCAATGTAGACTTCGCAGGCTCTATTCTCTAGTGCCTGCGTCTTTTTACTATTACGTTAATTATGTAAATAGTAGAGAAGAGACACAGTTAAGATTAAGAAACGGATTACATGCGACAACGATAGTACGGTTAATATTGGGGTTGGTGTTTTTCTGAATTTACAGTTAATACGAAATATTTTAAAAAATCATAACACTACGTAACGTGTATTAATCTCTTCAAAAGCTGTATAGGATAGAAGATGTATATAGTATATACGTGTTTTATAGGAGAGAAGATGTAAAATTATAGTGGAAGCTATAATAGCTTACTCTACACTGGGGACTCCTGTATAATAGTATGACATCGGTCAACCCATGCATAATCAGAACTACCAAACACGCATTGAATAAAACCTTTAGCATCGCTCCGTAGTCGCATTAACTCTGTACGTCTCTTCTCAAGAACGGAATCATAGTTGATCGCTATGTCGCTGTTCCTTGGGGAGTCTCGACGCCCACTAGTAACCCGAATCCATTGCAGTTGTCGAAGGAAGCGGTTGTTGCAACCTTTGTGCTCTACCCCAGATAGTACTATGTTAGCAATGCTTCTTACTTGGGAAAAGGGCCTCTCTTAGGGAAGTCTTACCAATCTTCTTCGTCATCTCCCGTACCGAAAGCACCCAACCATCGTCTTCCTCCGACGGGAAGTAATCTGGTCGAAGAGACCAGAGCATTCTTGTTACCAAGGCGGCCGCAAACATTTCAGAGTTCTTGGTTGGTCCTTTGGAAAACTCAGTCGCATTCACCGCTACAGTAGGGGTAGCTGAAGAGGATGCAAGGGTTAACACCAACATGAGCATTAGATCGCATTTTGGCTGACCTAAGCACTCGATGAGGCACTGACGTGCTCTGTGGTAGTGTTCACGAACCTTCTGATTCATGCCGGACTTTGAGAACTGGCCGTCCAACTGCTGAAAACCTTTTTCAACTAGCGGCGGGATGGCGTTAAAAGGGATTTGGCAACCAAAGTCGATAGTACTCTTTGTTTGCGAGCGCCGCTTTGCTTGGTGTACTGCCTCAATCGCTGCCCGCTTGAGGCTGCCCGGTCTCGCCGCTATAGCGGATGGGGCCGGAACGTTACCGACTAGCCGCGTCATTCTCCGGTAGCTCAATCGGCCATGGTATGAACCAGGCACACAGTCAATGCGGCACGCCGCTAGAGCTGACATTATGGCGCTGATCCAGTATTCCTCCTTCATCGCCTTGGCCCTGGCGTGTTGCACGGCAGCGCGTAACACAGTGAACCAGCTCGCGTTCTTTGAAAAGAGGTAGCTACTAGATTGGCCATGGCTGTTAACACACTCCCAGTAGAGCTCTTGCGCAAAGTCGCGTCGCGTCTGGCTTCTCAAACCCGAAGTCGCTTCTGGATAAAAGACAGGAAAGATCGACTCGTACTCCCTGTACTGTGTTAGCGGCTGATATTTGAAACGCTAATTGCACGAACCCTGCAGAGAAGGGGTGCTCGCTTTCAGCCCAACGCGTCACCTGCTCTTGCGCCTCCTGTCGTGCCTGCAGTGTTGTTAGGCTTACGCTTTGAGCATTGCCCCGTCCGCCCTTGTTCAGAGCGCGATAGAATTGGTGTGTTACGAAAGCGATTGTCTGCGGCTTCCACATCTCTTCGAGCACCTCTACTAGGAACTCTTCTGCGCCACGAGGCCCTTTACCTGTGAGCCCACCAAGCTCACGGAACCATACCTCGCTGTGACAATAAGCGGCAACCTGGGGCCCATAGTGGTGGCGAATGGAAGCAACGTGCATCATAATAGGTCGTCCATTGTCCATGCGCGGCCAACGCACTAGGTTAGCATGGCCACTGCCTTGCAGATTGAGCATGTTGGGGTCGATAAACGGCCACCCACCCTGCTCAATGCTTTCTATGGTGCAGAGAGGCCCGAGCACTGAGCCCACTAAAGACCGGGGGAACCCAGTAAAGCAGTAGCTGCCAAGGCGATCGAATGCGGCCACACCTTCCGCTAGGGCAAAAGGCAGCCCTTTAGAGCCAGCAGCCTTGAAGCGACGATAAAACTCGTCTGATGCGTGCGCGAACAGACTAGCAAAGGAGGAGAGAACCTTTGGAAAGATGCGTTCTTTGAACGCGAAGAGGACATCAATGTAGGTAGGTTGTTCCAGCGAGAAGTACCGGATTAGCTGGAGGATAGGTTGAAGCACTGTCGCAAAATTCCGTTGACCGTCAGCTAACTGCGACACCTGCACAGACAGAACTTGCTCCATCCTAAACGCGTACAGTTCTTCCTTTATAGCGGCTTTAATCCGCTGTTGCTCGCGAGCGAACGGTTGGGAAGACGTAGGGTTATCAGGAGTCTGTTCGCCTCGCAATTTCCGCAGTAAACGCTGCCGCTTCGCCGCTACCCGAGGGTTTAGGTTGCCATCCTGATCTGGCAGCGTCAGGGCAGCCGTGGCAATGCCCTTGGTAGCAAGTAAGTTGCCGGGGCTATGGCGTATAGTTCGCTTAATGTTGGAGTACGCCTGAAAATAACCACTAGTCAACACGCTCGCACCGTTGTTCTGATAGCTCATGTTGTCCTCCATTACAGCGAGCACGTTGTCGCGTAGGAATGCTGGGGGCTGCGCGGAGGAGAAGTTGCCGTACGATGGATGGAAGGCAAGAGGGTAGAAGGTAAAGTCGCGCGGGTGTTGGTATTGGCGAACAACGTTGTTGCGATTGGCAAGGAGGCAGCGCGCAGGTGCGAGAATGACACCGACGTCATTAGAGGCGTTAGGGAGGTTGGAAGATGCTATTGAGTGGATGTCGACCGCTAGCGCGTAGGAGACCGTCTCAATGCTCTCCAGTCTATACTTGTCCTCTAGTGCGCGTAGAAGATCCTGTGTGTAGTTATCAAACGGCTGTTGATGGTCGTGCGGCGGGGGAATTGGATCGCCTGTTTGTGTACCGCTCTGTGGGGGCGTAGCCCCCTCTGCGCCGCCTTCGGACCTAGCCGCCGCGTCTTCAGAGTTAGATAAATCATTCTGAGAGTTTGGTAAATCATTCCCAGAGTTTGACAAATCATTCCTAGAATCAGACGTCTCGCTATCAGAGTCAGACGTCTCGTCATCAGAGTCAGACGTCTCGTCATCAGAGTCAGACGTCTCGTCATCAGAGTCAGACGTCTCGTCATCAGGGCGCAACCGGGTTTCCTTAGGCAGACTATTGAGTTGCTCAGTAGACAACTCAATTGGAAGGTTCTGCCCGTAGTCATACGCATGGAACGCTGGCAGGTTCTTAGTCCAGAACGGATCCTGCGTGTTCTTGCGCACGTACTCTGGCCACCCTTCCATGAACTGCTCCTGGAACGTTTCCCACTTGACGATTGAGATCGATTGCGACTGGGGTCCATCCAATTTCCAAGAAGCCTCAACACCCTCTCCAAGTAATACGCCTGTAAGGAAGACTTTCTTAATGTACGACGTAAGGAACAGGGCATGGGAGGGTTTGAGAGCGCTGTGCTCAGACGCCTTCTCGCGGCGTTTGCGACGTTCGCTGCCTGACAGAAGAGGGTCTACTGTGCTATCGACAGGGTGCATAACAATAAACCAAGATTCGCGCGTTCCACCCTTTGCAAGACGGAAGGTACGATGCTCCATATCAAACGACAGTCCGTGGCTGTGTTTAGCGCTGTATGGAGCTCGCCAGTGTTTAAAGCTGATTGTTACGTGGTCGAAGAACGTAGAGAACTTCACAATGGGTTGGAGCGGCCGGCCGATGATAATGATAAGGTCGAGGTGGAACTCAGGGATAAATTTGTCCTCAGGCTTGGCTGGTCGGGACCCAACGCGCCTCGATCCGTAGTCTATCGTGTATCGCTTCTGCAGCATTCCAATAGCCTTACTGCCGTTAAATTCGGGGCTGTCTATCATCTTGATAAATCCCTTCACTACTACGTAGTTACTATATGCGTACAAGTAGGATGCTCTTAAACTCACCAGGTAGTCGGTGGTCACCTCCGCTGTGGTCAATAGCCCAGGTAAGTTGATTATTCGCTATTGCGTCTTCGTCCCCAAGGCTGCTCTCGTGGTATTCTTCTCCATCATGCTCGTCAGGTTCTCTATCGTGCTCATCAGGTTGCACATCTTGGTACAGGCCGTCCTCCTCTCCAGCACTGCTGTTATCGTAATCGCTATCGTTTTGTTGTGCAAGATCTAAAGACATGATGATAAGAACAGTATTATATAAAATAGTACGTTGGCTAAGGGCTGAGGATCTTGTAGGGTAGATCGATAGATGATGATCGAGAATCACAATATCCAGTGCAGAGGAAAGAGGAGAGGAACAGTGTCTATTGGGTTAGGGCTAGGGTCAGATACGGATTACTTCCTCCAAGCCCCTCGTTGTTTCTGTCGAGTCTTTTCGCTTGGAGAAGCACTGCCCTCTACAGCTACCTGGTCGCCAAGGGTGTGTTTCTTACGGTGTTTCTTTCGGGTCTTTTCGCTTAGAGAAGCACTGCCCTTTACAGCTACCTGGTCGCTAAGGGTGCGTTTCTGACGGTGTTTCTCTCGGGCTGCAGCAAGGTCGCTTAGACTCAAGTCCTCAATCCCCCTGTTTTGAACTTTGGTCTGCTGGGATGCCTTGGGTATGCGCGGCTCAGTTGAGGGGTGAGAAATTAGCTCTGGGGTAAGCTGGTCCGAACTCGACCGTGCTGAAACGCTACGTGCCGCTTCAGAGACTGTCAGATTGAGCTCTCTCTCTCTGCTAGACTCGGCGTTAGAGTGCCTTGCGGGCAGCGGAACCTCTTGACTTGTATTATCAGAGTCTTCTAGAGTGTGTCTAGACATCCATTCAGTGATTGCGACCTGAATTGTCTCTAGCAAGTCGTTTGCTGCCCTAGTAGACTGGAGCGCAGGTTCGTTGACGACTTCAGGGACCTGACAGATAGCATCACACGCGATTTGTGCGATTGTAGGCGTTCGCGCTATGTAGGTATCGCTTTGAATTAGGCACGCCAAGTGCTTGTTGTGCAAGGTTGGCCCTGTGAAACTGGTCACAATTGACAGCAGTTCTCTCCACACCTTATGCTGGAAGCGTGCGCCGTAGTTCTTGATCTCTGCACTTGGGTACTCGTCAATATAGCGGTCTAGTATAGAGCTTGTGAATGCTTCCGCATTTTGCTGTACGTGTTGCAGTACTTCTTGTTGGAGGTCAAGAGATTTTTGATCAGCCTGGCCGGCATGCCTGCTCTGCAGCACGGGCACTAGATACTTCCGCAGTGCGGGTTTGTTGTTGTCGCTGTCAGACACCTTGGCGGATCCGCTGTTTACCCATTGGCTGACGTGGGTCATAATACTCCTCATAAGCTTCCCCTCTTTCTTCGGGGTTTTTAAGAGAGCGAGGATGTTTGTGTACGTGTGTGTGGGCTTTGAAAGTACAGTGGAGTATAGCGCATGGTAGGCCTCATTGCTTAGAGTTGGGAAGAAGCCCTGCCGGCGCGTATGGGAAGGGCCAGGATCCTTGTCTAACTCCTCGCCAGGGTAGAACAGGTCTTGTACGTCATGGGGACTTCGTGCCTGGGGCAGGCTAGCTAGCGTGTTCCAGTCTGCTAAACTGGCGTCAACCCCATACTGCTTTCGAATAGATGTAGAGATGCGAAGTACGTTCTCAAACGCAGCGAACCAATGCTAGACAGTAGATTAGCAAGACAGGTCAGAGTATTTCGGCGGCGGGTTACACATACGTCATCTATCCGACAACTAGCCATCCACTCAAAAGTGGAGAGATTAAACGTTGCCTGCCCAATTGCGGTAGAACACCAACGCGTAAGCAGGGGCTGCCAGTTTTGATTTCTCCACAGGGTAACTAGCCGCCGTATTGGGAACTTGACGCGGCTACTAAGCTGAAGATGCTCTCTCATCTCTTTCTCAACTGACTTGCTTGAGCCTTGAAAGAGATTGGCGTTTGTGCAGAACAGGCTGGTTAACTCGGACCATATCTGGCCATGATTGTCAGGGAGCGTAATATCGGCCCGATTCGCCCGAAGTTTAACACGAGTGTCTGGTGGTAGCGTGTCTAAAAAGGTTAGGGGCTGTTGTTCACAGTACGCGCGTTAAGGGGCACCCGCCTTTATCGTAGATGCGGCACACCCACCACCTCTCCTCTTCTCCTAACTGCCGAAGGCGAAGATACTCTTTGAATGCCTCTACACGATGGTGACCCGTAATAAGTTCCGCTGTCCCTCCAGTCACGCTTTTCCAGCTCTTGAACGACGGCCATTCCAATCCTTCCTTATCCGCAAACGTGGCAGAAGTAACTGTGCTCTGAGCTGGCAATTCCACCTTCAGATGATGAAGCATCTGCTCTACGTGTTCCTTAGAACAGGCAATCTGCAGTTGGTGGCTAGGGTCTCGTCGAAGAATACCAGTTTCGTTAAAGATCTCGCAGAGGCGGCGCTGGTGTGCTGTGTCAATAGACCTATTGACACCAAAACTCCATTCTGCGCTAAGCGCATCGATTGGAAACTTCGCTATAGCGAGTAGGTATGGCGCAGCTTGTTCGTGGATAGGAGTTGTCTCTTCAATCTCTGGATCATTCGTACGCTGCCGTTTGCTGTTTTTGGTTAAAACGTTTGCTAGAGGGCGCTTCATTGCAACGTTGTTAGAAAGAACACAGAAACTAAGGTAAGTGGAAAAGAGATAAGAGAAGGTAAGAAAGCAATAGAGAGGTACTACACAAGGTATAAGTAGGCGAGAAGCCGTCTATTCTTGCATAGGCCGCTGTAAGTCTAGCGGTGAGTGTTAGTCACTCTCGCCCCCAAGGGCAGCACCTTACGGCAATCCGCGGCTACTATCTCGCCCCTGGGGGCAGCACTCTACGCCTACTATCTCGCCCCCGGGGGCAGCACTCTACGGCTACTATCTCGCCCCCGGGGGCAGCACTCTACGGCTACTATCTCGCCCCCGGGGGCAGCACTCTACGCCTACTATCTCGCCCCCAGGGGCAGCAACTTGCCGCAACCCGCGCCTACTATCTCGCCCCTGGGGGCAGCACTCTACGGCTACTATCTCGCCCCCGGGGGCAGCACTCTACGGCTACTATCTCGCCCCTGGGGGCAGCACTCTACGGCTACTATCTCGCCCCCGGGGGCAGCAACTTGTAGTAACTTGCAGCAACCCGCGCCTACTATCTCGCCCCTGGGGGCAGCACTCTACGCCTACTATCTCGCCCCTGGGGGCAGTAACTTGCAGCAACTTGCAGCAACCCGCGCCTACTATCTCGCCCCTGGGGGCAGCACTCTACGGCTACTATCTCGCCCCCGGGGGCAGCACTCTACGGCTACTATCTCGCCCCTAGGGGCAGCACTCTACGCCTACTATCTCGCCCCTAGGGGCAGCACTCTACAGCTACTATCTCGCCCCTGGGGGCAGCACTCTACGGCTACTATCTCGCCCCTGGGGGCAGCACTCCACGGCTACTATCTCGCCCCTGGGGGCAGCACTCTACGGCTACTATCTCGCCCCCGGGGGTAGCACTCTACGGCTACTATCTCGCCCCCGGGGGCAGCACTCTATGCCTACTATCTCGCCCCGGGGGCAGCACTCTACGCCTACTATCTCGCCCCTGGGGGCAGCAACTTACAGCACTCTACATCTACTATCTAGATACTACTATACGCACCATCTACGAAGAGTAGACAGGCGGAGGTGCAATTTCACTCATTAGATCTACAGACACAGCATTTCACCAAGCATAACGACAGTAACATTAGCGCTACGTGTACGCCTACTATCTCGCCCCTAGGGGCAGCAACTTACAGCAACTTGCCGCAACCCGCGCCTACTATCTCGCCCCTGGGGGCAGCACTCTACGGCTACTATCTCGCCCCCGGGGGTAGTAACTTACAGCAACTTGCCGCAACCCGCGCCTACTATCTCGCCCCTGGGGGCAGCACTCTACGGCTACTATCTCGCCCCCGGGGGTAGCACTCTACGGCTACTATCTCGCCCCTAAGGGTAGTACTCTATAGATACTATCTTACCCTTAGGGGTAGACTTCTATAGCTACTATCTTACTTCTAACCCTATACTAGTAGTACTATTTACCTCTATAGTATAAATCTTACTATTAGTAATAAAGGATTTAAAAAACTATACTAACTATTACTTAAAATACTTAAAAACTCTTTTTTTAAATAAAATAAAAAAAAATTTATTTTTACCTTAAATCTTTTATTAACTTTTAATAAATACTACTTTTAAAATTATTTCTTTCTACTAGTTTACTTAATTAAAAATAGCTATATAGTTAGAAGTAGTATATAAGGGGCTATACTTAGGGAGCTATTATATAAGTATACTATTATTATATTTAATAAGGAAAGAAGCTAAGGAAAGCTATAGTCTAAAGGCTATTTAGGAGGTAGTAGCTTAGAGTATTATTTATCTAGTATACTAGTATAGAATCTAAGTAAACTACTTACTACTTAGATTTTATAAATAGTATACTTTATATATATAACTAAGATACTATTAAGGAATAAACTAAATAAGCTTTAGCTTATTATATAGTAAGTTAATTAGAAGTAACTAGTTATTATAAAATAATAAATTATAAAAAACTACTTCTTATTTTTTAAATAACTATACTTAGTAGTTACTAATACTTTATTATACTTTTTTTTCTTAAAGAAAAAATACTAAATTTTTATAAAATATTTTTTATTTTAAAGTATTAAATATTTTATTCTTTTACTTTATAAATATCTTTATCTTAAATATAAGTTATACTCTTTTCTTCTTTTTATAAAGTAGTTAAAAGTTATTAAATCTAAGTAAACCTTTATATAAGAATATAGATAAATAAAAAAGTAAAAAAATCTTATTTAATATATTACTATATACTATATACTTACCCTTAGTTAAGTAAAATAAATGACTTTTTTTAAAAGGTTTCTTAATTATAGTAAAACTTTATAAATTCTTAATCTTTATTTAAGTTTTATATATAGTAGTATAAATTTCTTTTATAAAGATAATATAAGAAAGTCTTACTTAGTAGTAACTAGTATTTAGTTAATATAGCTTTAAACTATCTTTACTTATTACTTAATTAAATACTTAATAACTTTATTCTTACTTTAGTATTTATTATTCTACTTATTTAAATAAAATTTAATTTAACTAGCTTTATTTTATACTTTTTCTTTATTTATTACTTTATTATTATAAAGTAAAAGTAGTCTAGTTTTATTACTTCTATAGTAATATTATTAAATAATAAATAAGAAAGAAAAAAATTAATTATTATAAATATATTTAGTAGAAAGTATATTTTTTAAAGATATAGTAAAAGGATTACTAACTATTTATACTAATAGATATATAAATTTTTAAAAGATTAGGTAATACTAACTTTAATATTTATTAAAAGTTACTATAATATAAACCTTAACTTACTATAATATAAACCTTAACTTACTATAATATAAACCTTAACTTACTATAATATAAACCTTAACTTACTATAATATAAACCTTAACTTACTATAATATAAACCGTAACTTGCTGTAACATGAACCTTAACTTACTGTAACATCAACCTTAACTTACGGCAACATCAACCGCAACTTACTGCAATATTAACCGCAACTTACTGTAACATGAACCTCAACTTGCTGCAACATAAACCTCAACTTGCTGCAACATCAACCGCAACTTGCTGCAACATAAACCTCAACTTGCTGCAACATGAACCTCAACTTGCTGCAACATAAACCTCAACTTGCTGCAACATGAACCTCAACTTGCGGCAACATCAACCGCAACTTGCTGCAACATCAACCGCAACTTGCTGCAACATGAACCTCAACTTGCGGCAACATCAACCGCAACTTGCTGCAACATGAACCTCAACTTGCTGCAACATGAACCTCAACTTGCTGCAACATCAACCGCAACTTGCTGCAACATGAACCTCAACTTGCTGCAACATTAACTGCAACTTGCTGTAACATTAACCGCAACTTGCTGTAATATGAACCTCAACTTGCGGCAACATCAACCGCAACTTGCTGCAACATTAACCGCAACTTGCTGCAACATGAACCTCAACTTGCTGCAACATTAACCGCAACTTACTGCAACATCAACCGCAACTTGCTGCAACATGAACCTCAACTTGCTGCAACATCAACCGCAACTTGCTGCAACATGAACCTCAACTTGCTGCAACATTAACTGCAACTTGCTGTAACATTAACCGCAACTTGCTGTAATATGAACCTCAACTTGCGGCAACATCAACCGCAACTTGCTGCAACATTAACCGCAACTTGCTGCAACATGAACCTCAACTTGCTGCAACATTAACCGCAACTTACTGCAACATCAACCGCAACTTGCTGCAACATGAACCTCAACTTGCTGCAACATCAACCGTGATATATCGTAATGTATAATACAACATACTATAGTACATATTACCAACTATTGTACCACCTATTGTACCTTACTATACTACATATTACAGCTTTATACACCCGTATAAGTTCTACATACAGTATATTATTACTTCTCCTCCAAAATCCTCTTCTGCCTTAACTCCTCTTCTCCCCAACGTAGCCGCAACTCTCCAGAACCGCTTGAAGTTCAGGGCTTTACTTCCAACCCATCTATTGTCAAACATATACAGCTGCATACGGTGAACTCAAGGTGTTTAGGAAACACACCTTTACCGCGATTTATTACAGTGTCTTTCAACAGTGTTGTGCTTGCGTCTTTTACCAGCACGTTTATTATTTTGATACAGTGTATTATCACTTTAAGAGGAATAGAGTAAGCGCATAAACTCTTACTCTACTACTTCTCTTCATTACTACGTACTGGCTTTCAAAGAACAAGAAGAGATCGATATTAGCCTAGTCCCACACTATCCTACTGGGAGGCTTGTCTTCCTTGATCTCCAAATCACCTCCAGCGTCTCTAGAACCTTTTCAATCGTACTGGTTCCAGTCGTGTGCTACGTTGCTGCACTGATCTCCACCGTGACCCTCATCATTGCCGGCGTGATCCTCATCATCGTCAGCGTGATCCTCACCCTCTGGCTTGTCCTTGGCTTCGTCTCCACCATCGTCGGCGTGATCCTCACCCTCTGGCTTGTCCTTGGCTTCGTCTCCACCATCGTCGGCATGATCCTCACCCTCTGGCTTGTCCTTGGCTTCGTCTCCACCATCGTCGGCGTGATCCTCACCCTCTGGCTTGTCCTTGGCTTCGTCTCCACCATCGTCGGCGTGATCCTCACCCTCTGGCTTGTCCTTGGCGTCATCCCGATTCCAGTCATCTCCACCGGAATAGAAAGGAATCCCATCATCATTTGGCTTGTCCTTGGCGTCATCCCGATTCCAGTCATCTCCACCGGAATAGAAAGGAACCCCATCATCATTTGGCTTGTCCTTGGCGTCATCCCGATTCCAGTCATCTCCACCGGAATAGAAAGGAACCCCATCATCATTTGGCTTGTCCTTGGCGTCATCCCGATTCCAGTCATCTCCACCGGAATAGAAATCAATTCCATCACCGTCGACGGGGGAGGCTGTGGAAAATGTGGGGAGAGGTCCGTAGTTGGCATCGGGAAACATCTTTATGGGCTCTTCAGTGGCCTGAGAGCCCGCAGCGAAGGCCTCTATATGCTCGGCGACATTGAACGGGGGGTTGAACTCGCACCAACCTTGAGCCAATTCTGGATCAACGTGCAATTGGATGGCGGATTTTCGGTCTAGGCACCATTTCCAAACCTTGTAGTAGGCGAGCTTGACGTACCGCTTGTCCTTGTCGGTCGCACCAGTGTATTCGGCGAGGACGCTCACAGGATTACCAACGATAACGAGGAGGGAACGCGCGCGTCCAACGGCTAGGAGCATTCGTGTGGTATGCTTGACGAAACCGAGGTCGCCAGCGTTGGTGGTGTCGAATACAATACCTTCCTTCTCGGCGCCCTGCATTTTGTCGACTGTGAAGACTTCGACGTCTCGCAGCTGGACGCTAAGTTTGAACAGCTCCTCCTCGTCAACCTGATTGGCTAAGTGCTCCATGAATCTAGCCAATACGAAGCGGATAGCGGCAACTTGCGCTACATACGGGGTGATGATAGCGACCTGCTTACCAGAAAACCCGCCAGCGATCATCTTGCAGACGGCCCGGAGGGTATAGGGAATGAAGTCCTTGTTGTAGCGAGACTTGGTGGCACCGACGATGTCGTGGCTACCTTTGACGCTGACGAAGATGACGCGATGGCCGGAGGAAATGTTGAACTGCTCCATCGCGATCTCCATGGCGCGAATGTTTTCTTCCCGGTCATCTACCCCGGGGGCCACTTCCATACGGCCACGAGGAAGGATGTGGTTGGTGAGAGCGTTGATGTCGGAATTGAAGCGGTACTGTGTGTGCAGGTAAATAGTGGTACAGCCGCCTAGCATCGCACGATGGAAGAAAGGTAGGTCCTGCTGATCACTGAAGACGTGACGTTCCTCCGAACCACCGGCAGCAGAAGGCTTTGGCTGATGGATATCGCCGAAGAACAGGTGGGGTGTTATGGCCTTGCGCTCGACCATCAGCGGGCCCTCGTTATTATAGGCGTGCGTGTACACGAGAGGAGCGAGCGTGCTTGACTCGCTTGACTTGCCAGCCTCGTCGTGATGAACGGCATACGGCTGCTCGAGCGTATGAGTACGCGGCTGCGAGATTACGTCGGAGGTCATGCCAATGGCTACGGCCAGTTGAGCGAGGTCCCTAATGATCTCGTTGGTGAGAGCAGTCAGTCGGCGCATGTCATCGGCGTCGAATTCTTGGCCTGAAGCATAGAGGTCGAGCTGAAAACGGAAATCGCGGTACTTTTTTGGTTGGGCGATTTCGTGTACCACTAACTCGTTCGTATCGGCATTACGCTCCGGCACTCCGGCGAGGCGCAGAACCCACGCACCCTCCGACAGCATTTCCAACTGAAGTCGCTTGTCGGTGAAAGACGACTTTGTCTCGGACGTCTCAAGAAGGATGCGGAATTGCGAGTCCACTGTCAGTGCGTCAAGGAACGCCATGGTCCGCCTGTCTTCACTGGACTTCTCCTGGTAAGCCGCTGCCTGCTCTTTCAGCTGGTCCTTGGTGAAGTGCTCTTCTTCGATGTATTCAAAGTAGGGCGGCTTCTCGTTCTTTAGCAGGACGTTGCGAGCAGCTTCGGACTCCTTGCGAACAACCGCTGTCTCCGTCTCTTTCATATGGCGTCGGATTACGATAGGGAAACGTGCCTGGATGCCAGCGGCCTTGAGCTCCTTCCGTCGCTCTAGGCAGGCCGTGTAGATCCTGAGCATAGCGTCGTCGAGCTGCTTGTTCAACGGCGACGTGACCCAGAAAGCAGCAAGGCGACCAAGGCCATGGATAACGCCAGTTTGTTGAGCCTCGTAGTGCGCAACAGCCAGAGCCTCGATGATGCGTGTCTTGCCAACGCCACCAGGACCTTGGATGAGCGCTACACCACCGGCAAGGGCGCGAAGCTTCTGCAAAACGTCGGGTTGGAGTGAGCGGTTCAGACGCTCCATGATGCTGTCCTTAGCACCGTTGTCTCCCAAATACGCGAACATGCCGGCGAAGTAGTCCACGATCTTGTCGTCTGGGAAGCGAAGGTAGGAGTTGTGGAGGATTTGAGTGACATCGCTAAAGGCATCGCCGCCTCGGAAGTAATGGTTAAGGGCGTTGATCTGGCGCTTGATTCCCACGGTGGCAGGGTTCAAGCGAGCAAAGACGTAGATGCCGCGAAGCTTACGCAATGCCTCTTCAGCTTCAGGCAAAGTACGATAGTTAAATGCACAGCTGTAGTGAACGCCCTCCTTGAACAGGGGCTGCTCGGCGAAGGATGCACCCAAGCGAGGGCGGTAGAGAAAGCCGCCTATGTAGCTAGCGGGCGTGATGCCTGCGGACGGTTTGATCTCAAATCGCCAGGTGTCCGCTTGCTCCTGGTAGGGACTGAACTGGATGTCCACGAAGGCGCCCTCGCGGTAGCTGGCGCCCTCTGGTACCCTGAGCTCGGCGTAGTATAACCGGTCACCGCCGCCGCGAACCTTCATAATCTTGGTGTCGGTGATCTCGAAACCCTTCTGCTTGGCGGCCTTGCGCAGTTCGTGGACAAGGTTCTGGTAGTGCACGGTGACGTACTGTGTGTTGTTCTGGAATGCCCACTGGGGAGGGACCTTGAATCCTTTCGGCTGCTTGTCGACAGAGATCTCCATGCCAGTCTGAGGGTTGACACGACAGTCCTTCCAGTAGAGCAGAATCGGGTCGTTCTTGTATTGAGCTTGCATCTCTTTGTACACGGTATCCATGCGCTCTTGTGCTGACTCTGTGGCGACCGTGAAGAAGTGCAGCACGGTGCCCTCGCCGCCATTCTCGAGGATATCGCGAGCACGATGGATGACTTCATCGAAGATCCCAAAGTTCTGGTGGGAGAAGAACCCCAATCCGTAGAGGGGGCGGGAGTTCAGAGGTTGTCCGTCAGGTTGTTCGGTTTGGAGGTCGAAGCGGAAGTGTAGGAGCATCCCTAGTTCGCTGAGTGCAAGCTTACTAGCAGCTCGCTTAACATCTTCTTGGGAAACCCTTGAGGTGAAGAACTCATCGGTGATCTTCATGGGAAGTACAGTGCAGTTGACGATGTTGTGGGCTGTCAGGGTAATGGAGGCTGCCCGATGAGCGTGGCCACGGAGGGTGATACTAGCGTCGTCGCTCGGATAGGAAATATCCATCTCTACACTAACGGAGGAGACATAGTGAGGGATCTTCCGAGTGAATAACTTTGTTGTGAAGCTAGGTTTATCCAGTGGTGGGGCCATGGTTTGGGCAGGAGGAAGCTCGTCTTTGCCATCCTTGGAGACGTCCTCCTTGGAGACGTCCTCCTTGGAGGCGTCCTCCTTAGGAGCACGAAACTTGCGGGTTTTGATCGGCTGGGGATAGAAGCAATCCGAGGCAACGTGGCCGAGACGGTTACAGCCGTTGCACCTAGGGCCCTGGTCTGCTGCTGGCTCACTAGGGCATTGCTTGGAGAGGTGCCCGTGACCACCGCAGTTGAAGCACTCGTTCGTGGGACAGTCGCGGTAGACATGGCCAACCTCGCCGCAGTTGGAACACGCTTGCTGTTCGAGCTTCTTGGGGCAATCTTTGGCCCTGTGGCCTGGTTCTTTGCAGGTGAAGCAGGCGTGCTTCTCTCGGTCAGGGGCGTCGGGAAGGCCTCCGAGCTGGACAGAGTCTTTGCCGGGTGCCTCCAAGACAGCAATGCCCTGGTCGTAGACTTCTGTATCATGCGGCGCCGACGTCGGCCGGTCATTGACCATGTAGTGCATGACAGACTGGTCGGCCATGCTGGACGATATGCAAAAACAGAGTTTCAACGGTAGGTGAGACTTTGTTTCTATACGGACAGCACATCGTTAGCAATCGATCAGCGGAACAGGAGGCCACAACAACTTACCGACAAGGGTCAATGGGTAGGTAGAGATATCGACGTTGAGAGTGGTTTGCTTTCAAGAGAAGCAATTCGGGGAAGGTGTCAAGTAGTTGGTGTGGAGGAAAGTGTTATTTGTGCAGGACTAGGTAGCGCGAGCGCGAGAGACGCTAACGCCAAGCAAATTTTGCGTTGCTCACCTTGGGTTGTGCGTGAGGAAGCGAGGAGCAAGATAAAGACACGTGAAAAGAAGGATTGGATGGAGAACGATAGGGACGCGAAGAGGATATGGGGATCACCCGAGTTCTACAAGTTGGTACCAAGAGACAGAAGTGGACAGCCAGTCGACCTTTGGGCAATAGGAAGATAACTATCGGACCGGCCATACAAATAAGCGAGGACATGCCAAGGTGAATGGGAGATCTAGCGAGCGTCAAGGCCACAGCAATGCGCAGCGTGTAGCCGGCTACGTCTTGGCTCTCTCCTTCGCGACTACAGTTAGTCCTACGGCTGGGTGATCCCCATATCTCTTTTCGCTTTCTTTTGTTTGGTTCTATCAACTTCTATGCTCGATTCAGTTCACGATGACGGCCAGAACTGCGTTTGGGTGATCCCCATGTCTCTCCCTACTTTCCCTGCTCCTTGTCTCTCTTCTCCCTCTGCTCGCTTTCTATACACTCGGGTGATCCCCATATCTTTTATCAACTTTCTCTGTTTCGCGCGTACGCAACGTGAGCCCGCGTCAGAGTCTTGTGCGCTGTACCCGCAATGCTCAACAGTGAGCGCTCACGCCAGAACCGGGTGGCTATACTATGCCCTACTCCTGGTCATCGTTCTACTAGGCTCAGTACGGGCGACGAGGCTAAAATTACTGGGAGCTTCCCCTTTCACTTTTCACCGCTCTCCGGCTGTTTCCTCGCGCATGTTGCCACAACACGAACGTTGCGACGCTCGCCGCAACACCACCCACCCACCACGTACCGCAGCATCGTCAACCTGCATACACCTTCTACCACGGGTGACTAGGATGGACGATAACACGCAGTCACCCGCCCATCCACCGGCAGGCGACCCCAGCTCCCTTAGCTACTCGGGGAACCAAACAGAGATCTTCCGCGGCTTCGGCATCGACGACGCCACCAGACAAAAGGAGATAGCCAGGACGATTGACAAGATTCTTGTGGACAACTACCCCGATGCACGCAATCGAGGTGCAGCAAAGCTCAGCGACACTGCCAATGAAGACCTGAACAAGAACCTACACGCCCTGGTCTGGAAGTCCGTACCCGACTTCCGCAACGAACCCAAGGCGTGGAGGACAATGGCGATTAGCAAGTTGATCACACATTCTCTCAATCGCCTGAGGAAGCGTAAAGCGGAAGGCGACCATGCTAAAGCCCCAACCCCCAACCCCTTGACGGCAACCTCTACACTCCAAAAGCGCGAGTTATCGCCAGAATCAACGCACAACTCCAAAGACCACCCACCTAAGCGCTCTCGATCCAGAACCGTTCCTACAGGATTCACGCCTACTCCGAACAACGACAAGCCTGCTAATCCTCCCATGCCAACCGCTTCAAATCTCGACACACAGGTACATATATGCGCCGTAAAGGATGGAGAGATCAGCGAAGTAGTCAGCATGGTCGAATTCAGTGACATATGTTGGGAGGGCATCCCCAACTGGGAAAAACTACGCGACGAAGCTGAGCAATGCTACGAAACTGCGCAAGGCCTAGGACTCGATGGATTCGACTTCAAGGGCCGCTTGTTTATCGCTCCAAGAGCAAATCAGCATATCGGAATTGGAAGCCAAGGTGGATTCAACTTTGCTATGCGAGAAATCCCAGCTGGCACAGCCGTAGTGTTTGTCACGACGGTTAGATTGAACGTAACCGACACGCAAGTTGCCTCCTCCAAAGTCGTCCCGCCAGCAGAGGTGCAAGATGGTCAGCAACAAGATGCCACCCACATGCAAGTTGCCTCCTCCGAGCCCGCCCCGCCAGCAGAGGTGCAAGGTGACCAGCAACAAGATGCCACCCACATGCAAGTTGCCTCCTCCGAGCCCGCCCCGCCAGCAGAGGTGCAAGATGGTCAGCAACAAGATGCCACCCACATGCAAGTTGCCTCCTCCGAGCCCGCCCCGCCAGCAGAGGTGCAAGGTGACCAGCAACAAGATGCCACCCACATGCAAGTTGCCTCCTCCGAGCCCGCCCCGCCAGCAGAGGTGCAAGATGGTCAGCAACAAGATGCCACCCACATGCAAGTTGCCTCCTCCGAGCCCGCCCCGCCAGCAGAGGTGCAAGGTGACCAGCAACAAGATGCCACCCACATGCAAGTTGCCTCCTCCGAGCCCGCCCCGCCAGCAGAGGTGCAAGATGGTCAGCAACAAGATGCCACCCACATGCAAGTTGCCTCCTCCGAGCCCGCCCCGCCAGCAGAGGTGCAAGGTGACCAGCAACAAGATGCCACCCACATGCAAGTTGCCTCCTCCGAAGCCGTCCCACCGGAAAGTAAGGAGCTTACACCCAAGACACTCAAGGAGATACTAGATTTGGCGGCCAACATACATCCATTATCCTGGTCGAGGGAAGAATCCACACCTAGCAACAGCGCACACAAGCAGCATCCTGTAGGTCCGTTCTCGTCATACATGTCCAGGAATAACAGCATCGCCTTCCCCCGCACACTTCAACCCTCGTCGTTCACACCCGTGAATCTGCTACCGCTCGCCAGACCTGCCAAACCACCGTCCAGCGCACCTAAGTCCTTTCTCAAGTTTGTCGAGACCTTCCCTTCTAATAGCTACCACGGTAGCGGACTAGACGACCCAATACATATCAGCGACGATAGTGGTAGCAGCGATTCTAGTGACAGCGAGTCTAGTAACAACATGGACATTCTCGTAGACGATGAAGAGGTGCTAGAAGAATGCATGTTAGACGAAGGCGAACCGGAACAACCCCCATTGAACGAACAAGCTAAGACCCAGGCAAACGCGCATTTCTCGAGCACTATGAAGGTGAAGATGGATGGTATGTCTGCTTTTGCGCACGCGCAAAAGTCGAACATAGACTTGTGGGACTTAGCCGCGCAAACCTTCGGCCTTGCGCTCGACGACCTCAAAGGCGACCAGATCAACCTCGGAACTGGGGTCGGCTTAAACCCAGATTTCCACCCGCTACCCCATCAGTTGGTCGGCGCCAAGGATGGCTTGGATGTCCTCGCCGGCGACCGAGGAGCACTTGTCATCGCCGACGACATGGGCATGGGCAAGACGATCACCGATGTCCTCATATGGTATCTCAATTTTGCTAGATCGTACCAGCGCCTCGGCATCAGCGCGACGCCAGACTTCCCCTACACTGCTCTCAAATCGAACGGAGACGAGATAGAGACGCCGAATCTGTTTGGATGCACCTACTTTGTTGCGAGTGCAGCAGGCCTTGAAACATTGGTACAAGCATGGCGTATGATCATGGGTGGCAGCGCCCACTTGGCTCAAGGATCAGAGTACAAGCCACCGAAGCTGATAGTCTTGCACGGTACGGGCGAAGAGATTGTACAGCGTTATGGCGGTGCGAAGAACAGCATCTACTCTAGCATGACACCAAAAGAGTGGGATGAAGTCAACCGTCGCCCTAACTGGTTGAAATCACGATTGGCCTATGGGGAGTACAACAAGGTGTGGAAGTTGAACAACCCGACTAAGGAATGGGCAAACAGCGTCCCTGAGACATCGGACTTCAGACCTCAAAAGACGAGCGTTAGGTTCTTGATAGTCTCAACTCGCGAGTCTTGGAAGACGAAGATCTTTGGCACGCTTGTCGATACCTCTGCGCCCCCTCAGTACAAGAGGCTAAAACAACAGTTAGAAAAGACCGACAAGAGGCATACTAAGAAGAGGGCGGCGTTGAGAGCACAGCTGAGCCTGTGCGCCAAGACGCATATGGACACTTCACGATTGCCTGCGCTTGATGGTCTCGGCCCTTGGCAGGCTCGTCGCATGCAAATATGGACAGACGACAAAGGTGTGAGGGTCGAGGTGTGGTTGGTCACATTCGTTGGTTGCGCTGCAATAATCATGGTCGACGAGCTGCATACCGCCCCGGGTACAAAAACTCAAACCTACACCCACATCATCGACCCCATTTTGGACTACAGGCCCAATGATCATCGTACTGGTATAGTAGGTCAGACGGGCACAGCTCTCACGAACGGGGTCGACCTGGTGTTAGGATTCGCCGACCACGTGATCCAGCGGTTAGTACAAAAGCAGTCCACCGATCCAGGCGCCAAAGCTTTAGCCAATTTGAAAGGGGTAGATTGTACTGCAGTGTGGAGAAAGCTCCTCAATAGCTACAAGAAGTATCACGACGGGATGCAGCGTTGTAAAACCGAGAAGGAAAAGAACAAAGTACAGTCCGCGCTCGACAAGCAACTCCAGTCCGGCGAGATCAAGGACATGCTGAACAATTTTCGGGACATGGTTCGGTGGTGTTTCATAATGCGCGACACCGACAGTCTGGATCCCTGGCGCAAACCCCTCAACGTTGTCACAGCAAAGCTTACTGTCAACTTCACGTATCTGCAGCACGATGCGTGTTACTTCGCTAACGTGGAACAAGAAGAGTCTCGCGTGCTAGCCGCGGTCAAACAGCATTACGAGAAGGAAGTGGAGGCCTGGGAAGACCAAGGGGGAGAGAGCAGCAAGAAGTCCAAGCCCACCATGCCCCCAGGCGCAGTCGCAGACTCCGAGGCCTACCGCATTGCGCGACATGTCAGCATCTTTCCTAACCTTATGGCCGCAATCAACAATTGGGATGCCGACCAGCTTATCGGAGATCGGATCCTCGACCCTCACCGCAGTCTCAGTAATAACAACGAAAACCTCCGCACAGCTCTTGTGAACAGCGACACAATTCGACACTCATTCATCTGGGACATTGCATTGGAGGCTTGCAAGGGCTCAGCCAAGGTCGCATACATTCACAAGACGTTGGAAGAGCTACGCAACAAGAAGACGACCATTCCCCATCCCCGTCCTCGCGCACACCAAGGAGAAACCCTAGAGTACAGAGCCAAGTACG
Source organism: Alternaria dauci (assembly GCF_042100115.1). NCBI lineage: Eukaryota > Fungi > Ascomycota > Dothideomycetes > Pleosporales > Pleosporaceae > Alternaria > Alternaria dauci. The sequence continues at coordinate 118,024 of NC_091275.1, forward strand.
TCGTACTCGCGAGCTCGACATTGTCACGTGCTCTGATCTACGCTTACATCTGCCAAACGTTTGGAGAGAAACACGTTGTTCATGCCTACAACGCCGTGACACGGGACAAGGAAGTACCCAAGTGGAAGAAGGTCTGGGATGAGGGGGGCGGCAAGGTCGACGATGGCGTCTATATTCTCGTGGGTGCAACGGGCGCGATGTGTCAGTCAATATCGCTTACAGAGGGCAACATCTTGCATGGTCTTGAGCCTCAGAGTAACGCGCATATTGCTGAACAGGCTGCGAAACGCCAACATCGCATTAATACGAGGTTCGCCGAAGTCTTCGTTGAATGGCTGACAACTACTGCCCCTCAAGGATGCCGAGACACCATTGACATGAGGATAGTCAAGAACCTCCAAGCTAAAGGCTATTTTCAGAGCACGATAAAGGCGCAAGACTGAGATACTTTGAAGGAATGACTGCCCGGAAATCGCGGAGACATACTGTAACTTTCTCAAGTAGTCTGTAGTACAAAATCGATCCCATGACTCAATACCGATATAGGCGCACCAGACTAACATAGAGTAACGCTGTACGTATTGCCTACTGCTGCCACTGTAGGAAGCCTAGAAAGTTGCCTCTGTTAGCAATAGCAAGTTACTGCTGTACCTAGGTAACGTTGTGAGTGGAAGCGCTGCTGTCAGCCTGACTTGCGGGCGCGTGGTCTTCCGAGTCAGGCCGAATGCAACCTACCACACTAAATACTACTCCATGCTTCGCAACCGCTTCGCAATGTGCCCTCGCTAGCAACCAACCGTTGCGGCAACTTGCGTCCCAAGCCATATCGCAACCGCTTCGCAACGTGCCCTCGCTAGCAACCAACCGTTGCGGCAACTTGCGTCCCAAGCCATATCGCAACCGCTTCGCAACGTGCCCTCGCTAGCAACCAACCGTTGCGGCAACTTGCGTCCCAAGCCATATCGCAACCGCTTCGCAACGTGCCCTCGCTAGCAACCAACCGTTGCGGCAACTTGCTTCCCAAGCCATATCGTGATCTAATGACATAGTTTTGTACGACGGCTTACGCCGAAAAGTCAGACATGGATGCGATACAGGCTCTAGCTGCAGCCTATAGGGTATATAAGCTCTCGGCGGTACAGCCACCTACTGCACTGAAATACGAGCTAGACCAGGGACAGGACTTCAACAAGAATGCGATTCGGAACACGGTGCTGTGCAACACCAAGGCGTTTGCAGATTCCAATGAAGCGAATCTACCAAAGCGAGAATCGGAGACTGAACAGCAGCATCACGACAGGATTGCACGCCGCATTTCAGGAGAATCAAACTAGGGCGATCGACTCGTTCGTGGAAGATCTGAGGAACCAGTGGCCAAGGCAGAGTCCCAGCGTGCCGTCCAGGACTGAGTATACTGCCTACCTCGACGTTTTCTCTACAGCGACAACCATTAGGAATCAGTTTGTTCATTGGTTCAACAACCGTCTGTTCATGCAGCAGACTTGTCAACAATCAAGCCAGCTTGATCGCTATCAAGCTGGGGCATCAAGCTGGCGTATCAATCAAGCCAAGCTAGAGTAGAGGTATAAATCAATTAAGCCAAGCTACTATAAGCTAGCTTGATTGTTTGGCTTGATTGGCTTGATAGAATTAATACTCTATAAAGAAGGTTAAAGTAAGTAAGTAAGGTCACGTGGTGATAAGATCACGTGGTGATAAGATTATATAAGGATACCCCTACACTATCCCCTTTTAAGCTTCTTGAAAGGGGGATTAATTTTGTTAAGCTAATCAAGCTAAACAAGCCAAGCTTATTAATTTTAACCATCAAGCCAATCAAGCTAAGCTGAGGTAGAGGTACCCACTAATCAAGCTAAGCTGGGGCACCCAGCTTGATTGGCTTGATTGTTGACAACTCTGTCATGCAGTACCTTGGACAGTCCAGAGAGTTGCCCAAAAGGTGTTAGTAGGTGTATGAAGCCATACCGTGGTCTCTGCGTAACTTGCCCTCGCTGGCAACCAACCGTTGCGGCAACTTGCGTCCCAAGCCATATCGCAACCTTGCAGCTGGAACATTCGGACGCTTTAACTACCTTAGGGCTGGCGCTCCAACCTTCTTCACGCTGCACCTCTAAAGGCAAATACTAGTGTTATATTATTTGGAACTGCGCTCTTAGATGTACGAGGCAGAGCGACCCTCCCTATCTAGGACTACCTCTTTGAGATCTTTCGTGTCTTCAACAACTAAACTTTAGTATTCAATATTATATAAGAATAGCACTCTAAAAAGAGAAATAACATGTATTCTACACTCAAGGACGCGACCTCTTCTGGGATTAGGGACCGTACTCTACCTTGTTAGTCGGTGCGACTATATGCCGCACCTTGCCGGCACGCCCTGGCCCCCTGCTTTCCATGCCACGTCTTCTTTTCTCTGCTGTTATTCTTACTACTTTTCTACCCACACACTAATCGCTGGCTTAGAGCGTCAGCCTTGGTTCTAAAATGGATCAGTTACAGCTCGATAGTGACCATTGTCAGGATAAACACAGCGGAAGAGGCTTTCCTGCACAGTGGGACGCTACAGTCGCTAACAACTTAGCATACAGCCCACCTAACCCGTCCTACAGCAGATTTCTTGCGCGTCGTCTCGCAGAACCATGCCGTGTACCAGGCGATGTACGATACGCGGGATGGATCGTTCCAGAAGTAGGCGACGACGAAGCGTGCAAGCCGGTTTTCATAGCCCACTCGACACTAGATGCGATATGGCTGCTGAAAGAGACGCTGGGTGCCAGCACACTTGACGCAGAAAATTGGGGGCGTCTCACAAGCGCTGCTATGGACTTTGCTAGTAGTAAGTCTCTAGAGCCTAGAAACTTAACTACAGCGCGGCTAATGACGCCAACGGAAGGCATCGCGGAGGACCGCATGGCTATAGACTCAGACAAGGACGATAGCATACCGCCATCAGCACAGAGGGCTACAGGCGACCTTGTGCCGTACCGTAAACGTCCAGCCTCCTCATCGCCTATTCGCAGCGAGATCCGTGCCAACAGCTTAAACCGCCTAGCAATACAGGAGGACAGCGCGGACGAATCGACGGCTAGGGCTAGCGAAGTCAACACTATGACAGTACACGCTGGCAAAGACACAGCTAGAGCGGAGGGGGGACACGAGCGCGGAACAAGCGACGAGGACAGCGAAAACCAGAGTGCGACGACGCCTCTATCCGTAAAGAGGTCCGCAACAGTTACAAACAAGAATCGTCTTGCAGAGCTACGGCGTACAAGAAAGCTAGAAAGATCGCGTGTAATAAAGCTCGAGGCGATAGGCTTAAAGGAACCGCCTGAGAAGATGCCTGCGCAGGAACGTATGGCGTACGGCAGCATTGCGCCAGACGATGAGCCGACGATCTCTTGGATCTTCAAGCAAAAAGTCGCGGAAGATGCTGATTTCTATACAGCCTCGCCAACACCCTACTATACTGCCTGCAGCATGCTAGCAAAAGCGCGTGCTTTTGGAAATGCAACCTCGCAGTACAGCGCTGCGCAGTTCCTGCATAATTGGCGGAAACAGGGCACGCCGTTCTTGGTAAAACCAGTAGATCGTTATGTTCTTACCCAGACGCAAATGTCGCAGTCAGTGGATAGTAGCGCAACACTTCATACTGATGCCGACAATGCATTCTGCTTTGCCTGGGACATGTGCACACGGTACGAGACGATGCTTGCAGCTGTAAACATTGGCACTCGCTGGGCTTTCGCTTTGCTAGGGAAGGCGTACGCTCGCAAGGTCGACGAAATCCAGGTCGCTGATCGTCTAGCCAGTAACGACAGAACTCGCAACAGGTACGGGAAGGGCCAGGCACGAACAGAGGCTATCACATATTTGGTCCATCTGGTTTGCCAATCACCATCTAAATCTGACCACGCAGCCTTTCGTTACCGCCTAAAGCGAGCGACACGATGGTTCGACATAGTTCAAGCTCTAGGCTGGGGATCGCTGCTGCTCATACCCCACGAAGAGGTCTCAAACCATTGGCTCGAGCGTGTGCTGCGGAAGAACCAGCGCGATGTTTTTCTTGAGCTAGTGAAGCGCGAACGGCCGGAAATTTGCACGGCAAGCAGGGCCCTCGAAGCCTGGCTAGGGCCGGATGGAATTACTGGTGCGCCGATTGCTGGAAAGGAGAGGCTTAGCATTGAAGCGAATGCGCTAGCTACGGCGGTGGGGTTAACAGAGATTCCAGACAGCGAAGCCGAAGATGACACTGATTCTGACGCATCGGAAAGTATCCCGGCATCGCCGGCGCCATTGCGACAGATGTCGGTACTTGAATTATTCTGTCCTGTAAGCCCTATAGGTTGAACAATAAACCGGGTTACCTGACGACCCTGAACTATGCGCTGCGGAAAAAGAGTGATGGGCTCGAAGAGCACAATGCTGAGCTTCTAGCGACACTCTACGGAAGTAGTGAGGTAGACGAGAGTTGCTAGTCATAGCGGTGCTTATTAGCAGGTGGGGTGTATGCGTCCGTGTTGCGGAAGCTTGCCAATTTAGTGTTAGGCTAGGTCTGTCGTCTAAGTCACCGGCTGTACCGTGGCTCTCGACGATTACAGCCTGCTAGGAAGCTGCTGTCGTATTGCGATACAGATAAGTCAACAACACCGCAGGCTACAAATCTACAAATAACTACAAAGAAGAGCGAAACACATAGCGGCTTCCTCTCTTTTCCTTAAAGGTTGCCGCGCAAGGTGCTATTACCTTTGCCTGCGGAGAATAGTAACAGGATGCCTCTACACTGTGCTACTTCAGCCACTAATGCAATGTAGACTTCGCAGGCTCTATTCTCTAGTGCCTGCGTCTTTTTACTATTACGTTAATTATGTAAATAGTAGAGAAGAGACACAGTTAAGATTAAGAAACGGATTACATGCGACAACGATAGTACGGTTAATATTGGGGTTGGTGTTTTTCTGAATTTACAGTTAATACGAAATATTTTAAAAAATCATAACACTACGTAACGTGTATTAATCTCTTCAAAAGCTGTATAGGATAGAAGATGTATATAGTATATACGTGTTTTATAGGAGAGAAGATGTAAAATTATAGTGGAAGCTATAATAGCTTACTCTACACTGGGGACTCCTGTATAATAGTATGACATCGGTCAACCCATGCATAATCAGAACTACCAAACACGCATTGAATAAAACCTTTAGCATCGCTCCGTAGTCGCATTAACTCTGTACGTCTCTTCTCAAGAACGGAATCATAGTTGATCGCTATGTCGCTGTTCCTTGGGGAGTCTCGACGCCCACTAGTAACCCGAATCCATTGCAGTTGTCGAAGGAAGCGGTTGTTGCAACCTTTGTGCTCTACCCCAGATAGTACTATGTTAGCAATGCTTCTTACTTGGGAAAAGGGCCTCTCTTAGGGAAGTCTTACCAATCTTCTTCGTCATCTCCCGTACCGAAAGCACCCAACCATCGTCTTCCTCCGACGGGAAGTAATCTGGTCGAAGAGACCAGAGCATTCTTGTTACCAAGGCGGCCGCAAACATTTCAGAGTTCTTGGTTGGTCCTTTGGAAAACTCAGTCGCATTCACCGCTACAGTAGGGGTAGCTGAAGAGGATGCAAGGGTTAACACCAACATGAGCATTAGATCGCATTTTGGCTGACCTAAGCACTCGATGAGGCACTGACGTGCTCTGTGGTAGTGTTCACGAACCTTCTGATTCATGCCGGACTTTGAGAACTGGCCGTCCAACTGCTGAAAACCTTTTTCAACTAGCGGCGGGATGGCGTTAAAAGGGATTTGGCAACCAAAGTCGATAGTACTCTTTGTTTGCGAGCGCCGCTTTGCTTGGTGTACTGCCTCAATCGCTGCCCGCTTGAGGCTGCCCGGTCTCGCCGCTATAGCGGATGGGGCCGGAACGTTACCGACTAGCCGCGTCATTCTCCGGTAGCTCAATCGGCCATGGTATGAACCAGGCACACAGTCAATGCGGCACGCCGCTAGAGCTGACATTATGGCGCTGATCCAGTATTCCTCCTTCATCGCCTTGGCCCTGGCGTGTTGCACGGCAGCGCGTAACACAGTGAACCAGCTCGCGTTCTTTGAAAAGAGGTAGCTACTAGATTGGCCATGGCTGTTAACACACTCCCAGTAGAGCTCTTGCGCAAAGTCGCGTCGCGTCTGGCTTCTCAAACCCGAAGTCGCTTCTGGATAAAAGACAGGAAAGATCGACTCGTACTCCCTGTACTGTGTTAGCGGCTGATATTTGAAACGCTAATTGCACGAACCCTGCAGAGAAGGGGTGCTCGCTTTCAGCCCAACGCGTCACCTGCTCTTGCGCCTCCTGTCGTGCCTGCAGTGTTGTTAGGCTTACGCTTTGAGCATTGCCCCGTCCGCCCTTGTTCAGAGCGCGATAGAATTGGTGTGTTACGAAAGCGATTGTCTGCGGCTTCCACATCTCTTCGAGCACCTCTACTAGGAACTCTTCTGCGCCACGAGGCCCTTTACCTGTGAGCCCACCAAGCTCACGGAACCATACCTCGCTGTGACAATAAGCGGCAACCTGGGGCCCATAGTGGTGGCGAATGGAAGCAACGTGCATCATAATAGGTCGTCCATTGTCCATGCGCGGCCAACGCACTAGGTTAGCATGGCCACTGCCTTGCAGATTGAGCATGTTGGGGTCGATAAACGGCCACCCACCCTGCTCAATGCTTTCTATGGTGCAGAGAGGCCCGAGCACTGAGCCCACTAAAGACCGGGGGAACCCAGTAAAGCAGTAGCTGCCAAGGCGATCGAATGCGGCCACACCTTCCGCTAGGGCAAAAGGCAGCCCTTTAGAGCCAGCAGCCTTGAAGCGACGATAAAACTCGTCTGATGCGTGCGCGAACAGACTAGCAAAGGAGGAGAGAACCTTTGGAAAGATGCGTTCTTTGAACGCGAAGAGGACATCAATGTAGGTAGGTTGTTCCAGCGAGAAGTACCGGATTAGCTGGAGGATAGGTTGAAGCACTGTCGCAAAATTCCGTTGACCGTCAGCTAACTGCGACACCTGCACAGACAGAACTTGCTCCATCCTAAACGCGTACAGTTCTTCCTTTATAGCGGCTTTAATCCGCTGTTGCTCGCGAGCGAACGGTTGGGAAGACGTAGGGTTATCAGGAGTCTGTTCGCCTCGCAATTTCCGCAGTAAACGCTGCCGCTTCGCCGCTACCCGAGGGTTTAGGTTGCCATCCTGATCTGGCAGCGTCAGGGCAGCCGTGGCAATGCCCTTGGTAGCAAGTAAGTTGCCGGGGCTATGGCGTATAGTTCGCTTAATGTTGGAGTACGCCTGAAAATAACCACTAGTCAACACGCTCGCACCGTTGTTCTGATAGCTCATGTTGTCCTCCATTACAGCGAGCACGTTGTCGCGTAGGAATGCTGGGGGCTGCGCGGAGGAGAAGTTGCCGTACGATGGATGGAAGGCAAGAGGGTAGAAGGTAAAGTCGCGCGGGTGTTGGTATTGGCGAACAACGTTGTTGCGATTGGCAAGGAGGCAGCGCGCAGGTGCGAGAATGACACCGACGTCATTAGAGGCGTTAGGGAGGTTGGAAGATGCTATTGAGTGGATGTCGACCGCTAGCGCGTAGGAGACCGTCTCAATGCTCTCCAGTCTATACTTGTCCTCTAGTGCGCGTAGAAGATCCTGTGTGTAGTTATCAAACGGCTGTTGATGGTCGTGCGGCGGGGGAATTGGATCGCCTGTTTGTGTACCGCTCTGTGGGGGCGTAGCCCCCTCTGCGCCGCCTTCGGACCTAGCCGCCGCGTCTTCAGAGTTAGATAAATCATTCTGAGAGTTTGGTAAATCATTCCCAGAGTTTGACAAATCATTCCTAGAATCAGACGTCTCGCTATCAGAGTCAGACGTCTCGTCATCAGAGTCAGACGTCTCGTCATCAGAGTCAGACGTCTCGTCATCAGAGTCAGACGTCTCGTCATCAGGGCGCAACCGGGTTTCCTTAGGCAGACTATTGAGTTGCTCAGTAGACAACTCAATTGGAAGGTTCTGCCCGTAGTCATACGCATGGAACGCTGGCAGGTTCTTAGTCCAGAACGGATCCTGCGTGTTCTTGCGCACGTACTCTGGCCACCCTTCCATGAACTGCTCCTGGAACGTTTCCCACTTGACGATTGAGATCGATTGCGACTGGGGTCCATCCAATTTCCAAGAAGCCTCAACACCCTCTCCAAGTAATACGCCTGTAAGGAAGACTTTCTTAATGTACGACGTAAGGAACAGGGCATGGGAGGGTTTGAGAGCGCTGTGCTCAGACGCCTTCTCGCGGCGTTTGCGACGTTCGCTGCCTGACAGAAGAGGGTCTACTGTGCTATCGACAGGGTGCATAACAATAAACCAAGATTCGCGCGTTCCACCCTTTGCAAGACGGAAGGTACGATGCTCCATATCAAACGACAGTCCGTGGCTGTGTTTAGCGCTGTATGGAGCTCGCCAGTGTTTAAAGCTGATTGTTACGTGGTCGAAGAACGTAGAGAACTTCACAATGGGTTGGAGCGGCCGGCCGATGATAATGATAAGGTCGAGGTGGAACTCAGGGATAAATTTGTCCTCAGGCTTGGCTGGTCGGGACCCAACGCGCCTCGATCCGTAGTCTATCGTGTATCGCTTCTGCAGCATTCCAATAGCCTTACTGCCGTTAAATTCGGGGCTGTCTATCATCTTGATAAATCCCTTCACTACTACGTAGTTACTATATGCGTACAAGTAGGATGCTCTTAAACTCACCAGGTAGTCGGTGGTCACCTCCGCTGTGGTCAATAGCCCAGGTAAGTTGATTATTCGCTATTGCGTCTTCGTCCCCAAGGCTGCTCTCGTGGTATTCTTCTCCATCATGCTCGTCAGGTTCTCTATCGTGCTCATCAGGTTGCACATCTTGGTACAGGCCGTCCTCCTCTCCAGCACTGCTGTTATCGTAATCGCTATCGTTTTGTTGTGCAAGATCTAAAGACATGATGATAAGAACAGTATTATATAAAATAGTACGTTGGCTAAGGGCTGAGGATCTTGTAGGGTAGATCGATAGATGATGATCGAGAATCACAATATCCAGTGCAGAGGAAAGAGGAGAGGAACAGTGTCTATTGGGTTAGGGCTAGGGTCAGATACGGATTACTTCCTCCAAGCCCCTCGTTGTTTCTGTCGAGTCTTTTCGCTTGGAGAAGCACTGCCCTCTACAGCTACCTGGTCGCCAAGGGTGTGTTTCTTACGGTGTTTCTTTCGGGTCTTTTCGCTTAGAGAAGCACTGCCCTTTACAGCTACCTGGTCGCTAAGGGTGCGTTTCTGACGGTGTTTCTCTCGGGCTGCAGCAAGGTCGCTTAGACTCAAGTCCTCAATCCCCCTGTTTTGAACTTTGGTCTGCTGGGATGCCTTGGGTATGCGCGGCTCAGTTGAGGGGTGAGAAATTAGCTCTGGGGTAAGCTGGTCCGAACTCGACCGTGCTGAAACGCTACGTGCCGCTTCAGAGACTGTCAGATTGAGCTCTCTCTCTCTGCTAGACTCGGCGTTAGAGTGCCTTGCGGGCAGCGGAACCTCTTGACTTGTATTATCAGAGTCTTCTAGAGTGTGTCTAGACATCCATTCAGTGATTGCGACCTGAATTGTCTCTAGCAAGTCGTTTGCTGCCCTAGTAGACTGGAGCGCAGGTTCGTTGACGACTTCAGGGACCTGACAGATAGCATCACACGCGATTTGTGCGATTGTAGGCGTTCGCGCTATGTAGGTATCGCTTTGAATTAGGCACGCCAAGTGCTTGTTGTGCAAGGTTGGCCCTGTGAAACTGGTCACAATTGACAGCAGTTCTCTCCACACCTTATGCTGGAAGCGTGCGCCGTAGTTCTTGATCTCTGCACTTGGGTACTCGTCAATATAGCGGTCTAGTATAGAGCTTGTGAATGCTTCCGCATTTTGCTGTACGTGTTGCAGTACTTCTTGTTGGAGGTCAAGAGATTTTTGATCAGCCTGGCCGGCATGCCTGCTCTGCAGCACGGGCACTAGATACTTCCGCAGTGCGGGTTTGTTGTTGTCGCTGTCAGACACCTTGGCGGATCCGCTGTTTACCCATTGGCTGACGTGGGTCATAATACTCCTCATAAGCTTCCCCTCTTTCTTCGGGGTTTTTAAGAGAGCGAGGATGTTTGTGTACGTGTGTGTGGGCTTTGAAAGTACAGTGGAGTATAGCGCATGGTAGGCCTCATTGCTTAGAGTTGGGAAGAAGCCCTGCCGGCGCGTATGGGAAGGGCCAGGATCCTTGTCTAACTCCTCGCCAGGGTAGAACAGGTCTTGTACGTCATGGGGACTTCGTGCCTGGGGCAGGCTAGCTAGCGTGTTCCAGTCTGCTAAACTGGCGTCAACCCCATACTGCTTTCGAATAGATGTAGAGATGCGAAGTACGTTCTCAAACGCAGCGAACCAATGCTAGACAGTAGATTAGCAAGACAGGTCAGAGTATTTCGGCGGCGGGTTACACATACGTCATCTATCCGACAACTAGCCATCCACTCAAAAGTGGAGAGATTAAACGTTGCCTGCCCAATTGCGGTAGAACACCAACGCGTAAGCAGGGGCTGCCAGTTTTGATTTCTCCACAGGGTAACTAGCCGCCGTATTGGGAACTTGACGCGGCTACTAAGCTGAAGATGCTCTCTCATCTCTTTCTCAACTGACTTGCTTGAGCCTTGAAAGAGATTGGCGTTTGTGCAGAACAGGCTGGTTAACTCGGACCATATCTGGCCATGATTGTCAGGGAGCGTAATATCGGCCCGATTCGCCCGAAGTTTAACACGAGTGTCTGGTGGTAGCGTGTCTAAAAAGGTTAGGGGCTGTTGTTCACAGTACGCGCGTTAAGGGGCACCCGCCTTTATCGTAGATGCGGCACACCCACCACCTCTCCTCTTCTCCTAACTGCCGAAGGCGAAGATACTCTTTGAATGCCTCTACACGATGGTGACCCGTAATAAGTTCCGCTGTCCCTCCAGTCACGCTTTTCCAGCTCTTGAACGACGGCCATTCCAATCCTTCCTTATCCGCAAACGTGGCAGAAGTAACTGTGCTCTGAGCTGGCAATTCCACCTTCAGATGATGAAGCATCTGCTCTACGTGTTCCTTAGAACAGGCAATCTGCAGTTGGTGGCTAGGGTCTCGTCGAAGAATACCAGTTTCGTTAAAGATCTCGCAGAGGCGGCGCTGGTGTGCTGTGTCAATAGACCTATTGACACCAAAACTCCATTCTGCGCTAAGCGCATCGATTGGAAACTTCGCTATAGCGAGTAGGTATGGCGCAGCTTGTTCGTGGATAGGAGTTGTCTCTTCAATCTCTGGATCATTCGTACGCTGCCGTTTGCTGTTTTTGGTTAAAACGTTTGCTAGAGGGCGCTTCATTGCAACGTTGTTAGAAAGAACACAGAAACTAAGGTAAGTGGAAAAGAGATAAGAGAAGGTAAGAAAGCAATAGAGAGGTACTACACAAGGTATAAGTAGGCGAGAAGCCGTCTATTCTTGCATAGGCCGCTGTAAGTCTAGCGGTGAGTGTTAGTCACTCTCGCCCCCAAGGGCAGCACCTTACGGCAATCCGCGGCTACTATCTCGCCCCTGGGGGCAGCACTCTACGCCTACTATCTCGCCCCCGGGGGCAGCACTCTACGGCTACTATCTCGCCCCCGGGGGCAGCACTCTACGGCTACTATCTCGCCCCCGGGGGCAGCACTCTACGGCTACTATCTCGCCCCCGGGGGCAGCACTCTACGGCTACTATCTCGCCCCTGGGGGCAGCACTCTACGGCTACTATCTCGCCCCCGGGGGCAGCACTCTACGGCTACTATCTCGCCCCCGGGGGCAGCACTCTACGGCTACTATCTCGCCCCTGGGGGCAGCACTCTACGGCTACTATCTCGCCCCTGGGGGTAGCACTCTACGGCTACTATCTCGCCCCCGGGGGCAGCACTCTACGGCTACTATCTCGCCCCCGGGGGTAGCACTCTACGGCTACTATCTCGCCCCTGGGGGCAGCACTCTACGGCTACTATCTCGCCCCCGGGGGCAGCACTCTACGGCTACTATCTCGCCCCCGGGGGCAGCACTCTACGGCTACTATCTCGCCCCTGGGGGCAGCACTCTACGGCTACTATCTCGCCCCTGGGGGCAGCACTCTACGGCTACTATCTCGCCCCCGGGGGCAGCACTCTACGGCTACTATCTTGCCCCTGGGGGCAGCACTCTACGCCTACTATCTCGCCCCCGGGGGTAGCAACTTGCAGTAACTTGCAGCAACCCGCGCCTACTATCTCGCCCCTGGGGGCAGCACTCTACGCCTACTATCTCGCCCCTAAGGGTAGTACTCTATAGATACTATCTTACCCCTAGGGGTAGACTTCTATAACTACTCTCTTACCTCTAACCCTATGCTAGTTATACTGTTTACCTCTATAGTATTTAGGGCTTCTTAGTTACTTAAGGCTTCTTAGTTATTTAGGGCTTCTTAGTTACTTAGGGCTTCTTAGTTACTTAAGGCTTTTAAGATTAATTTATATTAAAGTTAAAGTAAAATAGTAGTAAAGTTTATATTTATTTTATTCTTATAATATTATTAGCTATATAGTAATATAAATAATAAAACTATATACTTTAGAAATAAATCTTACTATTAGTAATAAAGGATTTAAAAAACTATACTAACTATTACTTAAAATACTTAAAAACTCTTTTTTTAAATAAAATAAAAAAAAATTTATTTTTACCTTAAATCTTTTATTAACTTTTAATAAATACTACTTTTAAAATTATTTCTTTCTACTAGTTTACTTAATTAAAAATAGCTATATAGTTAGAAGTAGTATATAAAAGGCTATACTTAAGGAGCTATTATATAAGTATACTATTATTTTATTAAATAAGAAAAGAAGTTAAGGAAAGCTATAGTTTAAAAGTTATTTAGGAAGTAGTAGCTTAGAGTATTATTTATTTAGTATACTAGTATAGAATCTAAGTAAACTACTTACTACTTAGATTCTATAAGTAGTATACTTTATATATATATCTAGGATACTATTAAGGAATAAACTAAATAAGCTTTAGCTTATTATATAGTAAGTTAATTAGAAGTAACTAGTTATTATAAAATAATAAATTATAAAAAACTACTTCTTATTTTTTAAATAACTATACTTAGTAGTTACTAATACTTTATTATACTTTTTTTTCTTAAAGAAAAAATACTAAATTTTTATAAAATATTTTTTATTTTAAAGTATTAAATATTTTATTCTTTTACTTTATAAATATCTTTATCTTAAATATAAGTTATACTCTTTTCTTCTTTTTATAAAGTAGTTAAAAGTTATTAAATCTAAGTAAACCTTTATATAAGAATATAGATAAATAAAAAAGTAAAAAAATCTTATTTAATATATTACTATATACTATATACTTACCCTTAGTTAAGTAAAATAAATAACTTTTTTTAAAAGGTTTCTTAATTATAGTAAAACTTTATAAATTCTTAATCTTTATTTAAGTTTTATATATAGTAGTATAAATTTCTTTTATAAAGATAATATAAGAAAGTCTTACTTAGTAGTAACTAGTATTTAGTTAATATAGCTTTAAACTATCTTTACTTATTACTTAATTAAATACTTAATAACTTTATTCTTACTTTAGTATTTATTATTCTACTTATTTAAATAAAATTTAATTTAACTAGCTTTATTTTATACTTTTTCTTTATTTATTACTTTATTATTATAAAGTAAAAGTAGTCTAGTTTTATTACTTCTATAGTAATATTATTAAATAATAAATAAGAAAGAAAAAAATTAATTATTATAAATATATTTAGTAGAAAGTATATTTTTTAAAGATATAGTAAAAGGATTACTAACTATTTATACTAATAGATATATAAATTTTTAAAAGATTAGGTAATACTAACTTTAATATTTATTAAAAGTTACTATAATATAAACCTTAACTTACTATAATATAAACCTTAACTTACTATAATATAAACCTTAACTTACTATAATATAAACCTTAACTTACTATAATATAAACCTTAACTTACTATAATATAAACCGTAACTTGCTGTAACATGAACCTTAACTTACTGTAACATCAACCTTAACTTACGGCAACATCAACCGCAACTTACTGCAATATTAACCGCAACTTACTGTAACATGAACCTCAACTTGCTGCAACATAAACCTCAACTTGCTGCAACATCAACCGCAACTTGCTGCAACATAAACCTCAACTTGCTGCAACATGAACCTCAACTTGCTGCAACATAAACCTCAACTTGCTGCAACATGAACCTCAACTTGCGGCAACATCAACCGCAACTTGCTGCAACATCAACCGCAACTTGCTGCAACATGAACCTCAACTTGCGGCAACATCAACCGCAACTTGCTGCAACATGAACCTCAACTTGCTGCAACATGAACCTCAACTTGCTGCAACATCAACCGCAACTTGCTGCAACATGAACCTCAACTTGCTGCAACATTAACTGCAACTTGCTGTAACATTAACCGCAACTTGCTGTAATATGAACCTCAACTTGCGGCAACATCAACCGCAACTTGCTGCAACATTAACCGCAACTTGCTGCAACATGAACCTCAACTTGCTGCAACATTAACCGCAACTTACTGCAACATCAACCGCAACTTGCTGCAACATGAACCTCAACTTGCTGCAACATCAACCGCAACTTGCTGCAACATGAACCTCAACTTGCTGCAACATTAACTGCAACTTGCTGTAACATTAACCGCAACTTGCTGTAATATGAACCTCAACTTGCGGCAACATCAACCGCAACTTGCTGCAACATTAACCGCAACTTGCTGCAACATGAACCTCAACTTGCTGCAACATTAACCGCAACTTACTGCAACATCAACCGCAACTTGCTGCAACATGAACCTCAACTTGCTGCAACATCAACCGTGATATATCGTAATGTATAATACAACATACTATAGTACATATTACCAACTATTGTACCACCTATTGTACCTTACTATACTACATATTACAGCTTTATACACCCGTATAAGTTCTACATACAGTATATTATTACTTCTCCTCCAAAATCCTCTTCTGCCTTAACTCCTCTTCTCCCCAACGTAGCCGCAACTCTCCAGAACCGCTTGAAGTTCAGGGCTTTACTTCCAACCCATCTATTGTCAAACATATACAGCTGCATACGGTGAACTCAAGGTGTTTAGGAAACACACCTTTACCGCGATTTATTACAGTGTCTTTCAACAGTGTTGTGCTTGCGTCTTTTACCAGCACGTTTATTATTTTGATACAGTGTATTATCACTTTAAGAGGAATAGAGTAAGCGCATAAACTCTTACTCTACTACTTCTCTTCATTACTACGTACTGGCTTTCAAAGAACAAGAAGAGATCGATATTAGCCTAGTCCCACACTATCCTACTGGGAGGCTTGTCTTCCTTGATCTCCAAATCACCTCCAGCGTCTCTAGAACCTTTTCAATCGTACTGGTTCCAGTCGTGTGCTACGTTGCTGCACTGATCTCCACCGTGACCCTCATCATTGCCGGCGTGATCCTCATCATCGTCAGCGTGATCCTCACCCTCTGGCTTGTCCTTGGCTTCGTCTCCACCATCGTCGGCGTGATCCTCACCCTCTGGCTTGTCCTTGGCTTCGTCTCCACCATCGTCGGCATGATCCTCACCCTCTGGCTTGTCCTTGGCTTCGTCTCCACCATCGTCGGCGTGATCCTCACCCTCTGGCTTGTCCTTGGCTTCGTCTCCACCATCGTCGGCGTGATCCTCACCCTCTGGCTTGTCCTTGGCGTCATCCCGATTCCAGTCATCTCCACCGGAATAGAAAGGAATCCCATCATCATTTGGCTTGTCCTTGGCGTCATCCCGATTCCAGTCATCTCCACCGGAATAGAAAGGAACCCCATCATCATTTGGCTTGTCCTTGGCGTCATCCCGATTCCAGTCATCTCCACCGGAATAGAAAGGAACCCCATCATCATTTGGCTTGTCCTTGGCGTCATCCCGATTCCAGTCATCTCCACCGGAATAGAAATCAATTCCATCACCGTCGACGGGGGAGGCTGTGGAAAATGTGGGGAGAGGTCCGTAGTTGGCATCGGGAAACATCTTTATGGGCTCTTCAGTGGCCTGAGAGCCCGCAGCGAAGGCCTCTATATGCTCGGCGACATTGAACGGGGGGTTGAACTCGCACCAACCTTGAGCCAATTCTGGATCAACGTGCAATTGGATGGCGGATTTTCGGTCTAGGCACCATTTCCAAACCTTGTAGTAGGCGAGCTTGACGTACCGCTTGTCCTTGTCGGTCGCACCAGTGTATTCGGCGAGGACGCTCACAGGATTACCAACGATAACGAGGAGGGAACGCGCGCGTCCAACGGCTAGGAGCATTCGTGTGGTATGCTTGACGAAACCGAGGTCGCCAGCGTTGGTGGTGTCGAATACAATACCTTCCTTCTCGGCGCCCTGCATTTTGTCGACTGTGAAGACTTCGACGTCTCGCAGCTGGACGCTAAGTTTGAACAGCTCCTCCTCGTCAACCTGATTGGCTAAGTGCTCCATGAATCTAGCCAATACGAAGCGGATAGCGGCAACTTGCGCTACATACGGGGTGATGATAGCGACCTGCTTACCAGAAAACCCGCCAGCGATCATCTTGCAGACGGCCCGGAGGGTATAGGGAATGAAGTCCTTGTTGTAGCGAGACTTGGTGGCACCGACGATGTCGTGGCTACCTTTGACGCTGACGAAGATGACGCGATGGCCGGAGGAAATGTTGAACTGCTCCATCGCGATCTCCATGGCGCGAATGTTTTCTTCCCGGTCATCTACCCCGGGGGCCACTTCCATACGGCCACGAGGAAGGATGTGGTTGGTGAGAGCGTTGATGTCGGAATTGAAGCGGTACTGTGTGTGCAGGTAAATAGTGGTACAGCCGCCTAGCATCGCACGATGGAAGAAAGGTAGGTCCTGCTGATCACTGAAGACGTGACGTTCCTCCGAACCACCGGCAGCAGAAGGCTTTGGCTGATGGATATCGCCGAAGAACAGGTGGGGTGTTATGGCCTTGCGCTCGACCATCAGCGGGCCCTCGTTATTATAGGCGTGCGTGTACACGAGAGGAGCGAGCGTGCTTGACTCGCTTGACTTGCCAGCCTCGTCGTGATGAACGGCATACGGCTGCTCGAGCGTATGAGTACGCGGCTGCGAGATTACGTCGGAGGTCATGCCAATGGCTACGGCCAGTTGAGCGAGGTCCCTAATGATCTCGTTGGTGAGAGCAGTCAGTCGGCGCATGTCATCGGCGTCGAATTCTTGGCCTGAAGCATAGAGGTCGAGCTGAAAACGGAAATCGCGGTACTTTTTTGGTTGGGCGATTTCGTGTACCACTAACTCGTTCGTATCGGCATTACGCTCCGGCACTCCGGCGAGGCGCAGAACCCACGCACCCTCCGACAGCATTTCCAACTGAAGTCGCTTGTCGGTGAAAGACGACTTTGTCTCGGACGTCTCAAGAAGGATGCGGAATTGCGAGTCCACTGTCAGTGCGTCAAGGAACGCCATGGTCCGCCTGTCTTCACTGGACTTCTCCTGGTAAGCCGCTGCCTGCTCTTTCAGCTGGTCCTTGGTGAAGTGCTCTTCTTCGATGTATTCAAAGTAGGGCGGCTTCTCGTTCTTTAGCAGGACGTTGCGAGCAGCTTCGGACTCCTTGCGAACAACCGCTGTCTCCGTCTCTTTCATATGGCGTCGGATTACGATAGGGAAACGTGCCTGGATGCCAGCGGCCTTGAGCTCCTTCCGTCGCTCTAGGCAGGCCGTGTAGATCCTGAGCATAGCGTCGTCGAGCTGCTTGTTCAACGGCGACGTGACCCAGAAAGCAGCAAGGCGACCAAGGCCATGGATAACGCCAGTTTGTTGAGCCTCGTAGTGCGCAACAGCCAGAGCCTCGATGATGCGTGTCTTGCCAACGCCACCAGGACCTTGGATGAGCGCTACACCACCGGCAAGGGCGCGAAGCTTCTGCAAAACGTCGGGTTGGAGTGAGCGGTTCAGACGCTCCATGATGCTGTCCTTAGCACCGTTGTCTCCCAAATACGCGAACATGCCGGCGAAGTAGTCCACGATCTTGTCGTCTGGGAAGCGAAGGTAGGAGTTGTGGAGGATTTGAGTGACATCGCTAAAGGCATCGCCGCCTCGGAAGTAATGGTTAAGGGCGTTGATCTGGCGCTTGATTCCCACGGTGGCAGGGTTCAAGCGAGCAAAGACGTAGATGCCGCGAAGCTTACGCAATGCCTCTTCAGCTTCAGGCAAAGTACGATAGTTAAATGCACAGCTGTAGTGAACGCCCTCCTTGAACAGGGGCTGCTCGGCGAAGGATGCACCCAAGCGAGGGCGGTAGAGAAAGCCGCCTATGTAGCTAGCGGGCGTGATGCCTGCGGACGGTTTGATCTCAAATCGCCAGGTGTCCGCTTGCTCCTGGTAGGGACTGAACTGGATGTCCACGAAGGCGCCCTCGCGGTAGCTGGCGCCCTCTGGTACCCTGAGCTCGGCGTAGTATAACCGGTCACCGCCGCCGCGAACCTTCATAATCTTGGTGTCGGTGATCTCGAAACCCTTCTGCTTGGCGGCCTTGCGCAGTTCGTGGACAAGGTTCTGGTAGTGCACGGTGACGTACTGTGTGTTGTTCTGGAATGCCCACTGGGGAGGGACCTTGAATCCTTTCGGCTGCTTGTCGACAGAGATCTCCATGCCAGTCTGAGGGTTGACACGACAGTCCTTCCAGTAGAGCAGAATCGGGTCGTTCTTGTATTGAGCTTGCATCTCTTTGTACACGGTATCCATGCGCTCTTGTGCTGACTCTGTGGCGACCGTGAAGAAGTGCAGCACGGTGCCCTCGCCGCCATTCTCGAGGATATCGCGAGCACGATGGATGACTTCATCGAAGATCCCAAAGTTCTGGTGGGAGAAGAACCCCAATCCGTAGAGGGGGCGGGAGTTCAGAGGTTGTCCGTCAGGTTGTTCGGTTTGGAGGTCGAAGCGGAAGTGTAGGAGCATCCCTAGTTCGCTGAGTGCAAGCTTACTAGCAGCTCGCTTAACATCTTCTTGGGAAACCCTTGAGGTGAAGAACTCATCGGTGATCTTCATGGGAAGTACAGTGCAGTTGACGATGTTGTGGGCTGTCAGGGTAATGGAGGCTGCCCGATGAGCGTGGCCACGGAGGGTGATACTAGCGTCGTCGCTCGGATAGGAAATATCCATCTCTACACTAACGGAGGAGACATAGTGAGGGATCTTCCGAGTGAATAACTTTGTTGTGAAGCTAGGTTTATCCAGTGGTGGGGCCATGGTTTGGGCAGGAGGAAGCTCGTCTTTGCCATCCTTGGAGACGTCCTCCTTGGAGACGTCCTCCTTGGAGGCGTCCTCCTTAGGAGCACGAAACTTGCGGGTTTTGATCGGCTGGGGATAGAAGCAATCCGAGGCAACGTGGCCGAGACGGTTACAGCCGTTGCACCTAGGGCCCTGGTCTGCTGCTGGCTCACTAGGGCATTGCTTGGAGAGGTGCCCGTGACCACCGCAGTTGAAGCACTCGTTCGTGGGACAGTCGCGGTAGACATGGCCAACCTCGCCGCAGTTGGAACACGCTTGCTGTTCGAGCTTCTTGGGGCAATCTTTGGCCCTGTGGCCTGGTTCTTTGCAGGTGAAGCAGGCGTGCTTCTCTCGGTCAGGGGCGTCGGGAAGGCCTCCGAGCTGGACAGAGTCTTTGCCGGGTGCCTCCAAGACAGCAATGCCCTGGTCGTAGACTTCTGTATCATGCGGCGCCGACGTCGGCCGGTCATTGACCATGTAGTGCATGACAGACTGGTCGGCCATGCTGGACGATATGCAAAAACAGAGTTTCAACGGTAGGTGAGACTTTGTTTCTATACGGACAGCACATCGTTAGCAATCGATCAGCGGAACAGGAGGCCACAACAACTTACCGACAAGGGTCAATGGGTAGGTAGAGATATCGACGTTGAGAGTGGTTTGCTTTCAAGAGAAGCAATTCGGGGAAGGTGTCAAGTAGTTGGTGTGGAGGAAAGTGTTATTTGTGCAGGACTAGGTAGCGCGAGCGCGAGAGACGCTAACGCCAAGCAAATTTTGCGTTGCTCACCTTGGGTTGTGCGTGAGGAAGCGAGGAGCAAGATAAAGACACGTGAAAAGAAGGATTGGATGGAGAACGATAGGGACGCGAAGAGGATATGGGGATCACCCGAGTTCTACAAGTTGGTACCAAGAGACAGAAGTGGACAGCCAGTCGACCTTTGGGCAATAGGAAGATAACTATCGGACCGGCCATACAAATAAGCGAGGACATGCCAAGGTGAATGGGAGATCTAGCGAGCGTCAAGGCCACAGCAATGCGCAGCGTGTAGCCGGCTACGTCTTGGCTCTCTCCTTCGCGACTACAGTTAGTCCTACGGCTGGGTGATCCCCATATCTCTTTTCGCTTTCTTTTGTTTGGTTCTATCAACTTCTATGCTCGATTCAGTTCACGATGACGGCCAGAACTGCGTTTGGGTGATCCCCATGTCTCTCCCTACTTTCCCTGCTCCTTGTCTCTCTTCTCCCTCTGCTCGCTTTCTATACACTCGGGTGATCCCCATATCTTTTATCAACTTTCTCTGTTTCGCGCGTACGCAACGTGAGCCCGCGTCAGAGTCTTGTGCGCTGTACCCGCAATGCTCAACAGTGAGCGCTCACGCCAGAACCGGGTGGCTATACTATGCCCTACTCCTGGTCATCGTTCTACTAGGCTCAGTACGGGCGACGAGGCTAAAATTACTGGGAGCTTCCCCTTTCACTTTTCACCGCTCTCCGGCTGTTTCCTCGCGCATGTTGCCACAACACGAACGTTGCGACGCTCGCCGCAACACCACCCACCCACCACGTACCGCAGCATCGTCAACCTGCATACACCTTCTACCACGGGTGACTAGGATGGACGATAACACGCAGTCACCCGCCCATCCACCGGCAGGCGACCCCAGCTCCCTTAGCTACTCGGGGAACCAAACAGAGATCTTCCGCGGCTTCGGCATCGACGACGCCACCAGACAAAAGGAGATAGCCAGGACGATTGACAAGATTCTTGTGGACAACTACCCCGATGCACGCAATCGAGGTGCAGCAAAGCTCAGCGACACTGCCAATGAAGACCTGAACAAGAACCTACACGCCCTGGTCTGGAAGTCCGTACCCGACTTCCGCAACGAACCCAAGGCGTGGAGGACAATGGCGATTAGCAAGTTGATCACACATTCTCTCAATCGCCTGAGGAAGCGTAAAGCGGAAGGCGACCATGCTAAAGCCCCAACCCCCAACCCCTTGACGGCAACCTCTACACTCCAAAAGCGCGAGTTATCGCCAGAATCAACGCACAACTCCAAAGACCACCCACCTAAGCGCTCTCGATCCAGAACCGTTCCTACAGGATTCACGCCTACTCCGAACAACGACAAGCCTGCTAATCCTCCCATGCCAACCGCTTCAAATCTCGACACACAGGTACATATATGCGCCGTAAAGGATGGAGAGATCAGCGAAGTAGTCAGCATGGTCGAATTCAGTGACATATGTTGGGAGGGCATCCCCAACTGGGAAAAACTACGCGACGAAGCTGAGCAATGCTACGAAACTGCGCAAGGCCTAGGACTCGATGGATTCGACTTCAAGGGCCGCTTGTTTATCGCTCCAAGAGCAAATCAGCATATCGGAATTGGAAGCCAAGGTGGATTCAACTTTGCTATGCGAGAAATCCCAGCTGGCACAGCCGTAGTGTTTGTCACGACGGTTAGATTGAACGTAACCGACACGCAAGTTGCCTCCTCCAAAGTCGTCCCGCCAGCAGAGGTGCAAGATGGTCAGCAACAAGATGCCACCCACATGCAAGTTGCCTCCTCCGAGCCCGCCCCGCCAGCAGAGGTGCAAGGTGACCAGCAACAAGATGCCACCCACATGCAAGTTGCCTCCTCCGAGCCCGCCCCGCCAGCAGAGGTGCAAGATGGTCAGCAACAAGATGCCACCCACATGCAAGTTGCCTCCTCCGAGCCCGCCCCGCCAGCAGAGGTGCAAGGTGACCAGCAACAAGATGCCACCCACATGCAAGTTGCCTCCTCCGAGCCCGCCCCGCCAGCAGAGGTGCAAGATGGTCAGCAACAAGATGCCACCCACATGCAAGTTGCCTCCTCCGAGCCCGCCCCGCCAGCAGAGGTGCAAGGTGACCAGCAACAAGATGCCACCCACATGCAAGTTGCCTCCTCCGAGCCCGCCCCGCCAGCAGAGGTGCAAGATGGTCAGCAACAAGATGCCACCCACATGCAAGTTGCCTCCTCCGAGCCCGCCCCGCCAGCAGAGGTGCAAGGTGACCAGCAACAAGATGCCACCCACATGCAAGTTGCCTCCTCCGAAGCCGTCCCACCGGAAAGTAAGGAGCTTACACCCAAGACACTCAAGGAGATACTAGATTTGGCGGCCAACATACATCCATTATCCTGGTCGAGGGAAGAATCCACACCTAGCAACAGCGCACACAAGCAGCATCCTGTAGGTCCGTTCTCGTCATACATGTCCAGGAATAACAGCATCGCCTTCCCCCGCACACTTCAACCCTCGTCGTTCACACCCGTGAATCTGCTACCGCTCGCCAGACCTGCCAAACCACCGTCCAGCGCACCTAAGTCCTTTCTCAAGTTTGTCGAGACCTTCCCTTCTAATAGCTACCACGGTAGCGGACTAGACGACCCAATACATATCAGCGACGATAGTGGTAGCAGCGATTCTAGTGACAGCGAGTCTAGTAACAACATGGACATTCTCGTAGACGATGAAGAGGTGCTAGAAGAATGCATGTTAGACGAAGGCGAACCGGAACAACCCCCATTGAACGAACAAGCTAAGACCCAGGCAAACGCGCATTTCTCGAGCACTATGAAGGTGAAGATGGATGGTATGTCTGCTTTTGCGCACGCGCAAAAGTCGAACATAGACTTGTGGGACTTAGCCGCGCAAACCTTCGGCCTTGCGCTCGACGACCTCAAAGGCGACCAGATCAACCTCGGAACTGGGGTCGGCTTAAACCCAGATTTCCACCCGCTACCCCATCAGTTGGTCGGCGCCAAGGATGGCTTGGATGTCCTCGCCGGCGACCGAGGAGCACTTGTCATCGCCGACGACATGGGCATGGGCAAGACGATCACCGATGTCCTCATATGGTATCTCAATTTTGCTAGATCGTACCAGCGCCTCGGCATCAGCGCGACGCCAGACTTCCCCTACACTGCTCTCAAATCGAACGGAGACGAGATAGAGACGCCGAATCTGTTTGGATGCACCTACTTTGTTGCGAGTGCAGCAGGCCTTGAAACATTGGTACAAGCATGGCGTATGATCATGGGTGGCAGCGCCCACTTGGCTCAAGGATCAGAGTACAAGCCACCGAAGCTGATAGTCTTGCACGGTACGGGCGAAGAGATTGTACAGCGTTATGGCGGTGCGAAGAACAGCATCTACTCTAGCATGACACCAAAAGAGTGGGATGAAGTCAACCGTCGCCCTAACTGGTTGAAATCACGATTGGCCTATGGGGAGTACAACAAGGTGTGGAAGTTGAACAACCCGACTAAGGAATGGGCAAACAGCGTCCCTGAGACATCGGACTTCAGACCTCAAAAGACGAGCGTTAGGTTCTTGATAGTCTCAACTCGCGAGTCTTGGAAGACGAAGATCTTTGGCACGCTTGTCGATACCTCTGCGCCCCCTCAGTACAAGAGGCTAAAACAACAGTTAGAAAAGACCGACAAGAGGCATACTAAGAAGAGGGCGGCGTTGAGAGCACAGCTGAGCCTGTGCGCCAAGACGCATATGGACACTTCACGATTGCCTGCGCTTGATGGTCTCGGCCCTTGGCAGGCTCGTCGCATGCAAATATGGACAGACGACAAAGGTGTGAGGGTCGAGGTGTGGTTGGTCACATTCGTTGGTTGCGCTGCAATAATCATGGTCGACGAGCTGCATACCGCCCCGGGTACAAAAACTCAAACCTACACCCACATCATCGACCCCATTTTGGACTACAGGCCCAATGATCATCGTACTGGTATAGTAGGTCAGACGGGCACAGCTCTCACGAACGGGGTCGACCTGGTGTTAGGATTCGCCGACCACGTGATCCAGCGGTTAGTACAAAAGCAGTCCACCGATCCAGGCGCCAAAGCTTTAGCCAATTTGAAAGGGGTAGATTGTACTGCAGTGTGGAGAAAGCTCCTCAATAGCTACAAGAAGTATCACGACGGGATGCAGCGTTGTAAAACCGAGAAGGAAAAGAACAAAGTACAGTCCGCGCTCGACAAGCAACTCCAGTCCGGCGAGATCAAGGACATGCTGAACAATTTTCGGGACATGGTTCGGTGGTGTTTCATAATGCGCGACACCGACAGTCTGGATCCCTGGCGCAAACCCCTCAACGTTGTCACAGCAAAGCTTACTGTCAACTTCACGTATCTGCAGCACGATGCGTGTTACTTCGCTAACGTGGAACAAGAAGAGTCTCGCGTGCTAGCCGCGGTCAAACAGCATTACGAGAAGGAAGTGGAGGCCTGGGAAGACCAAGGGGGAGAGAGCAGCAAGAAGTCCAAGCCCACCATGCCCCCAGGCGCAGTCGCAGACTCCGAGGCCTACCGCATTGCGCGACATGTCAGCATCTTTCCTAACCTTATGGCCGCAATCAACAATTGGGATGCCGACCAGCTTATCGGAGATCGGATCCTCGACCCTCACCGCAGTCTCAGTAATAACAACGAAAACCTCCGCACAGCTCTTGTGAACAGCGACACAATTCGACACTCATTCATCTGGGACATTGCATTGGAGGCTTGCAAGGGCTCAGCCAAGGTCGCATACATTCACAAGACGTTGGAAGAGCTACGCAACAAGAAGACGACCATTCCCCATCCCCGTCCTCGCGCACACCAAGGAGAAACCCTAGAGTACAGAGCCAAGTACGTCGTACTCGCGAGCTCGACATTGTCACGTGCTCTGATCTACGCTTACATCTGCCAAACGTTTGGAGAGAAACACGTTGTTCATGCCTACAACGCCGTGACACGGGACAAGGAAGTACCCAAGTGGAAGAAGGTCTGGGATGAGGGGGGCGGCAAGGTCGACGATGGCGTCTATATTCTCGTGGGTGCAACGGGCGCGATGTGTCAGTCAATATCGCTTACAGAGGGCAACATCTTGCATGGTCTTGAGCCTCAGAGTAACGCGCATATTGCTGAACAGGCTGCGAAACGCCAACATCGCATTAATACGAGGTTCGCCGAAGTCTTCGTTGAATGGCTGACAACTACTGCCCCTCAAGGATGCCGAGACACCATTGACATGAGGATAGTCAAGAACCTCCAAGCTAAAGGCTATTTTCAGAGCACGATAAAGGCGCAAGACTGAGATACTTTGAAGGAATGACTGCCCGGAAATCGCGGAGACATACTGTAACTTTCTCAAGTAGTCTGTAGTACAAAATCGATCCCATGACTCAATACCGATATAGGCGCACCAGACTAACATAGAGTAACGCTGTACGTATTGCCTACTGCTGCCACTGTAGGAAGCCTAGAAAGTTGCCTCTGTTAGCAATAGCAAGTTACTGCTGTACCTAGGTAACGTTGTGAGTGGAAGCGCTGCTGTCAGCCTGACTTGCGGGCGCGTGGTCTTCCGAGTCAGGCCGAATGCAACCTACCACACTAAATACTACTCCATGCTTCGCAACCGCTTCGCAATGTGCCCTCGCTAGCAACCAACCGTTGCGGCAACTTGCGTCCCAAGCCATATCGCAACCGCTTCGCAACGTGCCCTCGCTAGCAACCAACCGTTGCGGCAACTTGCGTCCCAAGCCATATCGCAACCGCTTCGCAACGTGCCCTCGCTAGCAACCAACCGTTGCGGCAACTTGCGTCCCAAGCCATATCGCAACCGCTTCGCAACGTGCCCTCGCTAGCAACCAACCGTTGCGGCAACTTGCTTCCCAAGCCATATCGTGATCTAATGACATAGTTTTGTACGACGGCTTACGCCGAAAAGTCAGACATGGATGCGATACAGGCTCTAGCTGCAGCCTATAGGGTATATAAGCTCTCGGCGGTACAGCCACCTACTGCACTGAAATACGAGCTAGACCAGGGACAGGACTTCAACAAGAATGCGATTCGGAACACGGTGCTGTGCAACACCAAGGCGTTTGCAGATTCCAATGAAGCGAATCTACCAAAGCGAGAATCGGAGACTGAACAGCAGCATCACGACAGGATTGCACGCCGCATTTCAGGAGAATCAAACTAGGGCGATCGACTCGTTCGTGGAAGATCTGAGGAACCAGTGGCCAAGGCAGAGTCCCAGCGTGCCGTCCAGGACTGAGTATACTGCCTACCTCGACGTTTTCTCTACAGCGACAACCATTAGGAATCAGTTTGTTCATTGGTTCAACAACCGTCTGTTCATGCAGCAGACTTGTCAACAATCAAGCCAGCTTGATCGCTATCAAGCTGGGGCATCAAGCTGGCGTATCAATCAAGCCAAGCTAGAGTAGAGGTATAAATCAATTAAGCCAAGCTACTATAAGCTAGCTTGATTGTTTGGCTTGATTGGCTTGATAGAATTAATACTCTATAAAGAAGGTTAAAGTAAGTAAGTAAGGTCACGTGGTGATAAGATCACGTGGTGATAAGATTATATAAGGATACCCCTACACTATCCCCTTTTAAGCTTCTTGAAAGGGGGATTAATTTTGTTAAGCTAATCAAGCTAAACAAGCCAAGCTTATTAATTTTAACCATCAAGCCAATCAAGCTAAGCTGAGGTAGAGGTACCCACTAATCAAGCTAAGCTGGGGCACCCAGCTTGATTGGCTTGATTGTTGACAACTCTGTCATGCAGTACCTTGGACAGTCCAGAGAGTTGCCCAAAAGGTGTTAGTAGGTGTATGAAGCCATACCGTGGTCTCTGCGTAACTTGCCCTCGCTGGCAACCAACCGTTGCGGCAACTTGCGTCCCAAGCCATATCGCAACCTTGCAGCTGGAACATTCGGACGCTTTAACTACCTTAGGGCTGGCGCTCCAACCTTCTTCACGCTGCACCTCTAAAGGCAAATACTAGTGTTATATTATTTGGAACTGCGCTCTTAGATGTACGAGGCAGAGCGACCCTCCCTATCTAGGACTACCTCTTTGAGATCTTTCGTGTCTTCAACAACTAAACTTTAGTATTCAATATTATATAAGAATAGCACTCTAAAAAGAGAAATAACATGTATTCTACACTCAAGGACGCGACCTCTTCTGGGATTAGGGACCGTACTCTACCTTGTTAGTCGGTGCGACTATATGCCGCACCTTGCCGGCACGCCCTGGCCCCCTGCTTTCCATGCCACGTCTTCTTTTCTCTGCTGTTATTCTTACTACTTTTCTACCCACACACTAATCGCTGGCTTAGAGCGTCAGCCTTGGTTCTAAAATGGATCAGTTACAGCTCGATAGTGACCATTGTCAGGATAAACACAGCGGAAGAGGCTTTCCTGCACAGTGGGACGCTACAGTCGCTAACAACTTAGCATACAGCCCACCTAACCCGTCCTACAGCAGATTTCTTGCGCGTCGTCTCGCAGAACCATGCCGTGTACCAGGCGATGTACGATACGCGGGATGGATCGTTCCAGAAGTAGGCGACGACGAAGCGTGCAAGCCGGTTTTCATAGCCCACTCGACACTAGATGCGATATGGCTGCTGAAAGAGACGCTGGGTGCCAGCACACTTGACGCAGAAAATTGGGGGCGTCTCACAAGCGCTGCTATGGACTTTGCTAGTAGTAAGTCTCTAGAGCCTAGAAACTTAACTACAGCGCGGCTAATGACGCCAACGGAAGGCATCGCGGAGGACCGCATGGCTATAGACTCAGACAAGGACGATAGCATACCGCCATCAGCACAGAGGGCTACAGGCGACCTTGTGCCGTACCGTAAACGTCCAGCCTCCTCATCGCCTATTCGCAGCGAGATCCGTGCCAACAGCTTAAACCGCCTAGCAATACAGGAGGACAGCGCGGACGAATCGACGGCTAGGGCTAGCGAAGTCAACACTATGACAGTACACGCTGGCAAAGACACAGCTAGAGCGGAGGGGGGACACGAGCGCGGAACAAGCGACGAGGACAGCGAAAACCAGAGTGCGACGACGCCTCTATCCGTAAAGAGGTCCGCAACAGTTACAAACAAGAATCGTCTTGCAGAGCTACGGCGTACAAGAAAGCTAGAAAGATCGCGTGTAATAAAGCTCGAGGCGATAGGCTTAAAGGAACCGCCTGAGAAGATGCCTGCGCAGGAACGTATGGCGTACGGCAGCATTGCGCCAGACGATGAGCCGACGATCTCTTGGATCTTCAAGCAAAAAGTCGCGGAAGATGCTGATTTCTATACAGCCTCGCCAACACCCTACTATACTGCCTGCAGCATGCTAGCAAAAGCGCGTGCTTTTGGAAATGCAACCTCGCAGTACAGCGCTGCGCAGTTCCTGCATAATTGGCGGAAACAGGGCACGCCGTTCTTGGTAAAACCAGTAGATCGTTATGTTCTTACCCAGACGCAAATGTCGCAGTCAGTGGATAGTAGCGCAACACTTCATACTGATGCCGACAATGCATTCTGCTTTGCCTGGGACATGTGCACACGGTACGAGACGATGCTTGCAGCTGTAAACATTGGCACTCGCTGGGCTTTCGCTTTGCTAGGGAAGGCGTACGCTCGCAAGGTCGACGAAATCCAGGTCGCTGATCGTCTAGCCAGTAACGACAGAACTCGCAACAGGTACGGGAAGGGCCAGGCACGAACAGAGGCTATCACATATTTGGTCCATCTGGTTTGCCAATCACCATCTAAATCTGACCACGCAGCCTTTCGTTACCGCCTAAAGCGAGCGACACGATGGTTCGACATAGTTCAAGCTCTAGGCTGGGGATCGCTGCTGCTCATACCCCACGAAGAGGTCTCAAACCATTGGCTCGAGCGTGTGCTGCGGAAGAACCAGCGCGATGTTTTTCTTGAGCTAGTGAAGCGCGAACGGCCGGAAATTTGCACGGCAAGCAGGGCCCTCGAAGCCTGGCTAGGGCCGGATGGAATTACTGGTGCGCCGATTGCTGGAAAGGAGAGGCTTAGCATTGAAGCGAATGCGCTAGCTACGGCGGTGGGGTTAACAGAGATTCCAGACAGCGAAGCCGAAGATGACACTGATTCTGACGCATCGGAAAGTATCCCGGCATCGCCGGCGCCATTGCGACAGATGTCGGTACTTGAATTATTCTGTCCTGTAAGCCCTATAGGTTGAACAATAAACCGGGTTACCTGACGACCCTGAACTATGCGCTGCGGAAAAAGAGTGATGGGCTCGAAGAGCACAATGCTGAGCTTCTAGCGACACTCTACGGAAGTAGTGAGGTAGACGAGAGTTGCTAGTCATAGCGGTGCTTATTAGCAGGTGGGGTGTATGCGTCCGTGTTGCGGAAGCTTGCCAATTTAGTGTTAGGCTAGGTCTGTCGTCTAAGTCACCGGCTGTACCGTGGCTCTCGACGATTACAGCCTGCTAGGAAGCTGCTGTCGTATTGCGATACAGATAAGTCAACAACACCGCAGGCTACAAATCTACAAATAACTACAAAGAAGAGCGAAACACATAGCGGCTTCCTCTCTTTTCCTTAAAGGTTGCCGCGCAAGGTGCTATTACCTTTGCCTGCGGAGAATAGTAACAGGATGCCTCTACACTGTGCTACTTCAGCCACTAATGCAATGTAGACTTCGCAGGCTCTATTCTCTAGTGCCTGCGTCTTTTTACTATTACGTTAATTATGTAAATAGTAGAGAAGAGACACAGTTAAGATTAAGAAACGGATTACATGCGACAACGATAGTACGGTTAATATTGGGGTTGGTGTTTTTCTGAATTTACAGTTAATACGAAATATTTTAAAAAATCATAACACTACGTAACGTGTATTAATCTCTTCAAAAGCTGTATAGGATAGAAGATGTATATAGTATATACGTGTTTTATAGGAGAGAAGATGTAAAATTATAGTGGAAGCTATAATAGCTTACTCTACACTGGGGACTCCTGTATAATAGTATGACATCGGTCAACCCATGCATAATCAGAACTACCAAACACGCATTGAATAAAACCTTTAGCATCGCTCCGTAGTCGCATTAACTCTGTACGTCTCTTCTCAAGAACGGAATCATAGTTGATCGCTATGTCGCTGTTCCTTGGGGAGTCTCGACGCCCACTAGTAACCCGAATCCATTGCAGTTGTCGAAGGAAGCGGTTGTTGCAACCTTTGTGCTCTACCCCAGATAGTACTATGTTAGCAATGCTTCTTACTTGGGAAAAGGGCCTCTCTTAGGGAAGTCTTACCAATCTTCTTCGTCATCTCCCGTACCGAAAGCACCCAACCATCGTCTTCCTCCGACGGGAAGTAATCTGGTCGAAGAGACCAGAGCATTCTTGTTACCAAGGCGGCCGCAAACATTTCAGAGTTCTTGGTTGGTCCTTTGGAAAACTCAGTCGCATTCACCGCTACAGTAGGGGTAGCTGAAGAGGATGCAAGGGTTAACACCAACATGAGCATTAGATCGCATTTTGGCTGACCTAAGCACTCGATGAGGCACTGACGTGCTCTGTGGTAGTGTTCACGAACCTTCTGATTCATGCCGGACTTTGAGAACTGGCCGTCCAACTGCTGAAAACCTTTTTCAACTAGCGGCGGGATGGCGTTAAAAGGGATTTGGCAACCAAAGTCGATAGTACTCTTTGTTTGCGAGCGCCGCTTTGCTTGGTGTACTGCCTCAATCGCTGCCCGCTTGAGGCTGCCCGGTCTCGCCGCTATAGCGGATGGGGCCGGAACGTTACCGACTAGCCGCGTCATTCTCCGGTAGCTCAATCGGCCATGGTATGAACCAGGCACACAGTCAATGCGGCACGCCGCTAGAGCTGACATTATGGCGCTGATCCAGTATTCCTCCTTCATCGCCTTGGCCCTGGCGTGTTGCACGGCAGCGCGTAACACAGTGAACCAGCTCGCGTTCTTTGAAAAGAGGTAGCTACTAGATTGGCCATGGCTGTTAACACACTCCCAGTAGAGCTCTTGCGCAAAGTCGCGTCGCGTCTGGCTTCTCAAACCCGAAGTCGCTTCTGGATAAAAGACAGGAAAGATCGACTCGTACTCCCTGTACTGTGTTAGCGGCTGATATTTGAAACGCTAATTGCACGAACCCTGCAGAGAAGGGGTGCTCGCTTTCAGCCCAACGCGTCACCTGCTCTTGCGCCTCCTGTCGTGCCTGCAGTGTTGTTAGGCTTACGCTTTGAGCATTGCCCCGTCCGCCCTTGTTCAGAGCGCGATAGAATTGGTGTGTTACGAAAGCGATTGTCTGCGGCTTCCACATCTCTTCGAGCACCTCTACTAGGAACTCTTCTGCGCCACGAGGCCCTTTACCTGTGAGCCCACCAAGCTCACGGAACCATACCTCGCTGTGACAATAAGCGGCAACCTGGGGCCCATAGTGGTGGCGAATGGAAGCAACGTGCATCATAATAGGTCGTCCATTGTCCATGCGCGGCCAACGCACTAGGTTAGCATGGCCACTGCCTTGCAGATTGAGCATGTTGGGGTCGATAAACGGCCACCCACCCTGCTCAATGCTTTCTATGGTGCAGAGAGGCCCGAGCACTGAGCCCACTAAAGACCGGGGGAACCCAGTAAAGCAGTAGCTGCCAAGGCGATCGAATGCGGCCACACCTTCCGCTAGGGCAAAAGGCAGCCCTTTAGAGCCAGCAGCCTTGAAGCGACGATAAAACTCGTCTGATGCGTGCGCGAACAGACTAGCAAAGGAGGAGAGAACCTTTGGAAAGATGCGTTCTTTGAACGCGAAGAGGACATCAATGTAGGTAGGTTGTTCCAGCGAGAAGTACCGGATTAGCTGGAGGATAGGTTGAAGCACTGTCGCAAAATTCCGTTGACCGTCAGCTAACTGCGACACCTGCACAGACAGAACTTGCTCCATCCTAAACGCGTACAGTTCTTCCTTTATAGCGGCTTTAATCCGCTGTTGCTCGCGAGCGAACGGTTGGGAAGACGTAGGGTTATCAGGAGTCTGTTCGCCTCGCAATTTCCGCAGTAAACGCTGCCGCTTCGCCGCTACCCGAGGGTTTAGGTTGCCATCCTGATCTGGCAGCGTCAGGGCAGCCGTGGCAATGCCCTTGGTAGCAAGTAAGTTGCCGGGGCTATGGCGTATAGTTCGCTTAATGTTGGAGTACGCCTGAAAATAACCACTAGTCAACACGCTCGCACCGTTGTTCTGATAGCTCATGTTGTCCTCCATTACAGCGAGCACGTTGTCGCGTAGGAATGCTGGGGGCTGCGCGGAGGAGAAGTTGCCGTACGATGGATGGAAGGCAAGAGGGTAGAAGGTAAAGTCGCGCGGGTGTTGGTATTGGCGAACAACGTTGTTGCGATTGGCAAGGAGGCAGCGCGCAGGTGCGAGAATGACACCGACGTCATTAGAGGCGTTAGGGAGGTTGGAAGATGCTATTGAGTGGATGTCGACCGCTAGCGCGTAGGAGACCGTCTCAATGCTCTCCAGTCTATACTTGTCCTCTAGTGCGCGTAGAAGATCCTGTGTGTAGTTATCAAACGGCTGTTGATGGTCGTGCGGCGGGGGAATTGGATCGCCTGTTTGTGTACCGCTCTGTGGGGGCGTAGCCCCCTCTGCGCCGCCTTCGGACCTAGCCGCCGCGTCTTCAGAGTTAGATAAATCATTCTGAGAGTTTGGTAAATCATTCCCAGAGTTTGACAAATCATTCCCAGAATCAGACGTCTCGCTATCAGAGTCAGACGTCTCGTCATCAGAGTCAGACGTCTCGTCATCAGAGTCAGACGTCTCGTCATCAGAGTCAGACGTCTCGTCATCAGGGCGCAACCGGGTTTCCTTAGGCAGACTATTGAGTTGCTCAGTAGACAACTCAATTGGAAGGTTCTGCCCGTAGTCATACGCATGGAACGCTGGCAGGTTCTCAGTCCAGAACGGATCCTGCGTGTTCTTGCGCACGTACTCTGGCCACCCTTCCATGAACTGCTCCTGGAACGTTTCCCACTTGACGATTGAGATCGATTGCGACTGGGGTCCATCCAATTTCCAAGAAGCCTCAACACCCTCTCCAAGTAATACGCCTGTAAGGAAGACTTTCTTAATGTACGACGTAAGGAACAGGGCATGGGAGGGTTTGAGAGCGCTGTGCTCAGACGCCTTCTCGCGGCGTTTGCGACGTTCGCTGCCTGACAGAAGAGGGTCTACTGTGCTATCGACAGGGTGCATAACAATAAACCAAGATTCGCGCGTTCCACCCTTTGCAAGACGGAAGGTACGATGCTCCATATCAAACGACAGTCCGTGGCTGTGTTTAGCGCTGTATGGAGCTCGCCAGTGTTTAAAGCTGATTGTTACGTGGTCGAAGAACGTAGAGAACTTCACAATGGGTTGGAGCGGCCGGCCGATGATAATGATAAGGTCGAGGTGGAACTCAGGGATAAATTTGTCCTCAGGCTTGGCTGGTCGGGACCCAACGCGCCTCGATCCGTAGTCTATCGTGTATCGCTTCTGCAGCATTCCAATAGCCTTACTGCCGTTAAATTCGGGGCTGTCTATCATCTTGATAAATCCCTTCACTACTACGTAGTTACTATATGCGTACAAGTAGGATGCTCTTAAACTCACCAGGTAGTCGGTGGTCACCTCCGCTGTGGTCAATAGCCCAGGTAAGTTGATTATTCGCTATTGCGTCTTCGTCCCCAAGGCTGCTCTCGTGGTATTCTTCTCCATCATGCTCGTCAGGTTCTCTATCGTGCTCATCAGGTTGCACATCTTGGTACAGGCCGTCCTCCTCTCCAGCACTGCTGTTATCGTAATCGCTATCGTTTTGTTGTGCAAGATCTAAAGACATGATGATAAGAACAGTATTATATAAAATAGTACGTTGGCTAAGGGCTGAGGATCTTGTAGGGTAGATCGATAGATGATGATCGAGAATCACAATATCCAGTGCAGAGGAAAGAGGAGAGGAACAGTGTCTATTGGGTTAGGGCTAGGGTCAGATACGGATTACTTCCTCCAAGCCCCTCGTTGTTTCTGTCGAGTCTTTTCGCTTGGAGAAGCACTGCCCTCTACAGCTACCTGGTCGCCAAGGGTGTGTTTCTTACGGTGTTTCTTTCGGGTCTTTTCGCTTAGAGAAGCACTGCCCTTTACAGCTACCTGGTCGCTAAGGGTGCGTTTCTGACGGTGTTTCTCTCGGGCTGCAGCAAGGTCGCTTAGACTCAAGTCCTCAATCCCCCTGTTTTGAACTTTGGTCTGCTGGGATGCCTTGGGTATGCGCGGCTCAGTTGAGGGGTGAGAAATTAGCTCTGGGGTAAGCTGGTCCGAACTCGACCGTGCTGAAACGCTACGTGCCGCTTCAGAGACTGTCAGATTGAGCTCTCTCTCTCTGCTAGACTCGGCGTTAGAGTGCCTTGCGGGCAGCGGAACCTCTTGACTTGTATTATCAGAGTCTTCTAGAGTGTGTCTAGACATCCATTCAGTGATTGCGACCTGAATTGTCTCTAGCAAGTCGTTTGCTGCCCTAGTAGACTGGAGCGCAGGTTCGTTGACGACTTCAGGGACCTGACAGATAGCATCACACGCGATTTGTGCGATTGTAGGCGTTCGCGCTATGTAGGTATCGCTTTGAATTAGGCACGCCAAGTGCTTGTTGTGCAAGGTTGGCCCTGTGAAACTGGTCACAATTGACAGCAGTTCTCTCCACACCTTATGCTGGAAGCGTGCGCCGTAGTTCTTGATCTCTGCACTTGGGTACTCGTCAATATAGCGGTCTAGTATAGAGCTTGTGAATGCTTCCGCATTTTGCTGTACGTGTTGCAGTACTTCTTGTTGGAGGTCAAGAGATTTTTGATCAGCCTGGCCGGCATGCCTGCTCTGCAGCACGGGCACTAGATACTTCCGCAGTGCGGGTTTGTTGTTGTCGCTGTCAGACACCTTGGCGGATCCGCTGTTTACCCATTGGCTGACGTGGGTCATAATACTCCTCATAAGCTTCCCCTCTTTCTTCGGGGTTTTTAAGAGAGCGAGGATGTTTGTGTACGTGTGTGTGGGCTTTGAAAGTACAGTGGAGTATAGCGCATGGTAGGCCTCATTGCTTAGAGTTGGGAAGAAGCCCTGCCGGCGCGTATGGGAAGGGCCAGGATCCTTGTCTAACTCCTCGCCAGGGTAGAACAGGTCTTGTACGTCATGGGGACTTCGTGCCTGGGGCAGGCTAGCTAGCGTGTTCCAGTCTGCTAAACTGGCGTCAACCCCATACTGCTTTCGAATAGATGTAGAGATGCGAAGTACGTTCTCAAACGCAGCGAACCAATGCTAGACAGTAGATTAGCAAGACAGGTCAGAGTATTTCGGCGGCGGGTTACACATACGTCATCTATCCGACAACTAGCCATCCACTCAAAAGTGGAGAGATTAAACGTTGCCTGCCCAATTGCGGTAGAACACCAACGCGTAAGCAGGGGCTGCCAGTTTTGATTTCTCCACAGGGTAACTAGCCGCCGTATTGGGAACTTGACGCGGCTACTAAGCTGAAGATGCTCTCTCATCTCTTTCTCAACTGACTTGCTTGAGCCTTGAAAGAGATTGGCGTTTGTGCAGAACAGGCTGGTTAACTCGGACCATATCTGGCCATGATTGTCAGGGAGCGTAATATCGGCCCGATTCGCCCGAAGTTTAACACGAGTGTCTGGTGGTAGCGTGTCTAAAAAGGTTAGGGGCTGTTGTTCACAGTACGCGCGTTAAGGGGCACCCGCCTTTATCGTAGATGCGGCACACCCACCACCTCTCCTCTTCTCCTAACTGCCGAAGGCGAAGATACTCTTTGAATGCCTCTACACGATGGTGACCCGTAATAAGTTCCGCTGTCCCTCCAGTCACGCTTTTCCAGCTCTTGAACGACGGCCATTCCAATCCTTCCTTATCCGCAAACGTGGCAGAAGTAACTGTGCTCTGAGCTGGCAATTCCACCTTCAGATGATGAAGCATCTGCTCTACGTGTTCCTTAGAACAGGCAATCTGCAGTTGGTGGCTAGGGTCTCGTCGAAGAATACCAGTTTCGTTAAAGATCTCGCAGAGGCGGCGCTGGTGTGCTGTGTCAATAGACCTATTGACACCAAAACTCCATTCTGCGCTAAGCGCATCGATTGGAAACTTCGCTATAGCGAGTAGGTATGGCGCAGCTTGTTCGTGGATAGGAGTTGTCTCTTCAATCTCTGGATCATTCGTACGCTGCCGTTTGCTGTTTTTGGTTAAAACGTTTGCTAGAGGGCGCTTCATTGCAACGTTGTTAGAAAGAACACAGAAACTAAGGTAAGTGGAAAAGAGATAAGAGAAGGTAAGAAAGCAATAGAGAGGTACTACACAAGGTATAAGTAGGCGAGAAGCCGTCTATTCTTGCATAGGCCGCTGTAAGTCTAGCGGTGAGTGTTAGTCACTCTCGCCCCCAAGGGCAGCACCTTACGGCAATCCGCGGCTACTATCTCGCCCCTGGGGGCAGCACTCTACGCCTACTATCTCGCCCCCGGGGGCAGCACTCTACGGCTACTATCTCGCCCCCGGGGGCAGCACTCTACGGCTACTATCTCGCCCCCGGGGGCAGCACTCTACGGCTACTATCTCGCCCCCGGGGGCAGCACTCTACGGCTACTATCTCGCCCCTGGGGGCAGCACTCTACGGCTACTATCTCGCCCCCGGGGGCAGCACTCTACGGCTACTATCTCGCCCCCGGGGGCAGCACTCTACGGCTACTATCTCGCCCCTGGGGGCAGCACTCTACGGCTACTATCTCGCCCCTGGGGGTAGCACTCTACGGCTACTATCTCGCCCCCGGGGGCAGCACTCTACGGCTACTATCTCGCCCCCGGGGGTAGCACTCTACGGCTACTATCTCGCCCCTGGGGGCAGCACTCTACGGCTACTATCTCGCCCCCGGGGGCAGCACTCTACGGCTACTATCTCGCCCCCGGGGGCAGCACTCTACGGCTACTATCTCGCCCCTGGGGGCAGCACTCTACGGCTACTATCTCGCCCCTGGGGGCAGCACTCTACGGCTACTATCTCGCCCCCGGGGGCAGCACTCTACGGCTACTATCTTGCCCCTGGGGGCAGCACTCTACGCCTACTATCTCGCCCCCGGGGGTAGCAACTTGCAGTAACTTGCAGCAACCCGCGCCTACTATCTCGCCCCTGGGGGCAGCACTCTACGCCTACTATCTCGCCCCTAAGGGTAGTACTCTATAGATACTATCTTACCCCTAGGGGTAGACCTCTATAGCTACTCTCTTACCTCTAACCCTATGCTAGTTATACTGTTTACCTCTATAGTATCTCGCCCCTAAGGGTAGTACTCTATAGATACTATCTTACCCCTAGGGGTAGACCCCTATAGCTACTATCCTACCTCTAACCCTATCCTAGTTATACTGTTTACCTCTATAGTATGCGCTTCATGAAACTCGTGACTTGAAGCCAGACGAAAGATTTGTATATATCTGTATCGCACAAAGACATGGTGTTGCACGTTCTACGTTGTCGCACGCGCACCGACACGTGCAGGTGCCCCGGGAGGTTACCGTGTCCGTGCACACGATGCACGCCGTCAGTCAATGCACGCGATCGCGATTTCGTCCCATCTTTACACTCCCCTACGACTCAACGCCACTATGCCTATAGAAGAAACCCTTGCAGAGCTAGACGCTCTCGACCCTAGCGATGAGCTTTGCTACGCAACAATAGCTAAAGAAGTATGGTGTTGCGTCGTGTTCCCTTACACCGCAAACAGGTGCCTTTAAGTAGTTTCTTTCCCATATTTTGCCAAAATCGATCCAGCTAGTCTCGTGCTGGCGCAACCCCTCTCTCCAGGAGTTTCCAGAACTTGGGATGCTCGAGCATGTCGAAATAATGTTCTACTCTCCTCCCTCTATCATCAGTCTCTAGGGCGACCGTCGAAGCAAGAGGCCACTCGAGGCCGGAAGTATCTCACCCGGGCGACGAGAAAGCTGTTGTCAAGTTTTTGCTAACGAAGTCTGAGCTCGTACATCCTGTGCGGATCAAGTTCGTACCCTCTATAGCCTTCAGCATCGCGTCATCTGTGAAGAAGCTGAATAAGCTACCGGGCCAGAGGTGGGCACGATACTTTGCAATGCGGAATTTAGAGATTAAAGCGAGAGCGTTAGGCCGGTCGGCTGGCACCGCCTTGAGAGATACATGTATGGAAAGATGACCGCTGGTTCGAGGTCGTTGAGAAAGTGCTTCAAGCCCTAGCTGTTGTACTGGAAAGTAGCTATAACATGAAAGAGACAGGCTTGATGTTGAGCATGCTAAGTTGTGCTAAAGTGCTAGTAGGTAAGGACGGCCCGGGCTCCCGTCGTCGCGCGGGCATCAAGCAAACAATGGTGAAAGTCGTTGAATGTATCAATGTCGATGCCAGGGTACTACCGCCTCTCATCCCAGCTTAGGAATCTACAATATTGAGTCACAGGGTTTATATACCTGGAAAGATCTAACTGCTTCACTATAATGCTTACATGCCTCCGAGACATCGACCCATTAGAGACCAATCTTGCGTCGTCCTAAGGGCAAGGTATTAAAAATTAGTAAGAAAAATCTCCTAAAGTCTTAATAGAGGGCTCCTTACCTTATAAGAGTTTAAAGGATACATAACTACTACTATAGTTCTTAATGCACTCCTCTCCAGATCCGCACCAGCTACTATCAAGTGCACCTTTTCCAGACGTTACTCCTACGCGTACATCGTCGATAAACACTATAAAGTTCTAGCATCTTTATCTAGAATTAGCTACTAATAAGATACTGTCCTTAGGGTTCTTAACAATATCTAAGGAAATAGTACTAGGCTTAAGCGTATTAGCTTTACGAGGCATTAAGATTTCTATCTATAGATAGATAATTCCTGTAGTGCATAGTTTACCCTTTATCTATTCTCCGTCTCCTAGACCTAAGAACATAGGGATAGAGCCCGTAAAATTAGGACGAGTTTAGTTAAACTTTGCTCTATCCTAGCAAGTGTAAGAGCATTGCTCGTCAACAGGAAGCGGTTTAGCGCACGAGAGAGATAGAATGTACCCTAAAACCATGTATTAGTCAGAACTATTCATCTGCAAGGATACAGGAGGATCACCATTCGGGCACGTTAGCTGTGGGGCTGAGTGTAGGTTTGATGGAGATTGCGCATTCGTGATGCGGCAGAATAAAAGGGAAGTGAGGAACAAAAAGGTCTGCATGGTGTTGCTTCTTTTAAATGGGTTAACGATGGTATAGATCCACGCATGGAGTTGATATAGTGTCCTTCAGGCAGGGATTCTACTCGTTGCCTTTGGCACAGCGTCGGAACCCCTCTGTCCGACTTAATTCTTTGTCCCTAATGTCGGTGATGTACGTGATAAGTTGTTCCTATGGCGCGGTCCATACCGGGTAAAGTGTTGTCAATCTGAAAAGAAAGCATTAGAGGATCGACTTCAACAATCCAAGACTTTGTCACTCATTCTGATCCGGAAGCTGTGGTTGGCAAAAACAAAACTATCAAAAGCAATGATTCGGGAGCAAAGGTTTCCCCAAAACCAGATTTTCCGAAAGGAATTCTCACGATAAAAGGGTAGGGTTAGCTTCGGAACTCCCCTCTCTATGCTGGGTGCATTGCCTGTATATAGACATTGTCACGTAGATCCTATTTAGCGGATTATCTATCGCGTGAATGTTCGGAAGAGGGGCCGTGGAAAATGTTACGAACTAAACATATAAGAGTGTAGCTCGCTCGGAGCTTGTTTTTATTCATCAAAACACATTAACTATCGTTAAGCTCTGCCTATCTACTCGAACTTATTATGAGATCCTCCTGGATTCTCTTTATCTCTGGTCTCTGTGCTAAAGTCTACGGCACAGATATACAACAACAAGTACTCGGCAGTTCTCTTGACTTGTCTAGCATCTCATACACGTGCGATAATGGTAGTTAGAAACTTCGCTTAAACTTAGATTCGTAGAAGCTTACTAAGATAAATAGGTGCAAAGCCATCTATTACCTGTACGGATCCCGCGCTCTACGAACACAGCTGCTCCTGCACTTGCACAAACGGCATTAACTTTAATCAACTACTCCCTCTACCGTCTCAGAACACTTCCGCCTCCGTTATAAATGAATGCCTGCTAGAGAAAGAGCAATGGCTTGAACGCGAGCAGGAACTCGCTGCTGAAATCGCCTTAAAGCAGCAGGAGCTCCTAGACCGCGAGCAAGAGTTTGTTAAGCGCGAACAAGACCTGGTGGATAAAATGAGTAAATGCACCAAAACCACATATAAGGGCTGTTACAATGGAGGTCCCGCCAGCAAGTATCACAAGATCGAGAAGTATACAGTGGATGCATGCGCAAAGAGCTGCTCGGGTAAGGAATACACAATAATGAGTATTGTTGGTACGACCTGTTACTGTGGAAACGACCGTAACATACTTGGAAAGATAACAAAGGTCGCAGATGGAAACTGTGCTCTGCAATGCTTAGATGGTTCTGGTCAGAAGTGTGGAGGTGGAAGCGGCATGTATAGGTCACTTTATTACTTAGACAAATGTTTCTAAATGGGAAAAGTTAATGTGTACCACTGCGAGCCTGCCACTTATAACGATCCCAAGAATCGACAACGTTAAACTTGGGGATGATGACATGCTTCTTGAATAACTCAAACCGCTAGTGGAAGTAATATGCGACGAGGTCGGGGTTGTCCCTCACGAAATCCTGTGCTAGGCGTGCCTGCATAGCAGATGTTGCGGTCTTCCACTCTTCGTACCGCAGCATAAAACGTAACAAATTATTCCAGTGATAATCCGCAGCGGAGAGAGTAATGAAGAGGTGCGGAGCCTTTAACTGGCGGACCTGCAAAAATTTAGGAGGGCCCTTTGACACAGCCTATCCTATATGAGGCGACGAAAGAGGCCTACCCACTATAAGGCGACGAAAGAGGCCTGATTCATGCTAAACCAGGCTAAGCGTTAGGGTTTCCGCCCGCATCCGGTAAGCACGTAACCCCCGATTCGCGAATCTCGACACCCCTAATTCGTTTTAACATAAAGCTCTACAGTACTTAATATCTAACTATATAAGGTTATAGGATGTAGGGTCTATATCCTTAAAGAACTAGTCTGTGCGTAAGAAAATTAGCTAGATATCCTAGCTATATATCCTCTATTTAGTCCTAGTGTCTTTTAGAGTAAGGATATTTAGTCTAATAGTAAGGATACTTAGTTTAATAGTAAGGATATTTAGTCTAATAGTAAGGATACTTAGTCTAATAGTAAGGATACTTAGTTTAATAGTAAGGATACTTAGTCTAATAGTAAAGATACTTAGTTAAGTAGTAAGCTTATAAGATTATTTTAGTCCTAAAGTAAGGTTAAAATAATATACTAGTATAAAAGAGTAAAGATTATATACTATAGGTAGGGGTAAATAGAAAACCTTTCTAAGTACCCCTATTTATTATATAGGGTTTTACTATACTTCTCTAAGCTTAGTCTATACTAAGGTAAGTTAGGCTTAGGGAATAGTCTATAAGGTAGGATATAGAATAATTAGGTAGAAAAGAGTTATTATTATAACTAAGAGATAATTGCTACTAATTCTATAAATAATAGAATAACTAGTTAATAATCTATATAAGAGATAGACTATTTAAGTTAACTATAATAAGTATAATAAGAAGATCTAATATATTCTTATACTTATTACTAGAGGTCTTATCCTCTTTAGCTTCCCTCTACTACTTACTCTTAAGGGAGGTTTAAGAGGATATAACTTCCTTTATACTACTAGCTTTACTTTTTTAGTAAGAGGCTAGTTCTTAGTAAGAGGCTAAATACCTTAATAGTACCCTATATTAATCTTTACCTTCTAATATAGTTACCTAATAGTCTCTTACTATATAACCTATATTAAGGAGAGATCCTTTATATTACTTTATAATATTATCCCCTCTCTTAAGGATATTATTTTAATACTCTAGATTATTATTTTCTTATACTTAGTCTAGTAGTAGTAGTAGAGGTATAGCTACTCCTATAGTATTATAACCTCTCTTTCCTCTTTTCCTTACTTTCCTTAACTATACCTAAGGTTTAGACTTCTTAATATATCTATACCTAGAACTTAACTTAATAGCGCTAGGCTTATACTAACTATATCTATTAGTAAAGGAATAAGATAACTTTTTATTATAAGTAGTATAAAGAGAAGAATCTTTATTATTTTATAAATACTACCTTAGTGTAGTATATAGGCTATATTTTAGTAAAAGCTAAGTATAGCTTAT
This sequence comes from Alternaria dauci, assembly GCF_042100115.1. Taxonomy (NCBI): domain Eukaryota; kingdom Fungi; phylum Ascomycota; class Dothideomycetes; order Pleosporales; family Pleosporaceae; genus Alternaria; species Alternaria dauci. The sequence goes on from NC_091275.1 coordinate 160,693, forward strand.
TTATAACTAAGGAAGAGTAGGAGAATATTAAGGCTAAAAAGTAGTAAAAGTATCTTAAGATTATTTACCTAAAGGTATAATATATATAGCTAGATACTTAGTTATTATAGGAAGAGTTAGAGCTTCTAAAGGTTAAGGCGTAAGAGTAAGTATTTACTAATTAAGATTATACTATTTTAAGCTTTTAGGATTATATAAAAGAGTAAGCTAAAGGGAACTCTACCTTTAGTATAAACTTTTAATTAACTAAACTATTACTACCTAGACTATTAACTAACTTAGGCTAGTTATAGAATAATACTTCTTTTAATCTTTTTTCTAAATTCTTTTCTTCCCTTAAGGATTTAGTCCTCCCTTCTCTAGGTATCTCTAATAGTATTTATATACTTATAACTTATAGTTTATTAAATTTTCCTTTAGTTTCTAAGTATTCTAGCTCTCTAGCTATCTTAACTACTTAACTAAGTATTTCTACTAATAACTAATTTTCTATAGGTCCCTAATTTCCTTAACCTTATACTTATTATCTTTAAGCTTTATATTAGTAGCTAGCTTAGTATCTATAGGTACTTTTTCTAAAAGTTTCTTATAAAAGATAAGGTAGATATATATACTTAATAAGAGTTAGAGTTTATAGTTTACTTTACTTATTTCCTTTAGAACCTTAAATAGTCTTACTTAGAGGTTATCTAGTTTCTTACTTAATTACTTAGTTTTTAAGTTTTATTATAATAGGAAAACTTTATCCCCTTTCTTAAAGGTTAGTCCCTTAATCCTTTACTTATTAGCTACTTTAGCTATTATAAGGTTCCTATAAGTTATATTCTTACTTAATTCTATATATAGTTCTTATATTAAGTAGGCTTTATTATTTATACTTACTATAATACTTTCTATATCCTTTAAATCTTAATAAGTAACTAGCTTATATCTATAGTTTATATAGTATAGTAAGTACTTTATTATTATAAACCTAGTACTATTATAGGCTAGTTATACTATTAGTAAGAGTTTAACCTAGTTATCTTATAGCTTATTAGCGTATATCCTTAGATACTATTCTAGTATCTAGTTTATTCTTTCTACTTAGCTATCTATTTTAGGGTAAAAGCTAGTTAATAGCTTCTTCTTTATACCTTATTTTACTAGGAATATATTCTAATACTTAGAAGTAAATAGTTTATTATAATTAGTAATAAACTCCTTAGGTATCCTATATTCTAATGTTAGTTCCTTACTAACCTTATACTTATATTCTTCTACTATAATAGTTTCTTTAGTAGGTATAAACTTTACTCCTTTTATATATTAGTATATAATAACTAGGATTATATTATATAATCTTCTAGATCCTAGTTCTAATAATTTTAGGAGCTTTGCTATAAAGTCTATTATTATACTATTCTATAGTCTTATTAGTAGTAGTAAGGGTTATAATAAACTATAGGGCTTATATCTCTTAGGCTTATTCTAGTAATAAGCTAAATAGTTACCTAGGACGTCCTATACCTTTACTTATAAGCGTAGTATTATAAATACCTTTACTAAACGTCTAACTATCTCTTCTAGTAATATATATCTAAATTCTAAGGACTTATATAGTTCCTTAATAAGATTTAATCTTAGGTATAAAGATATATATATTTAATTACCTTAAATTATATCTTAGTACTCTTACTTATTTTATAATAGTTTATTAGAGCTATTTTTATTAGGCTTAAACTACTAGCTAGCTACTCTCTACTACTATTACTGCTAAAGTATTTCTACTTACTTAGCTACCTTAGCTATCTTAGTTAGTTCTAGCTAGTTATAATATAAAGTACTATTAGGTATCTTCTTAAATATAGTATTATATAGTTCTTTATAACTATCTTTACGTAAATTAGATCTCCTACTTAGAGTATCTATAGCTTTATTAAGTATTCTAGTATAGTGTGTTATCTTAAAGTTAAACTAGGCTAGTATCTTAGCCTATTAGACTTATTATTAGTTAAGTTTTTTTATAGTTATAAATATTACTAAGTTCTAGTAATTAGTAAAAACCTTAATCTAATATAGTAGTCCTAATAAATAGACCTCCTACTATTTAAAGGAATTAACTACTCCTAGTAGCTCCTTATTATAAATATTATAGTTAAGTTCTACTCTAGAGAACTTCCTTAAGTAGTAGAATACTAGTCTCTACTTCTTATCTAGGTACTACTATAATAATATAGCTCTAAGTATATAATCTAACGTATTAGTCTTAACTTACGTCTCTTATTTTAGGTTATATATCTCTAGTATAGGTACCTTAAGGAATATCTACTTAATTTAATCAAAAGCCTCCTAATATTCCTCGTCCTATTTAAAACTAGTTTCCTTCTTTATAATCTTAGAGAGGGGTATAGTAATCTTTAAGTAATCCTTAATAAACTTCTAGTAGTAGTTAGTAAACCCTAGAAAGGATTATATATCCTTAACTATTTTAGGCGTTAGCTACTCCTATATAGCTACTATCTTCTTTAGGTTTATCTTTACTCCCTCTATAGATATTATAAAGCCTAGGTATTCTATTTCCTTTATATAGAATTCGTACTTCCCTAGCTATAGGTATAGCTTATATTCCTTAAGCTTCCTTAGCACTTTCTTAATATACTCTATATATTCTTCTAGCGTCCCGCTAGTATATACTAGTATATTATTAATATATACTATAATAAAGATTCTAAGGTACTTATAGAGCGCGTTATTAATAACTAACTAAAACATTACTAGGGTATTTATTAACCTAAAAGGTATTACTATATATTTAAATAGTCTATATTTTATCTTAAAAGCTATTATCTATTCGTGTCCTTCCTTAATCCTAATTTAGTAAAATCCTTCCTAAATATCAAACTTTATAAACTACTTAGCTCCCTAGCGTTAATCTATAAGCTCTATAATTAGTAGTAAGAGATATTAGTTCTTCTAAGTAACACTATTTAACTTATAGAAGTTAATATATAGTTACTACTTCCTATTAGGCTTCTTTATAAATAAGATAGGTAAGGCTATTAGGCCTAATCCTAGTTAGATAAATCCCTTCTTTAGATTCTTCTAGATATAATCCCTTAGCTTAGCATTATACTTAGGCGATATAGGATACATTAGTCTTAGGCTTAACTTTACCCCTTTATCTAAGATAATCTTATAATCCTAATCCTAATAGTCTACTAAATCTATAGCTTTATTTTCCTTAAAGAGTTCTCTAAACTTATTAGTCTAATACTCTCTTAGTATCTCTAGTAGTAAGGGTCCTTCCTTTATAGTTATAACTTATCTTATCTATATAACTCCTACTCTTTAAGGGTCCTTCTTATAGATTCTTATAATCTTATAAGGTAAGATCTTACTAAACCTCCTATCCTAGGTTAAGCTCTAGTCCTTTAAGCTTACTCTTCTATATACTCTAGTAACCTTATATATAAGTTCTCTTCTAAGTATTATCTATATTTGCTAATTAATAGTAGGGTTATAGGTATCTAGCTAGTTATAACCTATTAATATATCTAGTCCTCTTAGATCTATAATATTAATATTTATAAGGTACTTAATACCTACTATCTATAGCTTTATTAGTTTTATCTCTAACCTTATTATACTACTTCTATATTCTATAGGTTTTTTATTAGCTAGTACTACTAGTACTAGTTTTTTCTTAATCTAGTAAGGTATCCTATACTTCTCTACTACTCTAGGTAAGATTATTATTCTTATAGCCCTACTATCTATAAGCGCTTAGATATCTTAACTAAGTATAGATATAGTTATAAGTAGCTACTTTACTTAACTATTAGTATCCCATACCTTCCTAAGGGTCCTTTTAGGTATACCTTTATTAGTATAATCTTATAACTAATAATATCTTAGTTTTTTAACTATTTACTTTTCTTATACTTAGGAAAGTAGCTTATATTATTCTTTAAGCTATAGTATATTAAGTACCTTTTATTATAATAGAAGCTCTAATAAATATTCTAATAAGGAATCTCCTCCTTAGTAATTCTCTTCCTTAGTTAACCCTTCTTAGCTTTAAAAATCTTATAATCTATAATCTTATAGATATTTAATAATAGAGTATAATAGTAATAGTTATCTACCTTATATACTTCCTTTAGCTACTTATAATAGAAGTAATACCTATTCTTATATTACGTCTAAAGGATTTATTTATACATTTCTACTTTCTTTAGTTTATAGATATAGTAGTTATCTACTAGATACTTATTTACTTAGAGACTTAGGTAATAGTACTAATCTTAGTCTATCTTATACTTCTCTTTATCTTCCCTATAGAATTAGTAATTAATTTTATAGTTATACTAATATATTTTCTTATATTCTTTAGTATCTTCTTCTTCTTTAGATATTTCTTAAGCCTTACCCTTAACTTCTAAGTCTTTAAAGTAAGGTTATTAGGTTACTACCTAGTACCTTATTACTTTAGTATTCTTACTAGTAATTATAATTTACCTTTAAATCCTATAGCTATTAGTATAGTATATAGTATCTTTATAAATCTAATACTACTAATTAGTTAGACGTTCTAGGACGTCTTTACCCTTAACTTTCTAGTCCTTTACCTTTAGCTTATCTATAGCTAATACCTTATTACTTATCTTAATTTATAAGATAATTATAAAAGCTTCTTTATTAGCTAACCTTACTTCTTTATAAAGGTCTAGGTTACTTAAGTTATTATCTAGCTCTATCTAAGTTAGGTATAGTATACCTTATCTAATTATCTTAATCTTAATAGCTACCTATTTAACCTAATCTTCCTTATAGTCTTAGGTAAAGTATCTTACTTTACTATATTAGAGATATACTTTATTATTATAACACTTCTAGTATTCTTCCTTAGAGAGACTATCTTATCTCTATCTTTAAGTCTTTTTATCTTTAGCTTTTTCTTATACCTTACTAGTTATAATAGTATTACTATCTCTATTATACCTTCTATATTACCTCTTTATATTTAGTAGGTTAGTTTAAAAGTATTTCTTCTAGTTATTTTATTCCTAAAGCCTATTATCTATATATATAGCTAGCTTAATTAGAGCGTATAGTATTCTAAGCTTATTATAGTATATAAGGCTATCCTTAATATTTTCTTTAAGGCCTACTTTAAATACTATTTAAAGTACTATATTATCCTAATTAATCTATACTTATAGTTACTTAAATTCTACTATATATACTAATACTAACGTAGTCTACCTTAGGTAAGTAATCTTCTTCTCTACTTAGTTCTAAGTATCTACTTCTTTAAAGATATATCTTATTTCCTCCTTAAACTCTATTTAGCCTATAAATAAGGTTTAGGTTTTTACTTTAGTACCTCTATATTCTATATCTAGTAGATAGTTATTAATATAAGGTTATATTTAGTTAGCTACCTTATCCTTTATATATATACTTATTATAAGGATCTTTTCTTAATTATTAACTACCTTATTATACTTATAGTATAAGTTAGTATAAGTAAGAAATATCTAAAGTTTCTCTTAGTCTCTACTATATTTCTTAGGAGCTACTATCTTAGGTTTTCTAGTAGTAATAGGTTTTTTATTAAGTATAGCTATTAGCTAGTTTATAAGCTAATTAATTATATTCTATATCTTAGCTATCTACTAAGCCTAAATAAGGGCCTATTACCTAAGATTTTATAGCTCTTTATTACTAGGGTTCTCCTCTAAGTCTAAGTTAGATATATTAAGTATCTTATTATTAACTAGTATAGCTACTAGTATTAAGAGTCCTAGACCCTAAGCCCTATTATTTTATACTACTCTTAGAGATACTATATTAAATCTTAATTAGGTAGATCTATTAGTTTAAATATCTACTTATATCTAAGGTAGTTAAAGTATTATATAGGGTTTTACTATACTTCTCTAAACTTAGTCTATACTAAGGTAAGTTAGGCTTAGGTAATAGTCTATAAGGTAAGATATAGAATAATTAAGTAGAAAAGAGTTATTATTATAACTAAGAGATAATTACTACTAATTCTATAAATAATAGAATAACTAGTTAATAATCTATATAAGAGATAAACTATTTAAGTTAACTATAATAAGTATAATAATAAGATCTAATATATTCTTATACTTATTACCTTAGGTCTTATCCTCTTTAGCTTCCCTCTATTACTTACTCCTAAGGGAGGTTTAGGAGGATATAGCTTCCCTTATACTATTAGCTTCCTTTTCTTAAGAGGAGGCTAGTTCTTAGTAGGAGGCTAAATTACCTAATTAGTGCCCTACATTAATCCTTACCTTCTAATATAGTTACCTAATAGTCTCTTAATATATAACCTACGTTAAGGAGAGATCCTTTATATTACCTTATAATAAGTATCTAATAAAGACTTAGTATCTTAAGAAGACTAGTCTTAGTAAGATACTAATTACGTAATTATAGCCCTATAATAATTATTACCTTCTAATAGAGTTACTAGTTAGCCTTTAACCCTAAACCTCACGTTAAGGAGAGAATCCTTTTATTACCTTATAATAATAGAGCTAGTTCTTCTCTTTCTAATACTCTAAAAATCTTCTTCTTAGCTACTTAAGTTCTAGAGATATAAAGTATTAAAAAGAGTAACTTTTAAAATTACTTTTTCTTTATATTACGCCTCTATATTATTATCCTTATAGGTAGTAAACGTTACTTAGTAAGCGTCTTAATGTATTATATAAGCTTAGCTTCGTATTATAGGTAGAAGGATTAGTTATATAGGCTATACTTATTACTTTAGTATTTATGTTATCTTATTAGCGTTAGATATAGTACGTTATACTTTTTATTAATTTATTAGTAGAAGAATTATTCTCCTAGATTATATAATTTAATTTCTATAATTACTTCTTAAATTAGGTCTATATTAGTTAAGTTATAATATATTAAAGTTTTATTATTATAGTAGTAGGGGTACTTAACTAGTAACTATAACTATCTAGTGTATAGTTACTATAGGCTAATCTAGCTAATAAAAATAGGTACTTAGATAAACCGCTATAGGTAGGTATAGAAGCTATCTATCTTACTATCTTATATTTAGAGCCTTATATACTTTACTAGAGATCCTTTCGCCTTATTCTTATTCTTACGTATAGGAACTATAAAAGCTAATAGCTACTAATCTAATATCTACACTATAGGTGAGGGTCTAGAGGTCTAGAGCTACTACCTAAGACTATAATTGCTGCGAGCTTAAAGGCGCCCCACCTAACGTTACTACGCCGCTCTAGAACCCTTTAGTGTATATACGTTATCTAACTAAGGTCGCGCCTAGAGATAGTATACTAAGGTGCTAGGGTGAATTAATTACAAATTAATTTAGAATTAAATTAGAATTGATTTACTCTTTATATAGAAATAACTTCTTAAGAAAAGAAGATATAGAAAAACTTTATATTATAAATCTTAAGATATAAGCTAAATCTATAACTTTATAATATAAAGTTTTTCTATATCTTCTTTTCTTAAGAAGTTATTTCTATATAAAGAGTAAATCAATTCTAATTTAATTCTAAATTAATTTGTAATTAATTCACCCTAGCACTTTAGCATGCTATCTCTAGGCGCGACCTTAGTTAAATGACGTGTATGCACGCCCTAATGCTTCTTCCGATGGCCGCCATGCGATAAAGAGGTAGCGACCCCACATCCTCTTTTGCGCAACAAAATTGACGATGCCCTCTGTGCCCCGGGGCCCGCTCTGCCAAGTCAAATGCGACGAGGAGACCTAGACGCCACAGCGCACGCAAACCACCATCGCCAACAACAAAGTTGAGCAAGTGAAATAAGGCATCCGATGGACGTGTAGTGTGCTTCATCGCCGTGCCAGCCACCAGATACGTGTGTCAACGATGCTTGCACAGCTCCGACCACCGGCGCTGCAGGTGCGAAATGCAGTAATGCGACAGATTGCAAATCTATCTTGACATGTTCGAGCCTAGATGTCGTTTGCAGTAGCGCGCAGTGCGACTAGGGGTGAGTGAACTCTATGTGTGCGATCGGTCGTGTGAGGCTGAACTTAATCTATAAATATACAGGATAGACGTGTAGTGCCTCTATGGCATGTTAGAAGCCGAGCATCTGCGTCTGCTCGAATGATGCTTATAACGTGGGTTAGCCTAGCCGGGCAAAATTCTTACGATTGAAGCTGATGTATAGTGGTATCTTGTATGAATGAATACAGACCCGTTGGAAGATCGCGGACGTGGAAAGGCGTGCAGAGCTGGAAGAGTGGTAGCCTAGTCTTTTCATGTTGGTTGATACGTCGTTGAGAGACGCAGGCAATATAAGAGTATAGCAGGACCTACGCTTAAAGATATATCTACCGCATCACTAATGAATGCAGCCTAGTCGATTACCCCAGCAAATGAGAATATCTGGGGCCGCCATTTAACTTAGGAAAACTAGAAACCTCTAGTAAGACTGCTAGACGGACGTTACGAGAGTATTGTAATAACATATAAAGCAGAATATACAGTATAAATAGGGGAGAGAGTAAAACGCATATCTTGCTCCAAACGTGTTGTTCTTTTTTGTGAATATATACAAAGGAGTACGCTTACCCTCCTCTAACTTCTCTATCTATCTGTCTCTGCTACAAATACAAGCCATCCACTCTACTCGCATACTCCTCTCTACACGTAGTTTCTACTACGGTATAATCGCGAGGCCGAAACCAGAGAAGAGACCTTCAGGATCAACAGCACCCTTGATCTCGCGAAGCCTTTCGTAGTTGGCACCATACAGCCTAGAGCTCAACTCCTCCACGCTGAGTTCCGAGTCCACGTAGTTGGGGAAACTGCGGAGAGGTGCTGAGGTCTTCAAAACATCCTCGAACTGGTTGAAAGAGTTCTGCATGTATGCAACGCCATCACTTGGCCAGACATTGTTGCGTCCTACGCCATCGACACGGACCAGCCAGAGGTTATCGCCGTGCGCGAAGGAATGCTCACTGTCGGCGATCTCGCTGCTGACTCCGCCCCACAGGTCGATGAAGCCAGAGGGGCTGATGTCGGTTCGGTTGAGTGAATCATATGCATCCAGCAATGCCTTTGCTTGCGTCGAGGTGAACGGGTTTTGGCTGGTTGTGGTCCACGACTGAACGAGCGAAGCGCGGCCACCAAGCGTGCCTCCGGTCGGCGAGTTCATGCCAGCACCAGCCGCTGCTACCTCTGCGTCCCAGAAGGTTGGGACGATGGTCTTTGTGAGGTTGAGGTTGATAGCCGGGCTGACTGCGTCAAGAGACTCGAGAAGTGGCGCCAAAGCGGAATCAAACTCTGATTCTGGTCCGTAGAAGAACCCGGCAGACACGAAGGTGGACAAGCTAAAGCGCAGGGAGAGGGTTTCGGGCGCCTGACCATCAAGAACCCACTTTTGAATCGCCAGAAGCGCAGCAGAACCGGCAGCAGTGTCGACGTCACCGATAGCAAGCGTGTAGCTCACGGCTCCGTTGTAAGGAAGCTCAAATGTCTTGGTCGTTGCAGAAAGAGCAACTCCAAAGTTCGCGCCAGCGCCCTGAGCTGCCCAAAGGAGATCGGAACCAGGCCCGGCGTTGACAACGGTGCCGTTGTACAGCATGTACTCGACGGAAACGAGATTGTCGGCAGGGATGCCGAGAAGTCTGCTAGTGGTACCGAAGCCACCGCCGAAGGAACTTCCAACCAAGCCGACATGAGAGCCTCTCACGTGCGGGAAGTGGCGCCTATGGTTGTCGTGAGCGTACTTGGCAGTCTATATACGTCAGTACTGTCTCTTCTCATGCATTGTCAAGGGCCGCTTACAGGTCCCACGTTGGAACCACCTCCAAAGGTCAACTGGTCGGTCGAATCATCGAAACTCAGCTCGGTAAACGCGCCCATATCAATGACAAGATTGCCGGGGTTGCCAAATCCGAAGCCTTGGAAGGAATGTGCACGACCAAGGACAGACACCTTCACTGACGCGTTCCGAGCACAGCTCAGAGCTGATGCGACATCATCCTTGGTCTCGGGGAAAGCGATAGAGACAGGCTGTCGTGGGATACGAGATTGAAAGGACGCAGTGTCGTTGGTCCAGGTTGCATCGGTTGAAACTGTCGATTCTACGCCAGCGCTTGTGAGACAGGCCTGAATGCTGGCTGCGTTGCTGCTCTGGCCACGCACAACGGATGGTGCAAGGGACAGCAGACTGAGCAGACCATGCTTGTACAACTGAGAAGGCGCCATGTTGATAGATCTGGTCTATCCGCGTGGAAATTCTGAGGTTCAGTTATAGCTGTTGAATGAAAGTGAATGTTTTTTCCTGTCCACGGGAACTGCTCGCTTTCTATACTCAGGAGTACAATCAGATCTTCGCCTACCAACAATGGCGCAATGTCCGCTACGGCCCTTCTCAATGGGGAGAGCAACGTAAGGCATGGTCGCATTTTTCGGCGCATCTCGGTGACTGTCAGCTCCATTCTCGGTCCTGCCTGATGCGACGTGGCCAAGCCTTGGCCCTCCCCCCACACCTTCCAGAACGCGTGCTACACCGTACAGCGTATGCCCTATCCATCGCATTATGCTGGGTTGAACGCTGCGATTGTTATAGCTGGATCCCTTATCTGATGTTCAGAGAATCGTTCATCCTTCGTCTAGCGACATTCCTAACGCGGTAAGATACCCGGCGTATCTCGTGGGCTCTAGCAGATTACAGTACCCTCTTGCCTAGGCTGTATCCGACTGCATCTGCTAGCAACGTGTTGCTCTAACTCTTTAGATATCGTGATCACTCAGACAGTGTCCAGCAAACGAAGTTTCGATACTTGAATATATGGCTTACTCTGTGGTGTATTGTGCCGGCATATTAGATGGCGTCGTGCATCCCTCACATCTCACCTGTTCGATGGCAGTAAGCTTGTCGGACATTGATGAGGCAGAGTAAGCGTAAGCGTTGTTGTCGCGTCTAGACGTTGTCATCGAATGATCATAGAATACTTCGTAGCGTACTGGACACACGCTTCGAGCAGAAACCCATCTGCCGACGCGTCGGAATTGCCTCCGAGCTCGACTCATTGTTGCGACACACCAATGAACAGACGGGACCTCCGCACGGTCTTGAAACGGTAAGGGAAACATGCATAACCCGCCTGCCGTCGTCTTGTGCGATCAAACGTCGCGCGGATAGTCATTTTGTGAAGGCAGCAGGAAGCTTGGCGGGGCAGGACGCATGATGTTTTCATTACCGACGTACATCCTGCTTAGAAAACAAAAAATTTCTTTCCGAATGGCGTATCTGAATCGCGGATTGTTACTGTTGGGACGTTCAGTCGTCATAGGGAATATCCATAGTCCAGGTCATGTTAGTTGCGTGCTTTGAAGCTGTGCGGGAGAAAGGCAGGAGAACAACAGCACCTCGGAGGCTCCGTGGGTCACCGCACCTGTGCATCGCACGTGTTCCCGGCGAACACGCGGAATCGGCCCGAACGATCACTAATCAACTGAACGTCGTGGGAGTCCTACAAAAGCCGTTATACTGGATTATCTAATAGATATTTTGGACCAATGCGAAAAGTCCAGCACTCACCGCAGGCGCAGGTGCAAGACGACACCACCCCTGCGCAAACCTGAAGAATCAGATTTTAGCTCTTCCTGCTCTACACTCTTGGTCATCTGATCTGCTTCGGCTTTACCAACGGTTTCCCCATGCTCCACATTGGGCATGCTTTTTGATCACTCCAATTGCCGCTCCTATGGCATGATTCCAAGTCGCAGGATCCCCACAGCGATGCTAGGAGAGCGGAACGTCTTAGTTGCTTGATCAAACACTCTAGATCTCCCTTGGCAAGCTTGGTATGCAATTTCCGGACCCTCCGCACGTACCAGGGCAGTGTAGTTCCTGATCAATCAAGTCTTGGCTAGTGCTTACTGTTGAAGGTAGATCATCGAGACAACGCCGTCGCAAACGGTATATACCATAGATACTGTGTCCTATGACAGAACTTCTTGAAGGTATCCTTTCCCATTCCCTCGCTTCATCGATCCGTCGGGCATATACGAATAAACTTGCACAATGCGTTCACTCTTTTGGCACTCTGTGCTTCCCACTTTGCTCCTGCTCAACCCTAGCAGCGCCATCCAGCTCTTCGCAGCGCATTCCGACGGCAACGTTAGCACGCTTCTGTTCACAGAAGATGGCAACACGTCGAGCCTGACCGTTACGTCTAGGACAGCGGAATGCGGACCTAACGCGGCGAGTCTGAATCTCGATTACCAGAATCGCATCTTGTACTGTCTGGACCGTGGTCGGGCCCCTGGTACCCAGGGCTCGCTGAACAGCTTGCGCATCGCGGCCGATGGGTCGCTGACCAGAATCGCGCGGGTTAGCGCGCCATTTTCGGGCGTTGCTGCGGAGTATTTCAATGACGAGAATACTGGGGTTAGAGGCTATATTTCCACCTCTTAGTAAGTACTTCGGTCTTCTTGCTCATCTGTCCGTGGACTCGACTAACAAGTTTGAATAGTAACAGGAGCGCCATCGGCTTATACCGTCTTCCTGATGACACTGGTAGTCTCGCCGAGCCAAGTCAGATTATCTTTCCTAACACGTCTGCCGTTGGACCCGTGACTGCAAGGCAAGATCGGAGTTACCTGCACGGCGTTATCCTAGACCCCACCCGCAAGTTCTTACTCATGACTGATCTGGGTCAGGACATGATCAGGGTGTTCCGTTACAACGAACAAACCATTGCGCCGCTAGTTGAACTGGCTCCCTTGGTCACACCGCGTGGATGTGGACCGAGGAAAGCCGTCTTCTGGACTGCGCCGGAGTCGGGTATCTTGTACTTGTTTGTGAACGGCGAGCTGGACCAGAGGATCTATACGTATCAGGTCGAGTACACAGACAATGGGTTGGAATGGACGCACGTGAGCGATGTTGTGTCGATCAGTGATTACCTTCCGGTTACGACAGCGCCGACGAGTGAGCTTGCTGTCTCGGTGAGTTCTTCTTTTCGCATACTTGTGAGTTGGCATGCTAATGTTGTCTCGCGTACAGCCCGATGGTCGCTTTGTGATTGTATCGAACCGCGACGTTTCTTTCACTGGATCTGCTCTCTTCAGAACCAGGTCTAGCGATACTCTTTCCACCTTCGCGATCAACGCCAATGGCACGTTGACACCGGTGCAGCAGGCGCCGTCTGGAGGCTGGTCGCCCCGCCAATTCATGATCAACACTGAAGGTGACAAGATTGCGGTTGGCCACCAGAACAACAACTCGGTGGTCATCTGGAAACGCGATGTCGAGTCGGGTAAGATTGTGTTGGAAGAGGATGGTGGAAAGTTGGGTGTTGTGACGCTTACCGGTGCTGTTGTCTTTACGCAATGGGATCCTTAGAGGAACGGTACGCTGTGGCGCAGACCTAGCTGTGGATCGGATCTCATTTGGATTTTTCGCAACCATAATCAGTATGGAAAGGCGGATGCACCGGGCTCCACGCTGAGACAGTTGTAGCGCTTCTTGTATAAAACTCATTGTGGAACATGTTCCACGCTCAAGCACGGCAGCATTATAGTTCCATGTGACCAGAGCTGCATGGATGTTAGGCCTGTGTAAGAGGTCTTGTTAGCGTACCTGTTCCCTTTCACCTACCACTGCCACCTCGATCCCGGTGAACCAACCGCTATTGTGTTTCTGCGATGAATGAAGCGTGCACCGAGCTTTCCGTTCACTTTCACCTCCATCGCAATGCTATTATCAGCGACGACGAAACGACCGCCTTGCCAGTTTCTTTCCTTGAAGCAACCTCTACACTCGAGACCGCTACTCAGCTTCTTCTCCCTCCGTCATACCAACGACCAGAACACAACAGACCACCAACTGACCAACATGTTATACAGGCTAGACCGTCCGGTCGACATGACGCACGCCGTTCTGACCTACGATGCCCCCACGACCTACCGCGGAGTGGGTATGTACGGCGCCGGCGCCGGCGCACGCGAAGCCGCCGATGAACGCCTCATCGAAGAAGTCAGAGCTCGCCGCGCCGCAAGCGATGCCTCGAAAGCCAAGCGGACCGTCGCACCTGCGCGAGAAACCTACACCGAGCCCACCAAAGCCATCAAACAACAGCTCGCCGAAGTGAGAGCCCACCACCGGTTCTTAACAGAGGAGCTGAAAAAGAATGAGACGATGGAGGCAATGCTGCTTCGGAAGGCGGATAGGTTGAAAGAGACGAGGAGGAAGCTTCAAGAGACGGACATGATGAAGAGGCAGAGAGAGAAGAAGCGGCAGACGGCTTTTGATGGCAAGAAGGTGGCGTTAGCTGCGAAGTCGAAGGGCGTTGAGAAGCCAAAGAAGACGGAATCCAAGGCGATGAAGGGATTCCGCAAGCTGATGCAGTCGTAAATGCCCCTCAAAGTTTGAGCGCATTGCATGATTTTGTAGACGTTGTTGTCGTTACCGGACCATGTGGAGCTGTGTAGGAAATGAATTTGCTCATGCGATGTGCGCTCATGCGACGTGCGATGCTATCAGCGTGAGTGACATTCATCGAAGGTTCATGAGACGTGGAGTGAGAGGCGTTAGGTTCCAGGCACTCCACAAAGCCACCCGCGGCGGCGCACGGACTGGTGACGTACCACGACACCGTGACAGCCTTGCATAACACGTAACGCCACAACTCTATATACACATCCCATCCATATCGCCCACAGTCTTCTTCGCATTTCTAGTCGCCCTTTGCACCGCCATCTGCTTCTCGCCGCCATACCTGACCTACGTGCACCTGCGTTCAAAAACGTCTCCTCACCCCTGCAGCACATCATCCGATATCGCAACATCGATTCGCCATCATCACGCAAGACGACCAACAATCCAAAACAGCAGGTACTCAACGGGCCCAAGATACGCGACTTAGCACTGCATCGCGCATGGCCCTCGTATTCGTTGCTTAATTACGCCAATCTACCCCAGACTTATTGCGACTAGGCGAAGCTGGGAAGGTGTCACGACGGGACGTTGCCGAGAAAAAGAGGTGCGTTGACAGCAGACACCGTCGAGGCGCGACACAAGAGCTAGCGTCTCAGCGTCTGGTGGATTTACATATCTTCACTGGTCGTAGCGGCTTGCGTTCAGAAGTGCATGTGCCAGAAGGGACGCGGGACAAGCCTTTTGCCACCCAGACTGCATACTTGAAGAGACGATCATACCCTGAACGGGGGCTGTAAACATCCACAACAAGTTCAGTATTTACGAAAACAACGATATGGATACGCCATCTCTCGAAACTCGTAGCTCAATACCGCAGCCAGCCATCCCGCCGCTGCTCAATCTGCCCGCGGAATTACTCCACGATGTACTCCGCTACCTCAGTCTCTCCGACCTTCTCACCGTGGGCATGGTCAGCAAAGCCCTGCGTCAGCACACGCTCCAAGACATCCTCTGGCAAGCCTTTGTCGAGACAGAAGTCCCGCGCATCACCAAGCCCACGCACCTAACCTGGCGCGCCCTCTTCCAGCAACACCACCCATACTGGTTCATCGCACGCCGTAAGATCTGGTTCGCAGACACGGCGCACACAGGCAAACTCATCGTCGCACGGTACGACCACCGTCTCGACGCCATCGAAGCCTACGCGCTTGTCGCCGAGCGCCGCGTCCCATCCGCGCTATCATGGGACCAGCATCCCGAAGCCATAATCCACACGTTCGACCCAAAGATCCGGCTCGATCTCAACGCGCCGATTGTGCGTCTCAACAAAGACGCATACGAAGACGCCATCGGCCCCGTTGGATACCGTCTACAAAAAGAAATCAGAATGGGCCTGTACCGCGACCGCCAACAACAAGCCGCAAGTCTCTTTTCGCAACTCATGCTCACGCGGCCATGGCCACAAGCCATCACCGGCGACGCAACGCCCGTCTGGCCACCGCTCACACTCCCCAGCTCCCACCGCACCCGCAACGACACCTCCCCCTCCGGTTTCCGGCAACCAAGCCAGAAACCCGGTCTCTTATCCCAGCTCTCCACATCCACATTTCGCATCCGCCGGTGGATGGAGTTTTCCACGCGCGCACTGGGTCTCGGTATGCGGATAGGCGAGGACGTGACGACGTGGGCGACGCTGCCGGAAGCGTGCTATACGCCGACGAAACAGAAGCCGTGGCAGGGCATCTGGTGTGGGGATTACGCGGGCCATGGCTGCGAGTTCCTGGTCATTATGCAGCCGGACGACGCAGATGCGAAGCCGCTGCCTGAACGCGCGGTGTGGGCGATGCGGGCGAGGGAGCGGGAGGGCAGTGTGTCGAGTGAGGGGAGTTGGACGACAGCGCCTACGGATGCGGCGTCGGAGGATGGGCAGGGCAGCGATGCGGAGATGGAGAGTGCGGATGATCTGGAGGATAGCGTTGCGACGTTGCAGGAAGCGTTTCATGTTGGGCAGAGTGGTGGACCGGAGCACAGCGTTAGTGCTACTACGGGAGAAGAGGAAAAAGACTTGGGCGTGTACCGCGGCCGCATCGAGGCTGTCAAGTTGACGGGCGATCCTAACATACCACGCGGAGAATATACGTTCATCGCGCCTGATATTGGACCCAACGGCTTGATCCGCGTTGCCAAAGAGGAAATCTTCAAGGGCGCAAGGATCGTGAGGAGCGTTGGGCATATCGCGGCTACGGGCTTCAGGAACGGTACGTTGTCATGTATTCACCGTGGTAGTTCTGGTACACGATTGCTAATATAATCTAGACAATTATATGACGAGTCAACTCATTCTCATCTCGCATGATCGATTAGCGCAGTATTGGGAGACCTTTGGGCATGTTTCCTTCTACCAACGAGTCGATGTCGAGGCTCTGACCAGGGTATGATCAACGATAGACGCAGTTTCAGGACTAGCATGGTGGAGTTGGTGGAGTTGTTTAGAGTATACGTGTATTCATCCAATCGCATATCGCATCTAATCAGTATTTATGAACATGGACGTTGGTGACAATCGTCTTGAACTAGTTTCACGGTATTCCGGATAATCACACGCTACAGCCTCTTGCAGATATCCTCGATAATCTCCTCCGTCTTGGCCTTGCCACCCATATCCGGGCTCAGCAGCTTCGCCTCCTCGAGGTTAGCATCCACGGCCTTGTACACCGCCGCCGCCGCCTCCTCCTCGCCAATAAACTCCAACATCAACGCCGTGGACCGGATTGTCGCAATCGGGTTCGCGATGCCCTGGCCCTCGATATCCGGCGCAGAGCCATGGCATGGCTCACCAATGACAAAGTCCTTGCCCACATTCGCAGAAGGGACCAGGCCGAGGGAGCCCACAAGCGCCGCGGCGCCGTCGGACAGAATGTCGCCGTAGAGGTTGGGCGCGACGATGACGTCGTAGTCCTGGGGCTGGCGGAAGAGCTTGTATACCATCGAGTCGACAATCTGCTCCTCGACGCCGACGAGGCCGTACTTGGCGTCTTGGAGTGCGCGGCGGGCCGTCTCGCGGAAGAGGCCGTCGGTCTGCGAGAGCACGTTGGACTTGTGTGTGATGGTGACGAGCGGGGCGCTGTGGATGGAGCTCGCACCCGCGTCACGCACGCGCTGGCGGCGGAGGGCAATGTCGCCGGCCATGGCGCTGATGTTGAAGGATGCCGTCTCGGAGATGCGCTTGATGGCCTCTGCAATCTTGGAGCCGTCGGGCGCCGTGTATGTCTTTTCCTCCTTGACGTAGAGATCCTCCGTGTTCTCGCGCACAATGACCAGGTCGACGTTCCGCGCGGCGCCGCGCACGCTCTTGACGGGGCGCACGTTGGCGTACAGACCCATGCGCTTGCGCAGCGCGACAATGGGGCTCGAGTAGCCTTTGGTCTGCACCGTGGGCGAGCTGACAGCGCCGAAGAGGGCGCCATCGCAGTCCGACTTGAGCGCCTCGACCGTCTGGTCGGGCAGCGCCGCGCCCGTCTTCTGGAACGTCTCCCAGCCCGCCTCGTGGTGCGAGAAGGAGAACTTGAGGCCAAACGACGACGGCAGGGCCTCGAGGATGCGGCGGCCCGCGGGGATGACTTCGCGGCCGATGCCGTCGCCGGGAATGAGGCCTGCGAGGCGTTAGTCGGCATTGCCATGTGGTTCTCGCATGGTCGCCATGCAATTGGCACTCTTACCGATCCTCAGAGTGCGTGCGGCCATGTTGGAGCTGTGATGCGGAACTGATTGCCTCGCGTGGCATTTTTGGTGTTGCTGCAGCTGTCGCCGAAGTTCGGAGGTCCGAGCTTCCTGTGCCGCGGAGCGCCAACAGTCCGCCCCCACGGCGACCAAGACAGTCAAAAGTGATGGGAAATGTCACATGACTGCGTCTACGTTACACTCGTTAATCTATTGTGTCTTCAATCCCAACCCCGTCCTAGAAACGCCCGTAGTGGTGCCGCACACCTTTCCATCAAGTGTCGCAAACCACGATGCCCAACTCCGTTCCTTGCCCAATAACCAACCATGTCCTAGTCCAGATCCTCATTCTTCTCTTCACTCTGCTCACCTCTATGAACTTCCTCAAACTTCTCCTTGGGATCCGCAACACCGTCCTTCTTCGCCTGCTCAGTCGGCAGCAGCTCGATCACCACAACAAAAAGCTCCTGGTTCGTTTCCCGGTTCTTGAGCACATATCTAAGTGTGTGCGATCTGATTAGTACAATCGATCAAGTCAGCCCCATATCCCACGGTCCAAAGAAACATATGCGCGTAAGTAGCGGTGGAATGCTCAACAGAACAAGAGGATGAGGAACAAGAAAAGTCATAACGTACCGCAACGGTTGCCCATCCCAATGCCCAATCATGCTGATATTCGGCAGCCCATACCCAATCTTGAGCGCAAACTCGTTAAAGTCAAGATATGGATTGTAAAAATCGCACTTGTATTCCCTGCCCGCCTCAAACACAAAGTCTTTTCGGTTCTGCTCAGTCAGGAAGAACTTTTGCCTCGCTGCAGACTTATCCGGTACGTGCTTCTCTTTCCTGACTTGGACTCCGTCGCCATCCGCGCCTTCCTCGTAGATGATGGCTTCTCCGTCTGACCCCGGCACTTCGACGTCTCCTTCCGTTTGCACGTGGCCCTCTAGTTCCTCTCCGCTAGGCTTGTCTGCATCGTCCTTGTTTCCGATTCTCAGCACATTTATGGAAGATAGCAGCGCGCCGTAGAGATACGGCTCATCGGCGTACACGTCGCCATCGAGACCCGGATCGATCCACCACTTGACTATCCCAAACGCCTTGTCGAACAGCGGGGGCAAGCGGTCGCGAATCGGGTGGTCAAAGTCGTTGCCAAACACGAGCTTGTCGCCTGCAATGTCTTGCTTCGGCGTGAAGGAGAAGGAGATTGAGTAGCGGTCGTATGGGTGTTGGGGGGTCGAGAAGTATGGCGATGTTTTCGGGGAGCCTTCTGGTAGGCCTAGAGAGGTGATATGTTAGCGGCGACGGGAGGGGCAGAGGGGCAGGCGGCTGTGGAGCGGCTCAGAAGGGAGCCGGATAGGAAGATGACGGAGGCAGGCAAAACCTCCATCATCCGTGGGTGCGGGGTGGGCTAGGACGCGGAACGTACCCCGATAGTCTTTGATGCGCATATGTATCTTCGCGTCAATGTGATCGGAGGATATTTCGACTGGTTTTTCGCTGTTCACAAGTACATCTTGGTGTTTCGAAGTGTCGTATGTTGCGCCTGCCGTTACGTGCAGTATGTACTGCTCGTGCGTCGCCATGCTTGCTCGGAATCGGTACTCAGAATGCGCTGGATGGGATTCCGGTTGAAAGCGGTCACAGTATTCCGAGTGTTGCGTCAGGTTGTTGTAGTGTTTCTTCGGTATTGATCACACGCGCTGGCGGGCGGCGGGACCCAGAAATTTGGTGATGGGCGATGACGTTCCGAGAATGCGGAAGCAGGGATATCCGCGCTAGAGTCTACCAGGTCAAGCGCGATCTGCCATGCGTCGCTTTCCACATTGAGATGGAGGGGTAGGCAACATCACCACCAACTCTTGTACTTGTGCTACGTCTTCGGACCCAGAACATCAACATAGCGATATGTGCTATTTTCAATGCTGTTGACATGAAACGACCTTCCGGCTTGAATCACACGCGCAGGAGATTTGTTTTTCTGGGAGCTCGATGGGCGATTTTACTGATGCAGTAACGTACAGGTTCATCGCGAACATTACGCTTGCCCCACCGATAACGATGAAGACACGGGTACTATTCGCGGACTTGCGTCTACGCGCAATACAACAGACACGATCAAGAATGATGTAGAGAACGTGGGTCTGAGCGGGAAGACGTATATGTCCATCGCTGCATTCAGGGGCATGCATGACATGACTGCGACGCGGCATTTGAGATCTCGAACCCTGGCTACTTCCCACCATCTTCTTTATTAACCCGAGGCTGCTGATGATCCTTATAAAGGTCAGTGCCGTATCGGACCCACAGTGCTTTAGTCAGAATGCCGTGGAGTTGACGCTGCGATCCCAATCAGATTTATAATAGCGAAATTTGTGGATGGCATTGTAGAAGGATTCAGCGTAGGAATTGGAGAAGGCGCTTGTTTCTCAGGGGAGAGTTGCAATATTGTTTGACAGAGGTGAGGTCTACCGGTGGGTTTTGGCATTGCGATTGACCGTGGTTGGCAATCTTGGAAGGATCTCACATAAGCACCGTAATTACACCAACAACAAGATCCCTCTGCCTAAAGTAGGCTAGTATAATGTGAGCACAGCAGATATATATAAAGGACGTTAACAAAAGTTGATAGCATCAAACAACACCACTCTCTCCTACAATCCAAGCTCTAAAAATGGTTTCCTTCAAGATTATCAGCATAGCGGCTGCTTGTACTATACTCGCATCTCCCATCATCGCCTCGCCTACGCCGCAAACCTGGGGTTGTCGCAGCTTTCGCCAAGAATCAGGCCCGGATACGGGATGTATAATACCAGAGATGGTATGCGGCGCTGGTCAAATCAGAGGACCACAATGGGAACGGGCGAACACAAACTCGCGTCCAGGGGTTTGCTTAGCCTATGCTAGTGTATGTCTCAGCCTTCTTGTAGCAACTCTACGGATTACAGACGCATTCAGGTTCTACTTACTAACATAAGCTTTCTAGTGGGAGTGCTGCCCGCGGCGTTGAGCAAAGTCACGGTTTCAGAGTAGATCGAAAGTTACATGAAGCCTTTTCTCCGCAATCGTAGCTCCAACAATAGCAATCTCATGATCCTCAATAGTATCAGACCTATGCGTGCCGCCCTGCCAACCATGCAACTCCCACGAGCTTCCGCACCGCCACCAGTTCATTGCATGTGTAAGAGGCAGATCACAGAAGACGTCGCATTCAGCCGCGTCGATGTAGGCTTGAGACATGTTTGCCAGATCTGTAGCTCGGGATGGCGCTTGGAACGTGGTGACTCTATCAGTGCTGGATTTGCCTGCAAGTGCGTGGTTCCAGGCCGCGCTGTTAGTGATACCGATCTAGGCTACGCCGTATTCAAATCGTGCATTTGAGACGCGCTTGCATCGGTCATTTAGCATGGGTGAGAGTAACATCTGCGCTCTGATGGCCACGGTAGAGATGTTTCCATTGCGAGCCAAGAGGCAGGCAGGCAGGCAGCAGCAGCGAGGGGGGCACCCCCGGAGAAGCCGCAGATGAGTACTATAGCTGCAGGATCGATGCCTAACTAAGCTTGCGCATTCGTGGTGAGTCATACGAGTGCGTCGTAGTAGGCTTCGGCCCCTCCTTGTGCAGGCGTCTGGTGCGGGCGTCTCGGATGCAAGCCGGTATTCGATTGAGGCGATGATGCACGGTGTGTCATGAACGAGGTCGATCAGCTGTTCGGGGCCGCTGAAGCGATCGCCTGAGACCATGCTGCCTCCTTGGGCGTAAGATGGAATCGGTAGCTCATGAGAAGCAGCCTTTGATGCGAAGATAGAAAGGGTGTTGCTGTGACCACTAAGGTTACGGATGACATTATGGGTGTGCGCGAGATGCGGGTTTGCGCTGAGAATTGCTTCTAGGCTTCCACTAACATCCAGGCTGCGGAGAAAGGAGACGTTCAACTCTTCTAGTAGAACGACTGAATCCATGATGGGTACCAGACCGTGGCCGATGGGTGGTCTAGCGATTGTGATGCGTGGGTCTACCTGGGCGGCCTGCGGGTGCGGGTACGGGTGCGGGTAGGTCGAAGAATTGGACATGACGCCCGGTGAGGGTTTGCTAGCGGGACGGATTCAGGCATAATTTTGCTTGTTTCGAGGCGACAGACGTTTGCGACGATTATTGAAGCATTGTGCTGACAGTAAGCGTGAGACGTGGGGAGATTCCACGAACCGGGGTGAGGTCGAAGTCGCTACCTGCCGGCCCGCTCCACCCCACAGGGCAAACTTCCCGCTGCTGCAGGCATCCTACCCATGCGATGTCAACGTCCCATGCACCAGGCTATCACCATATGCAATACGTTTCCGCGCATTCTTTGGAAGACGATTTCTTCCGCCACATCAGGCGCCCTGTCGTGTCAACCACCGAACTGTGCGCAGTGAGCACCTGCTTGAATGAGCGCGTCCTTCCATGAGCATGTTTGCGAATGAGCACGTTTTCCATGAGCATGTTTTCCATGAGCATGTTTTCCATGAGCACGTTTTCCTTGATAGCTGCTCTTACGAGTAAGTCTAGCGACGCAACTTGCGGCTTAGGGCGTCGTAACCGTACGACGTCTTCGCTCTTAACCTTGTTCGGACACAAACTCCGTGAACAAGAGATAGCCACCCCGCTATAGAGATCCTACCCGCACCTAACGCCAGAGCTCCGGTGGAGACGAGTTATTGTATAGTTGACTCCGGCATCGAGGGTGTCGCGGCGACAACGAACAAGCGTAGGGAACGATGGCCTAACCGTTGGCACGTAGGTAGAATGTTATCAGCACGAGATGATACAATCTTGGAGCCGCTGGAAACCTCAGTTAGCTTTCTCGCTCACACCTGCTATAATGCTTACCGCATTCCGTGGCCCTCACATGATGCTACCACTGGAGATCGGTATATTGCAACGCTGCATAGGCATCACAATGCTGCTCGGTGTACTCATCATCGATCAATCAGGCTTCCAGCGGTGAGCAGCTATTCACCCTTGTCGATTCTGGCCGGCTAGGGTCCGGCAGGAGGACCATGGGACTGCGACGTTGACCAAGCAAAAGCCTTTTAATGCGATACATCGACTGAGGTTGGTCAATGGCGAAGAGCGCGGCGTTGTTGCTCGATTCATTCTCAACGTGGCTATTCGCGCGCACACGAATGTGGGTGCGACATTGAGCAGATCGCCACTCGCAACGGAGCACGCAAGACTGCAGGATCTATTGTTGGCCGTGGCCAATGGATGAGCATAATCGGATATACAGCCGGACATGTGGCTGCGGAAGCACGCTGGGGAGAGGTCTTGGTTGTGGAACACGACGCGTTAGTTTCGCAATGGCGCGGGTGCCAGCCGTCACGTGGTCCTTGGCGCGTGCTAGTTCCGACTCAGCCTGTGCCAGCATCCCATCACACTTCAACCTCATTCATCTCACATTCTAGTCCCCGCTCGCACATGGGTCATCGCATGCATCGCGACGCCCGCCAGACAGATTAGTCTGAAGCGCGATTCCTCGGCCAAGACACACTCGATGCTGACTACAAAGCTTCGGATTCCAGCTGACCTCGCAGACTCCAATCTAGTCAAGAGCAAGATTGTCGTCCAGCGGCGAAATGTGTTACCTCTGCCATGACTCGATTGATATGCTGACCGTATGTTGCATCGGCTGGGGCAACTGCATGTAGTCGTCTTGTCGCGAACAACCTCATATTACCTCAGCCACCCCTGCAGTGCCGGCGCTCGGTCTCTGCCCAAATGCCGCCCCCAGTCATATGGTCACTTCATGAGTGCAGTCAGCGTTTGCCTGACGCGATAACACATGTGGCGTTCGGCTCTCTCACCTGCTGGACTAGCCGTCCTTGAGCCGACTTTATTCTAGCAGCTTTATAGGACCGACTTCTAGACTCAGGCGAACCTTCACTCACCTTCTGACATCAAACTTCATCTCATGGCTCACTAACCATGGTTGACATGACGATGCGTCTTGACAACGTGACCAGGAGTAGCCCTGCTGGACTCGGAATAACGCTACCATGCGAAGAGGCGACGATTGTCAGTACTCCTTCTATGGTGAGAGATACCTCACACAAGATCCTCGACATCATATATGAACATGCTCTCAACAAGTTCGACGATTCGAAGGACCGCTTAGCTGCAGGAACGGCAAAGTTTCTTTCCGTAATCGACCGATTCGTCGAAGCAGGCGAGCGTGTCGATGCATGCTTGCCGGCCTTTCCTTTCAAGTCAGCCAACAAGGTTTACAAAGTGCTCGGGTCTCTTCCAGATAAGGCGGAGGAGCTAGCGCTCCAGCGGCTGAACCACATGTGCGCAAGGATAAAAGATGTCTACAAGCCCGGAGCGAGAGTTACTATCATCTCAGATGGCATTACATACAATGGTACGTATACTCACCGTCGATAGTCGTATCGTAGACTGACATGTCAACGAAGATCTCCTTTCGATATCAGATCGCGAAACATGGGTCTATGGCGAGGCCTTGCGTCAAATGGCGATAGAGAAGAAGTTTACATACATCGAATTTTCTCGACTGAAAGACATCCTCGACTTTCCAGAGCTGCCAGACAAGCTGCGAGAGATAACCTACGTCGCCAACTGCACCAACTTCAGACGATTGCTTTTCAACAAGTACGGGAGGCCTGATATCGAGATCGACAAGGAGATCAGAGAAAACGCAGACACTAGGCTGACTTATCTCGGCTATCGCAAGTTTCTTGAGTCCGATTTGAAGTACATCTTTGCGCTAGGAGAAAATCGCGGCAGCAACCAGTACAAGAGAGATGTCAAGTACCTTGCCAAGCAGATGCTGTTTAGAGGATACGTAAGTTCCCTGATTGTTCATTCCACTCAACTGAGGTTGTTCGCTAGAAACTGACTTCAAGAATAGGCGTATGCTGGAGCTGTCAAAGAAGCGTACCCAAATCATCTCAGATTGTCGATTCACGAGTCCATTGGTGATCACAAGATATCGATTAGCCTGCTCGACACAAGAACAGGTTACACGACGCCATGGCATTGCAGCGTTGCCTTGTTGGCTGATGGGGACTGGGTCAGCGCACCTGCAGGCGAATTTCAGAAGGATCCACGGCTCGAACTCATGTATGAAAACGGACGGCCAAGTTACTTCAAAGAAAAGGAGCTGCAAGGAACCGACATGCCATGGATCAATGAGGAAAATGCCAGCTATCTGCAAGCTCGACTCCCCTTCAACGGCACACGAAGTGGCTATTCGTCGCCGAGCGCAGTCTCGGTGGTGAGCGGTATGTCAACGCCACCGACATCCTTCGGGACATCCCCACCACGTTCATCGCACTCTCCGCCGCGCTCTTCTCCCGGTCTCGGACCCCCAGAGACGCTGCATATCGATGACGTCGGAAGTGAGCCAGCTTTTGGTCACCGTCTAATACCTCAGATCATGGACCAGCTCGCTAGAACTCAGCCCGATCGGGTCGTTTTCTCGATCGCTAAGCCCTCAAATGCAGGCCTGGAACTTCGAGACATATCAGCACATGCCTTTGCCAAAGCAGTAGACAAGACAGCATGGTGGCTCCGTCATCAGGTCGGCGAATCGACATCGGTGCGACCGGTGGGCTACATCGGCCCTCACGACCTTCGGCATATCCTCATCACTTATGCTTGCGTGAAGGTCGGCTACGCCGCACTTTATCTCTCGCCCAAAAATAGCACGGAGGGTGCTCTTGCTGTGCTAGAAGCAACAGAATGCGATATCTGGGCCAAGGCAAGCGAGGTGGAAGCGGCGCCTCTTGTGAAGGTCATCCTGAAGAAGCGCCCGATGAAGTTGCTCGAGCTGCCATTACTCGAAGACCTGCTGGCTGCGGAAGATGCAGAATACTACCCTTACATCAAAACTTTTGCTGCAGCTGCTACGGATCCGTTTTGTTATCTTCACACCTCGGGTTCGACAGGCGTACCAAAACCAATCCCATGGTCTCACGGATTGATCGGAACGATGGATGCTATTCGCCTGCTTCCGCCTGTAGATGGCGACGATGGACTACTGCCTTGGACATCGGACTGGAAAGAAGGAGACCGGATATACTCTTCTTTCCCCATGTGCCATGGTGCCGGAATTATCATGGACATACTTATGCCAGCGCTCTTCGGGTTGACCTGCGTATTAGGACCAGAAAACGTCATCCCTAACATGTCGCTTTTAGAAACTCTTGCCGACCACGCCAAGATCGAAATCTGGAGCATGGTACCATCGCTTGTCGATGAGTTGGGAGAGACACCTAATGTTCTGGCCAAGTTTCAGTCTTCAAAGTTCATCTGTGCATCTGGCGGGCCAGTCAGTCCCACCAGTGCTGGCAAAGTCAACGATGTCATCAGAGTGCTGAACCTAACCGGAACGACGGAAGGTCTATTCATCGGAAATCTCGTCGTGGAAAGGGAGGACTGGTTCTGGTTCTCGTTTCATCCCTACTCCGGCTTCGAGTTCAAGGAGGTCGAGCCAGGCATCTACGAGCACTGGGTGCACCGGAACGAACATGCGTCCCTGTTCCAAGGCATCTTTTACACATTTCCGGACAAGGACTCTATCAACTTCAAGGATCTCTATAAGCGGCATCCAACGAAACCTAACCTCTGGGCTTTCACAGGTCGTAACGACGACCTCATTGTTCTCTCCAGTGGTTACAAGATCTTGCCTTTGGAGTTCGAAGCACTCGTCGGTACTCATCCCGCGATCGATGGATGTCTTGTCGTAGGCAGCAACAAGTTGCAGGCTAGTCTTCTCATCGAGTTGAAGAATCCCTTGGCCAAGACCGACGACATGGTAGAGAGTATATGGACTAAGATTGAGGCAAGCATTACATCATCCCGACAAACTGTACATCTGTCGCGTGACTATGTCTTCTTTGCCCAGCCAGACAGGCCGTTCATCCGGACAGACAAAGGCACAGTCAAGCGACGCGCTACCATATTGCTTTACGAAGACTACATCGAGCGATTCTACAACGCTCGCAGCAACGAGACTTGCTTCATTGTCGATATTAGCTCCGCGTCGACAATGCAGCGGTCAGTGCGGGAGATTCTTGCTTCTTCGCTCCCAGCAATCCGATCTGCTTCTCCAGATAATAATCTTTTTGCACTCGGTCTCGATTCTTTGGGAGTATCCGCGGCGATCAATGCTATCCGAGCAGCGATCACAGGACTGGACACACTCGCACCACGCCATCTGTACGCCAATCCCACTTTGGCTAAGTTTACTGCTGCTCTTGAGCCAATGGTCGCTCAAGCAAGGAATTCCAGTAGCATGAAGCCTACGGCCAACGACCGAGAAGCAGACATGCATCGAATGATGGCGCAGCGAAGAGCTTGGCAGTCTTTCCGACTGAATCCCTTCGATTACGTCAACCCGAACCATTACATGGGGCTTGTGTTTTACTTCCCCCTTCGAAAAGACGTTACATTCGAAGACACATTTGCGAACATGCAAGCAGGGCTCAATCGAACGTTCCAGCTCATACCAGCATTAGGTGGCAAGATGATGAGATGCTCTCAAGACGACATTGGGTACACCGAAGGCGATCTCTGCGTGGCTGTACCGCCATTTGGTCAACCAGCTCGCGATCGCTTAGTCTACAAGGACCTCTCTGATGTGCTTCCGGCATTCGAGAATCTGCGAAACGACGGATTCGTGCCATCGGCCTTCAAAGACGAGCTGGTACTGCGACAAGACACTTTTCCGCAGCTGCCTGCGGATATACTGGTTGCGCAGGCCAATTTCGTCAGAGGTGGTTGCATTCTTGCTGTCGATCTTAACCACTGCTGTCTGGATGGTGTAGGTGCTATCATCGCAATCAAAGCATGGGCCGAAAATTGCAGGTATCTGCAAGGAGACTCTTCGGCAGATTGTTCATGGTATGATGCAGAGAGCTTCAATCACAGCCTTCCTGAAATTTTGCATGAGCTAGAAGGATACGTACATCCAGCAGAAGAGGTTGATTCGGATGTCTGGGGCATGCTGCCCTTTATCCCATCAGATGATGTCGTTGCAAAGCAACCTTCAAGACAAGCAGGTCCTTCAGGCCGGCTACCAAGTTACCCGCTGCACTCAGTATGGCCACTGCCTTGTGCGGAGCGGAAGATGAATACGACGTTATTCCTTATTGCACCCGAAAAAGTCGAGTTACTCAAAGCAGACGTAATGCGTGACCTTGGATCGAGCAGAGCTGTCGCATCCATCAGCGACATCATCCAAGCATTCTTTTGGCGCTCAGCCCTACGTGTGCGTTACGCCGTAGCCAAAGCCAGTGGCCAAGACTTCACTCCTGACGACTATTCTATCCTCGAGTTGCCAACAGACGGGCGCCCGTACTTCTCCTCTCTGCTCCCTACATCGTACATGGGTAGTCTACTCACCTTGAACCGGACAAGTATGCCACTAGATGAGCTCTGCGCCCCAACGACCAGTATTGCACGCATAGCACAAGTCCTCCGCGCCTCCGCTACACGCATGACGCCAGCACTGATCCACGACGCATTCACACTACTCCAATCCCTTCCGGATCACTCGCGCTTCTCAACCGCGAACATGGGCCTGGACCATATGCATGCCATGATCTCAAACATGATTCTCTTCCAGATGAACGAAATCAATTTTGGCAGTACTTACTTCGGTAATGAGGGAATGCCAGAGAGTATGAGGCCGCAGCTGGAGCGGGGAAATGGCAGGTTTAGATTTCTGGTGGTCTTTCCGCTGAAGAATGATGGGGGCGTGGAGTTGGTCATGGGGACGTTTCCGGAGGAGAGGGAGATGCTAGCGAAGGATGATGAGTTTACGAAGTATGCGGAGTTGGTTGATGTAGCAGTTTATTGAGGGTGTATGGCGAAGGTCCCTGGAGAGGGCGTTAGCCGGAGTTCGATAGGATTGAAGGCGTATTTCCGTATCCTTCTCTTCGATGCTTTGATCGCATGCAGTCGTGCGACCACTTGATCGACGCGATATCAAAGCGGCAGCGGAGAGGAACCCCCAAAGCGATAACACCAAGGGACACATCCGTTAGTCATGCAACGCGCACTACGAGTCGTCAAGCATGTGCTCGTTAGTCCTGCATCTTGTCACCCCATACTTGTGCACTAGCAAGGTGCAGGGTTTCGCGCCATAATTCTCGCAAAAGTGCTCTCTGACCCGAGACCAAGCTTGTAACTTCTTAGGCCCTCGATTGCACTCGTTAAACTTCCGACAAGGCTTAGCGCAGCTGTTCGTGGCTTTCCTGCTTTGCTAACTGTACGAGAAGCTTACTTGCCTAGCAGGAACTAATGTCGCTCCGGCCCTTCAATCTTCAGCCGCTACTTATGCTATTGCCTAAAGATCTCTTCTCTTCTCGGAGTGTATACGATCCCCCGTTATGATGCGCTGTAAGTGATATAACGCAAAGAGATAGCGCACACTACTATTCTTATAACCCTTTCGGCTCTTTTTCGTCACTATCTCCTGCCATGCGGCCCTCCTGCTCATCCATCGAAGAGCCTTTACTTCCATCAACTCCTTCTTCACCCGTCGATGCAGGGGACCTCAGTCAAAGCACTAAAATATTCCCCACTCATTTTTCAACCACCTTGTTGACGGACCGTACGCGTCCGGCAGACGAATCGCGACCCGGCATCCAGGCGATAGAAGCGACAACACAAGCATGGTCAAATGCTTCCCTCACAGCCGCCTATATCATAGTTTGGCTCATCTACTTCGTCGAAACTCTACTCGCCAGCATCACGCTAGCCCTGGTTCCATACGTCACATCGGCATTTTCCATGCACGCTTTCACACCCACTGTAAGCATTTTTAGCAACGTGCTCGGCGGTGTTATCAATCTCTCCATCGCAAAGATCATCGACATTTTTGGGCGACCTCACGGCTTGCTATTCTGCCTTGTCCTTGGAACAAGTGGGATGGTTATGATGACGGTGTGTCAGAGCGTGGGGACGTATGCTACGGCTATGATCTTGCATACCGTGGGGAGCAACGGCGTACAGTATATCATGTCTGTCTTTGTTGCCGACACGACGAAGTTGGAGAATAGAGCGCTTATGCAGGCGCTCATGAATTCGACAAGTTTGATCACTGGTTGGATAGCCGGACCTTTAGCTCAAATGTGTCTTCGTGGGATGGGATGGCGGTGGGCATTTGGTACGTTCAGTGCGCTTGTGCCTCTCGCTACGCTGCCGCTACTAGGTCTGCTTGCCGCGAACTATCGGAAGGCGAAGAGACTGGGACTTATCCCCGG
Organism: Alternaria dauci; assembly: GCF_042100115.1. Lineage (NCBI taxonomy): Eukaryota > Fungi > Ascomycota > Dothideomycetes > Pleosporales > Pleosporaceae > Alternaria > Alternaria dauci. Next base: position 191,119 of record NC_091275.1, read on the forward strand.
GAAGGTAGAGAGTAGTAGGAGGAATGCTATACAGTCAGTGACTTACTACAGCCGGGAGTTTGATGCTGTTGGCTTAGTGCTCGCCTCTACAGGTATCGCGCTTCTTCTCCTTCCGTTCAACCTGTACACCCTTACGGAAAAAGGTTGGTCTTCGCCGCTTGTAGTTGGCACGTGTTTCCTCAGCGTTGTGGTCCTATCAGCACTCATTGTTTGGGAGAAGTCTTTCGCACCCATCCGACTCCTTCCATACAGGCTACTCTTGGACCGGACCGTCTTCGGCGCATGCTTACTATGCGCTTGTCTCTTCGGGAGCTATGCTGTGTGGAACAGCTACTTTGGCTCTTATCTGCAAGTGGTTCAGGGCCTCGGCGTGGAGGAAGCGAGCTACATCGCGCAGCTGTACACGGTTGTGAGTGTACTAGTCGCCGTCTTGACCGGATACATGATTCATCGAACCGGCCACTTCAAAACCATTTCACTCGTCGTCGGTGTCCCACTCAGTGTGGTGGGCCAGGTACTTATGGTACACTCTCGCACTCCTGGTAGTATCGGCTATGTTGTTATATGCGTCCTGCTCATCTCGATATCGCAAGGCGTACTCGTTGTCACGGACGAGATTGCTGTTCTCGCTGCTGGCTCACACGAACATGTCGCCGCGATGCTCGCTCTCGTTAGTGTATTCGGAAACATAGGTGGTGCTATTGGTTTGACCATTGCAGCATCAATATGGTCGGACGTCGTGCCGGATCGGCTCGGGCAGTACCTACCTGCTGAAGACCTACCGAACCTAAGGAAGATCTTCGGCGACATAAAGAGCCAGCTATCCTATCCTGTAGGATCTGCAACACGACTTGCTATCCAGCATGCCTATGATGATGCGATGATTCGACTTCTGGCAGCAAGTACTGCTGTGTGGGTTATTGGGGCTATCGGACCGTTGATGTGGAGGAACATCAATATCAAAGAGATTCAGCGGAACAAAGGCCATTTATGGTAGACGCTGAAGTGCACCAGCAAGATGAAACAGAACATGTGTGTCGACAGAAGATCTGGAAATGTATTACTAGCAATGATCCACGCCCCCGCGACCAGACTTAGCGCATCGCTATGAATCACCTTATTTCAAGCATTCTGTTACTGATATGAGCTGACCATAATTTGAATCGTCTGAGAAGCGACCGATCAAATACCAAACGCGTCTGGTGAGCTACCCTATAGCCACCCAAGCGTTGCCTAGATCACTTCTTGTCTCCAATCGTACCAGCAGGATCTTCCGGACCTGAGATCTCGCAGTCCGCGAACCGCAACAGCGAAGAAGAATTCCCTTTGTGAAACAAGACCTTGTGGCAAATGGGACAATCATCAGGGATTTTGCGCGAGTCCTTCCACCACAGCGAGGTAGGAACAGGTACCGACGAGGGCACGGTCGAGTCTTCAGTGCAACAGGCCTCACACATCTTTCGGGTGATAATCGGGAACAGACTTCTGAGAAGAACGTCGTTCTGGGTGTTGCTTTCCTCGTCCCCCGCGTCGCTATCGTCGTCTTCTAGTCCCTGCAGGATATGGGCGACGTATCGATCCAAAGACTCGATTCTGAAGGATGACTGTTTCGAATTCTTCTTGTGTACCCTGATGCGAGCGTTGACGAAGTACTGCTGCAATGTTGTCTCTGTTTCTTCCGGCTCTTCCGTTGCGGCGCGTTGTTTCAGATACTCCGAATAGATCCGGCTCAGCTCGATACCTAGCGAACGATTCATTTGTCGCTTGTTGCGCTCTTGCATTGCGCGCTCAGCCTTGAGCAACTCGCGCAGCCTTTCCTCACGGCTCTTGTGTACGTCTGAGAAGACGTCATGTTCCTTCGGCGAGATCTCTGTGTTGGGGGTCGTGGACACATTGGGATCTGCAACCGGAAGGGTCTGGCCGGTGAACTCCCCTATGCCTTGGAATAGCGCATAAGCATCCATGGATGATTCAAGCCGTCGGTCATCCAACCGTCTGCGATCCAGTATAATCCCGTTTTCTAGAAGTATAATGTCGTGAATTCGCGGAGCTTCATCTACTCGTCGACGTAGCTCCTGGATGACAGAGCCCCAGTGCGGACCTACAAGGCTGTTAGCACAGAGGCGAAGCCGAGGACGACACGCAAGATTTTGACTTGAAGCTTTCTCTCTTTTTCTGTGGTGGTAGACTGCCAGAGCTTATCGGTTGATTTTCCTGCCCAGAGAAAGGCAGGCAAGGAAGTGAGAGTACATACTGTGAGAGAGTTAGCCAATGATCCCGCGTGCAATCTTGACGATCATCTTACCCAAATCGTTCTGTCGTTGATTCTGGTCTAACATTGGCCATCTGGGTAAAGGCGGAAGCATATTCATCTTGCTCTCGGTCCTTTGACTTCTGCCAATAAGCGTGCAATCGCTGACCCAACTGGCGGCCTCTAGATCCTGGACCGAAAGCGAGAGGTTCAAGAGTGACAGTTGAAGTCGTAGGAAGGCCAAAAGTATCGCGCAAGCACTTATCGCCGAAGACATGCCTGCACTTGAGACGGACGGGCTGCTCTGAGTTGTCGTAACCAGGGTCTGCTTCCTCGCCGTAGGGTTTCCAGCAGGTGGGACACTTCTTGCTGTCTTCGCCGACACTATCGATGGATATTGACGCTAAGGAGTCCAAGAAGGCTTGCTGGTCTGCGAAAGTGTCTGCATCGGGTCGAGGCGGTACGTAATGCGCCTTCTGGGGGCTGTTGCTCGATCCACCGCCTGGCGTGACCCAGATGTCGAGCCCACTCTCAGCGGCGAGGGTGCAAGTAGGGCAGGGACATGGCGGTTTTGAAGCTGGACTGGAGTCCGCCGGCGTCTCTGGCATGGTGGGCTTTGGGGGTTCATCTGTCGAGGATGGAACAGGATGCATGGTTGGGGGTGGCGTAGCCATGACAAGCGGCTGTGGGACGATGGAGCAAACAGTCGGTTGAAATGCACCGGCGTATGGGGTCGTTCGTCAAGGAACTGTTACCACGAGTTTTCAATGGTGTCGAGGTAATTGGAGATTGGTAGGCGATGACGCACAGTACGATTCCGTGCAGCCCGGTCAGTCCGCGAAGTGACCATACACCGCCCAGACCAAGTTGGGCTAGCTCGTGAACTGAGAACCACGATCGTCTCGGAATGAAATACGATAAGTGATAGAAAGGGACGAATGCGATGGCCTGCGTGAATGATGAGGCTGGGTGAAGGCTGAGCGATGTCGCACAATGTATACACGCAGGTGCGGCTGTGCCAAGTCTCGCTACCTAGCTATCCGTATGTTGGTTGACAGTGATTGGATCCCAGACCCTACGCTGTCGTATCGTGACGCTTGCTATAAGCTCGCTAGCATTGGATTCGTCAATTTGTTTATCAGGGTCCTATGCAGTGTGCACAGCCTCTCAACATGGGATGCGCTTCAGCGAGTCACGTGATACCCACTTTCACGTCTGCCAGTACTGCTGCGCTGATTGTTTTGTTACCCACGAACACATTCTCGTCTTGTTTCTATAAAGGATTCTCTAAGCCTCTCATTTTGATGTGACATTGAGCATTGTTTTGGATGTATCGGGCATACCAGAGTAAATCATTGTGCAGATGTTCATTGTATCGCACTTCACGTATATCTATCCAATTCATCTCCCCCCACCCCTCTCCCACGTTCCACGAAGACTTAATTTTCTTTGATATCCACACCAAAACTCAAGTCCTGGAAGCTAAACACAGACCCCATGCAACAACATCGCCAACCTCCAAGGCCAGCGGCGAACGCTACGTCTTTTCTAGACCGATTCTGTTCCATCGTATCCGTCTCATCAATCCCACACGACAGCCAGGCCTGTCCCATATGCTCGACTCAATACCGCGACCCCACAGCTGAAGATGGGCCAGACTCTCGGGGCCTTGCTATACAAGTTCACTTTGGCGACTGCCACCATATCTTCTGCACTCTTTGCCTAAGAGAGCTGGTCCTTGGTCAAGAGGCATGGAGCAACAAGTGCCCACTATGTCGAGCGCGCTGGTTTCGGTCTATCGAAGACAATGAACGCGAGAACATGGCGGGTATATCCCTTGAAATTCCGTCGCATGTAGAGAGACAAGGCGGTAGGCGTAGAGACGAGCCCAGAGCACGGGAACCAGTTAGACGACAACCGACAATCATGATAACGACAGGAGCTAGACATACTCAGGTAGCTCGAGCATCCCAAGCAGTCGGGCAACAAAACGCAACCAGACAACAACAAGAATGGGCAAACCGACTTGCTGGACCATCCGAGGATATGCTTGCTATCCTTGACCGCGCTTTGGATGAGGATACACTCGATGATGATAGCGAGTCGGTAAGCAGCGGAGGAACCGACGAGGCGAGCGACTGGGAGAGCGACTGGGAAACCGACGAGGAGAGCGACGAAGAAATTGACGAGGAAATTGACGAAGAATCCGAATGGGAAAGCGACTAGGAAAGCGATGCAGAAACACATCAACACCGCAACGAAGGCAGATCTATCCCGCCCCAAAGAGCACGAGCTCCCTATCGTGTACCTTTCGAGGTTCAAGCGGTAACTTCATCATCACTCCGTCAGTGAATCTTTGGAGCCACAGCCAGAGGTCGAGAGGCGGGGTAGCCAAAGGCACAGTCATCAAGCCGATTCATCTCACACTTCAAGACGCACAAGGGCTCTGCGATCCGAGAGACCTGCCAGGAATGCCAGACCGACAAGGCGTACGGCAGAAGCGAGGACTATCCACGTTTACGGGGCTCGCAACCGACGCAATATGATGCTGTACAGCGAAATAGTAACTAGACAACGCAATAAACGGTGGAACACAGAGAGAGTGTGCATCACAAGGATCGTCTCGCCCATTATCTGGTGCTCGAGCGATTCCTGGGTATGGTTGGGATAGCCGGGGGCATATATAGACAACGAATGTTGCAGAACCTTGATCGTCAGTTTGACTCGCTGTCCGTTTTCTCCCATGTCAATACTAGCGACCAGTCCTCATGAGCGTGAACCACACTAGTGAATGCGATATTCTAAGACTTGTTTGCCTCGGAGAACATGTCACCTGCGCACAGAAAGTATTGTCAAATGTGGTTCAATGGTGAAGTGGTGTTGATAAGACCTTCGGTTACTTCACGGAAGATTATTGACAGAATACCAATGTAGACTTGTATGACGCGGACCATTGGGTGTTTACTTGAGCCGCGTCGTGAGACGAAAGTACATCGGTCGATAGCTCAGGTATCAGGTGAAGCGTGGTCGCCGTGGAGAGGACTGGAGAAGATCGATGAAGAGCACCGATGAGACGAGGCGGAGGAGATGCGTTCGGTTTGTACGTCGTAGGCCGTGATGAATAGGCACCTCTACATTGTAATTGTTTAGCAAGATAGATAGTACCCAGAGCGGCTATCACCACGACGCAATGCAAGAGAAGCTCGGCGCACCTTTGCCAAAACACATCTCGCATCCACACTCACCCCAGCCCCCTCCTCTCCACCCCACCCCGTATCCCCTCACCCCTCACCCTTCCCCTGCCTCTCCTAACCCGCCTAAGCGTAGCCGTGGCCCCATCCAAAAACGTCTCCAACCCATCATACACTTCCTCACACAGCTCACTACTCCTATTCTCCATCTCCTCCACCGCCGTCTCGACAACCTCATCCGTCTGCTCCCTAAACCTATCCAGTTTCTCGTCAACCACCTCGCCCAGCTCACGGATACAATCCTCCTTGATAGTATCGACACTGATCTTGTGATCGGCAACCACGTCTTCAAAGTCGCCGTCAGCTTGGTTGCGCAGGATACACGCTTGTTCGTTTGCGTCGTCAAAAATGGTCGTGAGGTGCTGCTTGGCTAGCTCGGTTAGACGGTCGGTAATGAGGGTGCCGAGGGAAGAAGCGGCGGGGTGTGAGGTCGGAGTTGTTGCTGGCGGAGGCGAAAAGGATGGCGAGCTTCGGGGTGCGAGACAGTTGTGGAGGATATCGGGCAAGATGGTTTTGAGGATGCCGGGTAACATGCCCTCGACGAGTGCGGGGAGCTGGGCCTCGACCGCCCTGTTGATTGCCTCTTGGAAGGCAAGCGCGGCGGCAGCCTCCAAGGAGGTTTGTGGATAGCTGGATGGTGCAGCTGTCTTTTCCTTGGGTGAGCCAGCGGATATGTGAGGGGGGCGAGGGCTAGGTGTGGCTGTCGCGATTTCAGTCGGCGAGCCGGGGTCGTACTGGTGGCGCTTCGAAGCCGGAGATGGGGACAGCGAGGGCGTAGTGGCTGCGTGCAGCGTGTCAATGTTGATCGAACAGCCGGTTGGGGCACGGGACGACTTACCATGTCTGGACCGCTTTCGCGATGCGTCGGTGTCTACCGCCTTCGTGTACGCAGGCGGAGCGACATCCCGTTCTTCAGCGGCACTAAAATCTGTCCAATCTACATGTCTACATCTGTCATTGCCATCTGGAACGCCAGCGAACAGGCTCGGCTCTCTCAAAAAGCGCTCGAGCGGTTCACGGTTATCCGTGTGCACCCAGTTGTAGTCGAGCAGGATCTCAATCTCTGTCGCTTCGGCGAGCTTGAGCAGCTGGTGGAAAGGCGCCTCGAAGCCACTTTTCGCCGCCAGGGCACCAGAACCATACGAAGGGGGACACCGGATCCTGCAGGGTTTCGCGAGTGCGAGAGTCAACACCCTTATCTGCGGGTTCCCGGCGCGCGCAATTGAAGCCAGCTGGTGCTGCGGGGGAAGCGTGGTGGCAGTCTCGAGCGACGTTGCGCCATGTGTCAAATCATCAGCATCATAGGTCAAAGTAAACGTCTGCGCATCGTCAAAGCCATCAATAAAAGTAGTGTATTGGAGATAGAAGCTGATCTGCAACGGCGCATCGCAGTACTTTGCACCTAAAACACAGCACGACTGTGCCGCACCGTCCACTCGTGCGCTCGCCAGCACAGGAACACCTTTCTTGGAGACAAGATAGCGGACCATTGTGCGAGAGCTCACTCACAGGAAATATCCCCCTTGCAGCAATGCGACAGCAAGGGAAACCCTCCCACCCGGGCTTTGGACGCGCTGGAGGCGAAGAGCAGCCCTGACTCTGCTGTAGATTGACGGTAAGATGATGGCGGGTCTAGAAGACAGGTGCAATGTAAGCACGTGAACTGCTGTCCCCGCTGTGTTCACGCAACCCTCGTCTGCTTGAGATACACCCCTCTGACGCGTAAATCGCCGGCGCGTGGGCAGTAAGCCGACGACGCCGTGCGCACGTCAAAGGTCCTTGGAAGGACGGTGCACTGAGACTAGGCGGCAGGTGGGCAAAGACAGGACGGATGAGAGCAGCTGACGCGAGACAGCGGGTTGATTTGGCGATGTCAGGTAGCGAGTGTTGAGATGGACGGGGAGGTGGGCAGTGATGTGGGTGGGTTGGCGTGAAGTCGCGTTCAAGGGTGCTGACGGTGGGCGCGGCAGCCTGCGGAAGCGGAATTTCTCATCCTCCGGCTGCCTACTAACCACATTTGGACTAACTGCAATCTTACCCCCGCTGCACAGCTCTCACGGAGCCCCAACATTGATGCGATACATGCGTGAACAGCGTAGACGATATTCAGCTCTGAACCCTCAAGCTGACAGCACAGGGGCGTTTAGTGTGATCATTGCGATAACAGCGTCAGCTATAGTATACTCCGCATCTTCATTCTGTTGACGCCCAACATAACGTCGGCGACATGCCTTTCCTGGATATGCGACCATCTCAACCGCTTTCGTGACCCTTTTATCGTTCCACGGGTACTGCACCCGTTCGTGAGCGGCCCATCCGCAGGGTAAACCTTGGCGCTGAGTACGTGCATCACAAACTTGATGACATGGAGTGGAAACAAGGCTGCACGTGCCCCGGCGCCGAGGTCGTGATCGCCGCCGCCATCCTAGTCGCGTCGATTTCTGCACAGCCCTGACGCGCCGCTCCGAGCTCGCCCCATACCACATCCGCATCTCCATCAGGGTCCTCTGTCTGCCACCAGCCCAAATTCGGCCACAAATTTGTTGAGCTGACGTGAAATTAATCCTCAAACAAGAGAATGGTGTCTTCGGTAGATGGAAAAGAGGACTACGACCGCGCGACGGACAGATTCTTGACATGGTTCAAGGACGGCGGCGGCGTCTTCCAAGATGATCTGCTCGAGATCCAAGACCTGCGGGCCAAGGACGCGGGTCGAGGGATAGGTGAGGCCCTGAGGAATCGTACGTTTTGCGTTCTAGACTGTGAGGCTGACTGTCGGCAGTTGCGAGGAAGGACGTGCCAGAGGAGACCACGCTATTCACTATACCCAGAGATCTGATCATCAGCCAAAACACATCTGATTTGCCGCGTAAGCTGCCCAAGGTCTTTGATACGTTGACCGATGGCGACGCGGATGATGAGGCGGATGCGCTGGATCCGTGGACATCGCTCATTTTGGTCATGATGTACGAGTATCTGCAGGGCGATGCATCGCGCTGGAAGCCGTATATCGATATCCTGCCGACCACGTTCGACACGCCCATCTTCTGGTCCGAGGCCGAGCTGGAAGAGCTCAAAGGAACGTGTCTGTCGACAGAGAAGATTGGCAAACAACAGAGTGACGACATGCTGCGATCACAATGTGTACCCGTCGTCCAGCAGAACGCGGACGTCTTCTATCCCGACGGAGCCCCACGGTTGAGCGACGAAGAACTACTTGCTCTCGCGCATCGCATGGGCAGCACCATCATGTCGTATGCGTTTGACCTTGCCAACGAGCACGATGAGGAGGACGAAGAAGAAGATGGTTGGGTCGAAGACCGAGAAGGCACGACGCCGCTCGGTATGGTACCCATGGCGGATATACTCAACGCCAACGCCGAGTTCAATGCGCACGTGAACCACGGTGACAATCTTGAAGTCACGTCGCTCCGCCAATCACTACCAGCTGGCTCCGAGGTACTCAACTACTACGGTCCTTTGCCGACATCTGAGCTGCTACGTCGCTATGGATACGTGACGTCCGAACACCACCGATACGACGTCGTAGAGCTACCATGGAGTCTTGTCCGCGACGCTCTCATCCAGGAACTTGTTGTCCCAGAAGAGATCGTCGCGAACATCGAGGTAAGCAGCCCGTACGCATCTCCGAACGATACACACTGACCGCGACCGTAGGCCAAGCTCGAAGAGAATGACGAGCTAGAAGAATACTTCATCGTCGAGCGCGACTCTGGCGAACCGGATTCTCACGGACAACTTACGTACACGCCTCAACTCCGCGAGATATCGCAGGAGCTCGAGGAGCAATTCCAGGCTGTGCTCAAACTCCTTAAACAGGACCATCCCGAGCTCGTTGCTGAGAAACGGAAGCGGGGAGAGGTATTCAACACCGTCGTCACGAAAGCTTTGACCGCGAAGCTGGCGCAATATCCGACGTCGATAGAGGAGGATGAGAAGTTGTTGGAGGGTGGGAACTTGGAAAAGAGACGGCGTATGGCTGTTGAGGTTAGAGTCGGTGAGAAGAAGTTGCTAAAGGAGGCGCTGGCTTTGTTGCAGGGTGGCCAAGATGATGTTGAGGGACAGGCAGGGAAGAAAGCGAAGCGCAAGGCGTGAGCTGCCCGATGTAAGTTTTTGTGGAGACGGAATCGCGTTCCATGTGTGAAGAGCGCTAGTAGTGCTCGTGGTTGTCTAAATACCTTGCAGTCTATCGTCCCGTTATACTCCTCGCCTTGCCCGACTCTATCCTCTCTACCTGCTCATTCACACCCCTACAGTTTCTACTCCTATCACTCCTGCACCACAATATCCAAGTTTTCCAGGGTTAACATTTGACAAAAGAGGAAGCCCGCGAAACCTTGGATGGCAGTCAGTCTTGCATCTTGTCTGAAAAATACATGTCCAACTCACTGGCTTTGGTAGTAGATTCAAGAATCTCTAGCCCTAATGGGCGCATCGGGTAAGGACAGAGCATCCCCGAGTATATACGTTTGCCGGAACCCTACCAGGCGTGTAACAATACTGAATACTGCTTCCTTTCCTGGAACAGGGAATCGTGTTGGCCTTCAAAGCGTCGTACGAGATGAAGGTAATCTCGCCAGTTTGTGCTGCAGTCGTAGCCGCAAAGATGGCGAGGAGGATGACTTGGGGGATCTGCATTGTTGGATGAAGGTGGTTTGTAAGATGGAGAAGCCTGAGAGAGATGTGATGTTTGTGTTGGATGGGGATGTAACTGAGGACTCTTGTGCCTCTTATATAGTACTCTGTTCTCCTATACGGACATACTTCGTCTTGACTCTCCTAATGTCCTTAGTTTCTTTGTTGCCCGTCCCCAAAAAAAGTGTCTAGACTTAGCTGAAGGTGGTTACCGCGAGCATTGGTACTTGAGGACTACAGCCAATTTTCGACTTGGCGTACTAGTTGTTACCCTGCGTAGGGCCGATTTGAGAATGATCTGCACAACGTATTCTGCTTAGTGCTAAGGTTCGATGGTAACCTGCTCACACTTTCGTAACCAGCAATCAACACATGTATACACGTGCTTGCATACTCGGACACAAAGACGGTACGAGAAAATGACTATAGTAGGTACATTCTAGGAGATTTCTGCAGCATTCTGCTAAAGAAAGACATCCACCTTGTTCTTTTTCTGCATTCTAGTAGCCGGCGCGACTTCACAGCCGTCTTGGAGGAACTAGTCCACTTACTACCTCGTATTCCTGTATTCCTAGCTTGTCTAGCTTGCATATATTCTTCGTCGTGTTGCTTGGGCTTAGACTTGGCTCTAAAACAGCCCCAATCTGTATAAGCTTGTATGCCTTGACTGCCTCATGTCCCGTCCACGAAGTGTGACCGATATTGCTTCAACTAAGGCAACCCCCGTGTGTTCAACAGAGTCGGCGACACGATTAGCCAGCGGAAATGCCGTTCTACCCATGTTCATGTTTCCGAGTGAGATAGGATCAGTCAGTCAGCTTATGCTCGTGTCATCTCCGTTGACGAACTTCTCGGTTTTGTGATCAGGAGCCTTGATCCATTTGCTTAGAGTCTCACGTCTACCCTCAATTTGGTCAAAGAATTCCGTCATGCCACGCAAGGATTTATTCGTTAGAATGAAGAAGCGAAATATTGAACGTGCTTCTGGGCTAGTGTTGACTTTGTTACAGCACTCATGGCTGGTCAGAACGTGTTTCGATGTATAGCTTGCTTCATCATGAGTTTGAAGATTTTGTTAGTTGTGGTTGACAATCTCATTGGTAAAGCGACTGTGAGATTGGTGGGTAATAGCGATGTGAGTAGGTAAACGTAGCGGGAGAACTCTGGAGCAATACGAAGTCGTTCTGCCAAAACATCTTTCGTTCCCGTCCTTCCTCTAATGGCCTGGGAGCCGGGCCTTCGCCACTTTCCGCCAAATGATCCTCGTAACTAAGCCCTTCCTCTCCCTCGACCCACAACATGACTGGAAGCGATGGAGAGATGGGCTCTATTTTACCGAAGAACCCTTCGAAAAACACCCTGGTATCGGTAGTCATCTCCACGTCGTCTCCTTTAGCCATAAGTATGTCTTCCTTGTGTGTTTGGAAGTAGACTTGTCAACAATCAAGCTAAGCAAGCTGGGTACCCCAGCTTAGCTTAATTAGTAGGTACCTCTACCTTAGCTTAGCTTAATTAGCTTAATAATTAAAATCTATAAGCTTAGCTTATTTAGCTTATTTAGCTTAAAAACAAAGGGGTACCCCTTAAAATAGCTAAAAAAGGGATAGTATAGGGTATTACTACGTAGTCTTATTACTACGTAGTCTTATTACTACATAATATTATTACTACATAATATTATTACTACGTAATATTATTACTATATAATCCTATTTATCTAAGAGGTACCCCTTAGCTATTATATAGCTATTAATTCTATTAATATAAGGGGTAGTTATAAGTAATAGTATTTACTTTATACTATAAGAGAATAGTAGGGGATAGCTTTATATTCTAATAGTATACTAAGGAAAGTAATAATAATAATTCTTACGAGTCCTCCTACGCGTAAAGTATAGATTAAGAGTAAGTTCCTTATCTATAAAGATAATAAAAGAAGTAATTATATTAGGACTTTAGTACCCTTCTAGGTAAGCTATATCTTATATATTATCCCCCCTAGGCCTTAGGGATAGGGCCTATAGTATTATCTTATATTATATTACTAAGAAATTTTAAAACTAAGCCTAAACTATCCTAGTGTATTTAGAAGTCTCTTTTTACCTATAATACCTCTCTATCTATCCCCTATATTACGCTATATATATACTTATATCCTAGGTTCTTATTAACCTTAACTAACCTAATAGAGTAGCTATACTACCTTAACGTCCCTACTATTATAATTACTACTAATACTACCTAGAGATTAAGCTCTATTATATTATAGTAATTATATTTTAAGAGTATAAGCACTACTACTATTATAATTATAGTTATAGTTATAGTTATAGTTATAGTTATAATTATAATTATAATTAATATTTTAATTATAATTCCCTTTAAGTAGCTATAAAGCCTATATATTAGTAGTACTATCGCCTAAACTCCTCTATAGCTACTACGTACCTAATAGGTCCTATTATGCTATTATTATATAGGGGTTTACTATACTTCTCTAAGCTTAGTCCTTTCTAAGGCGAGATAGGTTTAAGCGATAGTCCGTAAGGTAGTGTATAGAATAATTAGGTAGAAAAGAGTTATTATTATTAACTAAGAGTATAACGATACTAATTCTATAAATAATAGAATAACTAGTTAATAATCTATATAAGAGATAAACTATTTAAGTTAACTATAATAAGTGTAATATATTCTTATACCTATTACCTTAGGTCCTATCCTCCTTAGCCTCCCTTCTAAGGGGGAGGCCTAGGAGGGCTATAGCCTCCTAATCCTTACTAGCCTCCTAGAGGCTAGGTCTTAGCAGGATACTAATCCTTTTACATAATCTAGGCCCTACCCTAGATCTACTTTTATCTATCGTGTCCGCCTAATAGTCTTCCTTTATATAACCTACATAAAAGGGAAGTAATTCCTTATTACCTTATAATATTACCCCCCCTCTTAGGCGTATTATCTTAATACCCTAGATTATTATTTTCCTACACCTAGTCTAGCGGCGGTAGTAGAGGTATAGCTACTCTAGTAGTATTATATCCTCTCTTTCCTCCTTTCCTTACTTTCCCTAACTATACCTAAGGTTTAGACTTCTTAACGCGTCTATACCTAGAACTTAACTTAATAGCGCTAGGCTTATACTAACTATATCCACTAATAAGGGAATAAGATAACCTTTTATTATAAGTAGTGTAAGGAGAAGAATCTTTATTATTTTATAGATACTACCTCTAGGTAGTGTATAGGCTGTATTTTAGTAAAAGCTAAGTATAGCTTATTTATAACTAAGGAAGAGTAGGAGAAGGTTAAGGCTAAAAAGTGTAAGAAGCGCTTAGCGCTTCTTTAAGCTAAGGCTAAGGTCGCTTAACTTTAGCTAGAAGTAGTAGAGACTAAGGCGTAAGAGCGAGTATTTACTAATTAAGATTACACTATTTTAAGTCTTTAGGATCACGTGAAAGAGTAAGCTAAGGGGAACTCTACCCCTAGTATAGACTTTTAGCTAACTAAACTATCGCTACCTAGACTATTAACTAACTTAGGCTAGTTATAGGGTAACGCTTCTTTTAATCCTTTTTCTAAATTCCTTTCTTCCTATAAGGATCTAGTCCTCTCTTCTCTAGGTGTTTCTAATAGTACTTATATACCTATAACTTATAGTTTATTAAATTTTCCTTTAGTTCCTAAGTATTCTAGCTCTCTAGCTATCCTAGCTACTTAACTAAGTATTTCTACTAATAACTAATTTTCTATAGGTCCCTAATCTCTTTAACCTTATACTTGTCGTCTTTAAGCTCTATATTAGTAGCTAGCTTAGTATCTAGAGGTGCTCTTTCTAGGAGTTTCTTATAAAAGATAGGGTGGATACGTATACCTAGTAGGAGTTAGAGTTTATAGTTTATATTACCTATTTCCTCTAGAACCTTAAATAGTCCTACTTAGAGGTTGTCTAGTTTCTTACTTAGTTACTTAGTTTTTAAGTTCTATTATAATAGGAAAACTTTATCCCCCTTCTTAAAGGTTAGTCCCTTAATCCTTTACTTATTAGCTACCTTAGCTGTTATAAGGTTCCTGTAAGCTATATTCTTACTTAATTCTTTATACAGTTCTTATATTAAGCGGGCTTTGTTATCTACACCTACTATAATACTCTCTATATCTTTTAGATCTTAATAAGCGACTAGCTTATATCTATAGTTTATATAGTGTAGTAAGTACTTAGTCGTTATAGACCTAGTGCTATTATAGGCTAATTATGCTATTAGTAAGAGTTTAACCTAGTTATCTTATAGCTTATTAGCGTACATCCTTAGGTACTATTCTAGTGTCTAGTTTATTCGTTCTGTCTGTCTATCTGTTTTAGGGTAGAAGCTAGTTAATAGCTTCTTCTTTACACCTAACTTTACTAGGAATATATTCTAATACTTAGAAGTAAATAGTTTATTATAGTTAGTAATAAACTCTTTAGGTATCCTATATTCTAATATTAGTGCCTTACTAACCTTATACGCGCATTCTTCTACTATAATAGTTTCTTTAGTAGGTATAAACTTTACTCCTTTTATATATTAGCATATAATAACTAAGATTATATTATATAATCTTCTAGATCTTAGTTCTAACGATTTTAGGAGCTTTACTATAAAGTCTATTATTACGCTACTCTATAGTCTTATTAGTAGTAGTAAGGGTTATAATAGGCTATAGGGCTTATATCTCTTAGGCTTATTTTAGTAATAAGCTAAATAGTTACCTAGGACGTCCTACACCTTTACTTATAAGCGTAGTATTATAAACACCTTTACTAAACGTCTAACTATCTCTTCTAGTAATATATATCTATATTCTAGGGACTTATATAGTTCTTTAATAAGATTTACTCTTATATATAAAGGTATATATATTTAATTACTTTAAATTATATCTTAGTACTCTTACTTATCTTATAATAGTTTATTAGAGCTATTCTTATCTAGCTTAAACTACTAGCTAGCTACTCTCTACTACTATTACTACTAAAGTATTTCTACCTACTTAGCTACCTTAGCTATCTTAGCTAGTTCTAGCTAGTTATAATATAGGGTACTATTAGGTATCTTCTTAAATATAGCGTTATATAGTTCTTTATAACTATCTTTACGTAAGTTAGATCTCTTACTTAGAGTATCCGCAGCTCTATTAAGCGTTCCTATATAGTAAGTTATCTTAAAGTTAAACTAAGCTAGTATCTTAGCCTATTAAACTTATTATTAGTTAAGTTTCTTTATTATTATAAAACTTACTAAGTTCTAGTAATTAGTAAAAACCTTAATCTAGTATAGTAGTCCTAGTAAATAGACTTCCTATAATTTAAAGGAATTAACTACTCTTAGTAGCTCCTTATTATAAATATTATAGTTAAGTTCTACTTTAGAGAACTTCCTTAAGTAGTAGAATACTAGTCTTTACTTCTTATCTAGGTACTATTATAATAATATAGCTCTAAGTATATAATCTAACGCGTTAGTCTTAACTTACGTCTCTTATTTTAAGTTATATATCTCTAGTATAGGTGCCTTAAGGAATATCTACTTAATTTAATTAAAAGCTTCCTAATATTCCTTATTCTATTTAAAACTAATTTCCTTCTTCGTAATCTTAGAGAGGGGTATTATAATCTTTAAGTAATCCTTAATAAACTTCTAGTAGTAGTTAGTAAATCCTAGGAAGGATTATATATCCTTAACTATTTTAGGCGTTAGCTACTCCTATATAGCTGCTATTTTCTTTAGGTTTATCTTTACTCCCTCTATAGATATTATAAAGCCTAGGTATTCTATCTCCTTTATATAGAATTTGTACTTCCTTAGCTATAGGTATAGCTTATATTCCTTAAGCTTCCTTAGCACTTTCTTAATATACTCTATATATTCTTTTAGTATCCTGCTAGTGTAAACTAGTATATTATTAATATATACTATAATAAAGATCCTAAGGTATTTATAGAGCGCATTATTAATAACTAATTAAAATATTACTAGGGTATTTATTAACCTAAAAGGCATTACTATATACTTAAATAGTCTATATTTCGTCTTAAACGCTATTATCTATTTATGTCCTTCCTTAATCCTAATTTAGTAAAATCCTTCCTAAACGTCAAACTTTATAAACTACTTAGCTCCCTAGAGTTAATCTATAAGCTTAGTTATTAGTAGTAAGGGATATAAGTTCTTCTAAGTAACGCTATTTAACCTATAAAAGTTAATACACAGTTACTACTTCCTATTAGGCTTCTTTATAAATAAGATAGGTAAGGCTATTAGGCCTAATCCTAGTTAGATAAATCCCTTCTTTAGATTCTTCTAGATGTAATCCCTTAGCTTAGTATTATACTTAGGCGATATAGGGTATATAGGTCCTAGGCTTAGCTTTACCCCTTTATTAAGGATAATCTTATAATCCTAATCCTAATAGTCTACTAAGTCTATAGCTTCGTTTTCCTTAAAGAGTTCTCTAAACTTATTAGTTTAATACTCTTTTAGTATCTCTAATAGTAAGGGTCCTTCCTTTATAGTTATAACTCGTCTTATCTAGATAACTCCTACTCTCTAAGGGTCCTTCTTATAGATTCTCCTAATCTTATAAGGTAAGATCTTACTAAACCTCCTATCTTAGGTTAAGCTCTAGTCCTTTAGGCTTACTCTTCCACGTACTCTAGTAACCTTATATATAGGTTCTCTTCTAAGTATTATTTATTTTTACTAGTTAATAGCGGGGTTATAGGTATCTAGCTAATTATAACCTATTAATATATCTAGTCTACCTAGATCTATAATATTAATGTTTATTTAGCACTCTATACTAGCTATCTATAGCTTTATTAATTTAGTTTCTATCTATATTATACTATCTCTATATTCTATAGGCTTTTTATTAGCTAGTACTACTAGTACTAGATTCTTCTTAATCTAGTAGGGAACTCTATACTTCTCTACTACTTAGGGTAAGATTATTATTTATATAGCCCTACTATCTATAAGCGCCTTAATATTCTATCCCTATATAGATATAGTTATAAGTAACTACTTTACCTAACTATTAGTATCTTATACCTTCCTAAGGGTTATTTTAGGACTACCTTTACTAGTGTAACCCTATCCCTAGTAGTATCTTAGTTTTTTAACTACTTACCTTTCCTATACTTAGGAAAGTAGCTAGTATTATTTTTTAAGCTATAGTATATTAAACACTTATTATTATAATAGAAGCTCTAATAGATATTCTAATATAGGATCTCCTCCTTAGTAATCCTTTCTCTTAGTTAGGCCTTCTTAGCCTTATATATTAGATAATCTATAACCTTATAGATATTTAATAATAATATAGTATAGTAGTAATTATCTACCTATTATACCTTATTAAGTTATTCTTAATAGAATATATATCTATTCCTATATTACGTCTAGAGGAGTCTATAGTAGATCTCTACTTTCTCTAGTTTATATAAGTAGTAGTTATCTACTAGATATTTATCTACCTAGAGGTTTAGGTAATAGTACTATTCCTAGTCTATCTTATATTCCTTCTTATCCTATTTATAGAACTTATAATTAATCTTACAGTTATACTAACATAAATCCTTATAATCCTTAGTATCCTCTACTTCAGAAGCTTCTTAGTCCCTAACCTCAGCTAACAGGTCTTCAAAGTAGGGTTGTTAGTATACCGCTTAGTAACTAATGTCCTTAGCATTCTTACTAGTGATAATAACTCGTCCCTAAATGTCGCAGTTATTAGCGTAGTATATGTTACTACTACAAATCTAGTATTAGTTGTTAGCTAGTCAGTTTAACACGTCTTAGCCCTTAATTTTCTAGTTATTATTCTTTAATTTATCTTTAGCTAAAGCCTTAGGCTACTAAATTATTATAAATTTCTCCTAGGTTACCTAGCGCGCCTCGTTGTAGAGGTCTAAGTTACTTAGGTTATTATCTAATTCTACTAGAGTTAGGTAAGGCGTACCCTATCTAATTATTTAGATCTTAATAGCTACCTACTTAACCTATTCTTCCTTATAGTCTTAGGTAAAGTGTCCTATCTTACTATATTAGAGACATGCTTTATTATTATAACGCTTCTAGCGTTCTTCCTTAGAGAGAGTATCTTATCTCTAACTTTTATTCTTCTTATCCTTAGGTTTCTCTTATACCTTACTAGTTATAATAGCGTCGCTATCCTTATTATACCTATTACGCTACTTCCTAGTGTTAGCTATTATTAGCTAAAATTATCCTTTCTACTAAGACTATTCCTATAAGTAGTTATCTATACGTATAGCTAGCTTAATTAGAGCTTATAGTGTTCTAGGCTTATTATAGTGTATAAGGCTATCCTTAATATTTTCTTTTAGGCCTACTTTAAACACTATTTAAAGTACTACGTCGTCCTAATTAATCTATACCTATAGTTACTTAAATTCCGCTATATATATAGATATAGACTTAGTTTACCTTAGGAGAGTAATTTTCTTCTCTACCTAGTTCTTAGCGTCTACTTCTCTAAAGATATATCCTATCTCTTACTTAAATTTACTCTAACTAGTAAATATAGCTTTAGTTTCCTCTCTAGTTCCTTAGTATTCTACGTCTAGTAGATAGTTATCTATATAGGGTTATATCTAGTTTAAGGCTTATCCCTTTATATATATACTTACTATAAGGATCTTATCCTAGTTACTTAGTACTTTATTAAATTTATAATAGAGATTAACTTAAGTAAGGAATATACGTAACTCCTCTTATCCTCTATTATATTTCTTAGGCGCCGCTATCTTAGGTTTCTTAATAGTAGGTAATCTTTTATTAGGTGTAGCTATTAGCTAACTTATAAGCTAATTAATTATATCTTATATTCTAGCTATCTACTAAGCCTAGATATAGGCTAGCTGCCTAAGATTCCTAAGTTCTCTAACACTTAGGCTATCCTCTATCTTAGAGTTAGATATATTAAGTATCTTATTATTATATAGCACCTGCGTTAAGGGTCCTAGACCCTAGGCTATATTATTCTAAGTAGTTCTATAGGATACTATTACTAAATCTTAATTAGGTAATACTGTTAGTTAAAACGTCTACTAATATCTAAGGTAGTTAAAGTGTTATATAGGGGTTTACTATACTTCTCTAAGCTTAATCCTTTCTAAGGTAAGATAGGTTTAGGTAATAGTCTGTAAGGTAGCGTATAGAATAATTAGGTAGAAAAGAGTTATTATTATTAACTAAGAGTATAACGATACTAATTCTATAAATAATAGAATAACTAGTTAACAATCTATATAAGAGATAAACTATTTAAGTTAACTATAATAAGTGTAATAATAAGATCTAATATATTCTTATACCTATTACTATAGGTCCTATCCTCCTTACCCTCCCTTCTAAGAAGGAGGCCTAGGAGGGCCGTAACCTCCTAATCCTTACTAGCCTCCTAGAGGCTAGGTCTTAGTAGGATACTATTCCTTTTACGTAATCTAGGCCCCACCCTAGATCTACTTTCGTCTAACGTGTCCGCCTAATAGTCTTCCTTTATATAACCTATATAAAAGGAAGGTAATTCCTTATTACCTTATAATAGCTATATCCTAAGCCTCTTATATTATTATTATTATTATTATTAAATTAATTATTAGCTATACCTACTTAGTATAATTATAAGATAAGGATAAGCTAGCTAAGGACCTACTATAGCTATCTATTATAGTCCTTACTTATAACTATCTTAATATACGCCTCTTACTCTATTATAAGTATACCCCTAGCTACTATTATATTACTTAGCTTCTTAATATAAATATTCTACTTTATAGTAATAGATAACCTTACTTCTATATTTATCCTAGTACTAGCTAGTAAAGTAACGCTACCTAGGTAGATAAGAGTTATAGTAAATAAGCTATCTATATAAAAGAGAATTTTATATTAATCCTTAGTAGTATTATCTAATAAGTTTAGAAAGGAGAGGTAGGCGTCTAAGAAGGGGCTTAAGATACTATAAGGCTTAAGATTATTATAGATTAAGCTAATTTAATCCTTAGTATACTAGTACTTTATATCTATATTAATATTAAGTATAATCTATAACTCTAAGAATAGCTACTTAACACCCTTAACGTAGTTATATATTATAAGGCGTATAGTATTAAAGAAGGTATTTCTCTTTAGTAGTAAGCTTTAGGATAGAGTATTAAATTAGAAGTTAAGAAATAGAAATTTAAAGAGCTATTAGTAACTTATATATTTTTATAGCCTTAAGTACTATAGTTATAAGCTTAGAAGTAAGCTATAAACTATAGTTATTAACTAAAAAACTCCTTTTCTACTTTAACTCCTCTTCTCCCTAATACTACTATAACTATCTAGAACTACCTAAAGTTTAGGGCTTTAGTTTTAACCTATCTATTATTAAACTATATATAGCTATATATAGTAAAAATAAGTATTTAGGAAATATACCTTTACTATAATTTATTATAGTATCTTTTAATAGTATTATACTTATATCTTTTACTAGTATATTTATTATTTAAATATCTTATATATTATAATTAAGCTAATTTAGCTAATTAATTAAGTTACTATAAGCTAGCCTAGCTTAATTAATTTATACCTCTACGCTAGCTTAGCTTAATTAAATAGCTAGCTTAATATACTAGCTTAATAGTAATTAAGCTAGCTTAATTATTAATAAGTTTATTTAGAAATAGATATAGAGTTACTCAACTACGTCCTTAATAGTGACAATACCGCTTTCTACCCTACTAATACGTAAATTTTCTAGTGCCGCATAATTAGGAAACTTAGAGTAGTAAATAGCTAAGTTGTATATAAGGAATATAATTTTAGTAAGAGTAATCTAAGAAGCTATTTTAGTTATAATTATATAGCCTATAAAGGGTAAGAGATCTAGATTTAAAGTTTTAGGCCTATTACGTATAAGGATATTAGATATATTATTAAAGAGAGACTAGTGTAGATAATAAAATATATTATTTATTTAAATAATAAATATACTAGTAAAAGACGTAAGTATAATACTATTAAAAGATACTATAATAAATTATAGTAAAGGTGTATTTCCTAAATACTTAGTTTTACTATATATAGCTATATATATTTAATAATAGATAGGTTAAAGCTAAAGCCCTAAACTTTAGGTAGTTCTAGAAAGTTATAGTAATATTAGGGAGAAGAGGAGTTTTTAAACTATAGTCTATAGCTTATATCTAGGCTTATAACTATAGTACTTCAGAATAAAGAAATATTTAAGTAACTTAAATTTTCTTCTCTTAACTCCTATATATTAATATATCTAGTATATCTTATATATCTAGTAACTCTAGTAACTCTAGTATCTTTAATATAAAAGTTATTATATATAATATTATTATAAGTATAAAGCGCCTAGTTTTAGAAGGCTTAGTAACCTTCTTAGTAACTATAGTAGTTACTATTAAGTAGTAAAGTAAGTATAAATTATTATTAAGATTAACCTCTTTAAAAGTAACCTTAAGTATAAGTTTTAGACTTATATTTAATCTCTTAGCCTATTATATAAGTTTACTAAAAAAGAATTTAACTATATACTTAGGGACTTAGTATTTATTACGAAGGTCCTCTTTATAAGTACTACTATTATACTAGCTAGTAAAGGTATAAATAAAGCTAATAAGTTATTTACTCTTTTTTAAGATATATAAATCTAGTATATATATAATATATAAGTTACTAGTACTATAATAACTAATAAGTAGTATAGGTACTTAGAGGAGATTTATAATAAGGACTTTAAGGACTAGTTACTATATATTATAAATATTATTAAGGAGCTAAGATAAGTATAAGTAGTAAATAATTAATTTAATAATATAAAAGGCTTAGGATATAATATAATAAGATTTAAGTATATAATAGTAATAGGTATTATAATAGGCTAAAGCTTAATTAGCTTATTCCTTAATAGGATCTTAGTTACGTACGTAGAGTGTACTACTTATAGAATCTAAGTAGTAAGTAGTTTACCTAGATTCTATACTAGCGCGCTAGTTAAATAATACTCTAAGCTACTACCTCCTAAATAGCCTTTAGACTATAGCTTTCCTTAGCTTCTTTCCCTATTAAATATAATAATAGTATACCTATATAATAGCTCCCTAAGCGTAGCCCCTTATATTTTATATTTAATCCTAATTAGTAGAGCCTTACTCTAAGACTCTATTAATGCGACGCACATAAAGCTCCTTAACCACCTCTTCTATTACGTGTAAGTAGGTTAACCCTTTATATAAGATTAGTATTACTCTATTACCTAAAAGGTTTTTAGATAATAACTAGGTATAAGCTATTATAAGATTACTAGCCTAAGACTATAGCTTTATAGGACGCTTAGTTAACGCGTAACTAGCCTTACGTAACACTAGTACTAAATATATATTAGGTAGCTAGTAGACTCTAGTCTATAAGTAAGATACTATCTAGAGAAAAGCCCTATATAATACCTTAGTAGTACTAAGGTATAAGTCCTACTACTTATAAGACCCTTTATAAGAACGTATATAAACCTTCTATATTATAAAAAATAAAACAGTAATATAAAGTAAGCTAGATTATTTAAAGCTGTAAAATATCTTTTTTATTCTTATTACTAACTAAGAGCTAGACTATAAGACTAAAAGTAGATAGTATAGATACCTATAAGAACTATATATTATAAACCTAAAGACCTATAACGCCCTATAATAACCTAAGTATATTAGAGGATATAGTTTTCTAAGAGCTTTAGGTAGGCGCTTAGTAACTTAGCTACTTTAAAGGTATTAGCTATATCCTTAAGAGTAGTAATAATAGTACTTTAATAATTAACTATAACCTTTATAGCTAAGAAGGTTAGTCTAATACTAAACTAATACTATAACTATATATATACTAACTTAGAGCTAAAAGTATATTTCTTTAGTAGCTTTATAAATAATAGTAAAGGTAGATATACTTATCTTACTAAGTAGATTTAGGTAGTAATAGAATAGAGCTTTAAGCTCTATAGCTATAAACTCTTTAATATAGTATAGGATAATAAGCTTTAGTAGTACTTAACCCTAATATTACTAGTAGTACTAGATCTCCTCTACTATATAGGCTATATAATACTATTAGTAAAGTAAGGTATTAGTTAGTATTAGGTAGTATTAGACTAACCTTATTAAGTAATTTTCTTAAGTCCTATTATATTACTATAGAAGACTAGAACCTATTCTACTTTATAGTTATATTAAATCTTAACTCTAGGCTATATATATAAAGTCTTACTAGTACTCTTATAAATATAACTATTAATAGCTATATAAGTTAAATCTTAACTACTACTATTAGCGCTACTAGTAAGAGTAGTAGTAAGTAGAGTATCTAAAGTAATACTAAGTAGTTATACTATTAAGGAACTTAGAGTAGGTAAATTAAGTAAAGTACTAAGATTAATAGGTAAGAAGTAGTAGTTAGGAATATATATACTTATTATTAAGATAATAAAGTAAAAAGCTTTATAAGTAATAGTAGGATAACCTTAAGTACCCTTAGGGTTAGTTATATTAAGTAAAGGATAAGTAATACTAAACCTTAAGTAAGTATAAGATATAGACTAATATTAACTAATACTAGCTAATACGTATAGTTAACTATTTAAATAATAAATATACTAGTAAAAGACGTAAGTATAATACTATTAAAAGATACTATAATAAATTATAGTAAAGGTATATTTCCTAAATACCTATTTTTACTATATATAGCTATATATAGTTTAATAATAGATAGGTTAAAACTAAAGCCCTAAACTTTAAGTAGTTCTAGATAGTTATAGCAACGTTAGGGAGAAGAAGAGTTAAAGTAGAAAAGGAGTTTTTTAGTTAATAACTATAGTTTATAGCTTACCTCTAGGCTTATAACTATAGTACTTAAGGCTATAGAAATATTTAAGTAACTACTAGCTCTTTAAATTTCTATTTCTTAACTTCTACTTTAACACTCTATCCTAAAGCTTACTACTAAAGAGAAATACCTTCTTTAATACTATACGCCTTATAATATATAATCGCGTTATAGGTGTTAAATAGCTTGTTACACGGGGTTAGGCTATACTTCTCTAGGCTCGGTCCGTACTAAGGCGAGGTAGACTAAAGCGGTAGTCCGTGAGGTAGGATATGGAATGATCAGGTGGAAAAGAGTTATCGTTGTAACCAAAGAATAACGCTACCAATTCTATAACAATAGAATAACTAGTTGACAATCTGTGTAAGAGATGAACTATTTGAGTTAACCACAACGAGTGTAATAATGAGATCCAACACATTCTTATACCCATTGCCATAGGTCCTGTCCTCCTTACCCTCCCTTCCAAGAGGGAGGCCTAGGAGGGCCGTGACCTCCCAATCCTCACTGGCCTCCCAGAGGCCAGGTCTTGGCGGGATGCCATTCCTTTCACGTGATCTGGGCCCCGCCCTAGATCCACTTTCGTCCATCGTGTCCGCCCGATGGTCTTCCTTCATGCGACCTGCATGAAAGGGAAGCAATTCCTTGTTACCTTGTAACATTACCCCCCCTCTTAGGCGTATCGTCTCGATACCCTGGATTATCGTTTTCCCGCGCCTAGTCCGGCGGCGGTGGTGGAGGTATAGCTACTCCGGTGGTGTCGTATCCTCTCTTTCCTCTTTTCCTCACTTTCCCTGACCATGCCCAAGGTTCAGACTTCTCGACGCGTCCGTACCCAGAACTCGACTCAACAGCGCCAGGCTCGTGCTGACCGTATCCGCCAACAAGGGAACGAGATGACCTTTCGTTGCAAGCGGTGTGAGGAGAAGAATCTTCGTTGTTTCGTGGACACTGCCTCTGGGCAGTGTGCGGGCTGTATTTCGGTGAAAGCTGAGTGTAGCTTATTTGTGACTGAGGAAGAGTGGGAGAAGGTTGAGGCTGAAAAGCGCGAGAAGCGCTTGGCGCTTCTTCGAGCTGAGGCCGAGGTCGCTCAACTTCGGCTGGAAGTGGCAGAGACTGAGGCGCGAGAGCGAGCATTCGCTGATCGAGATCACGCCATTTTGAGTCTTCAGGATCGCGCGAAAGAGCAAGCCGAGGGGAACTCTGCCCCTGGTACGGACTTTCAACCAACTGAACCATCGCTACCCGGACTGTCGACTGACTTGGGCTGGTTGCAGGATGACGCTTCTTTCGATCCTTTTTCTGAATTCTTTTCTTCCCTTGAGGACCCGGTCCTCCCTTCTCTGGGTGTTTCCGATGGTACTCACGTACCTGTGACTTGCAGTTCGTCAAATTTTCTTTTGGTTCCCAAGTGTTCTGGCTCTCTGGCCATCCTAGCCACTTGACCAAGTATTTCCACTGACGACCGATTTTCCGCAGGTCCCTGATTTCTTCGACCTCGTACTCATCGTCTTCGAGCTCTATGTCGGTAGCTAGCTCGGCATCTGGAGGTGCTCTTTCCAGGAGTTTCTTGTGAAAGACAGGGTGGATGCGCATGCCTGGTGGGAGTTGGAGTTTGTAGTTTACGTTACCCATTTCCTCTAGAACCTCGAATGGTCCTATTCGGAGGTTGTCCAGTTTCTTGCTTGGTCGCTTAGTTTTCAAGTTCTGACGTGACAGGAAAACTTTGTCCCCCTTCTTAAAGGTTGGTCCCTCAATCCTTTGCTTATTAGCCGCCTTGGCTGTCGTGAGGTTCCTATGAGCTATGTTCTTGCTCAATTCTTCGTGCAGTCCTCGCATCAAGCGGGCTTTGTCGTCTGCACCTACTGCGATACTCTCTATATCTTTTGGATCTCGATGAGCAACCGGCTCATATCCGTAATTCGCGTAGTGTGGTGAGTACTTAGTCGTCGCAGACCTAGTACTATTGTAGGCCAATTGTGCTGTCGGCAAGAGTTCAACCCAATTGTCTTGCAGCTTGTTGGCGTACATCCTCAGATACTGTTCCAGTGTCTGGTTCGTTCGTTCCGTCTGGCCATCTGTTTCGGGGTGGAAGCTAGTCGATAGTTTCTTCTTCACACCCAGCTTTGCCAGGAATGTGTTCCAATACTTGGAAGTGAACAGTTTATCACGATCGGTGATGAATTCTTCAGGTATCCCATGTTCTGACATAAGTGCCTTGCTGACCTCATACGCGCATTCTTCTGCCGTAATGGTTTCTTCCGTGGGCACAAACTTTGCTCCTTTCGTGTGACGACACACGATGACTAGGACTGTGTCGCATAATCTTCCGGATCCTGGTTCTAACGACTTCGGGAGCTTCACTATGAAGTCCATTGTTACGCTGCTCCATGGTCTCGTTGGTGGCGGTAAGGGTTGTAACAGGCCATAGGGCTTATGTCTCTTGGGTTTGTTCTGATGACAAGCCAAACAGTTGCCTAGGACGTCCTGCACCTTCGCTCGCAAGCGTGGTATCGCAAACACCTTTGATAGTCGCCTGACCATTTCTTCTAGCGATGCATGTCCATACTCTGGGGACTCATGCAGTTCCTTGATGAGACTCGATCTCATGTGTGGGGGTACATATGTTCGATCGCTTCGAATCATATCTCGGTACTCTCGCTCGTCTTGTAACAGTTCGTCGGAGCCGTTCTCGTCAGGCTCGAACTGCCAGCTGGCCGCTCTCTGCTGCCACTGCTGCTGAAGTGTTTCTACCCGCTCGGCCACCTTAGCTATCTTAGCTAGTTCCGGCTGGTTGTAACGTAGTGTGCCATCAGGCATCTTCTTGAACATGGCGTCATGTGGTTCCTTATGATTTTCCTCGCGTAAGTCGGATCTCCTGCTTAAAGCATCCGCAGCTCCGTTGAGCGTTCCAGCGCGGTGAGTTATCTTGAAGTCGAACTGAGCTAGCATCTCAGCCCATCGGACTTGTCGTCGGTTGAGTTTCTTCGTTGTCATGAAACCTGCCAAGTTCTGGTGATCGGTAAAAACCTCGATCTGGTGTGGTAGTCCTAGCAAATAGACTTCCCACTGTTCAAAGGCATCGACTACTCCTAGTAGCTCCTTATCGTGAACGTCGTAGTTTAGTTCTGCTCCAGAGAACTTTCTTGAGTGGTAGAACACTGGTCTCCACTTTTTGTCTGGGCACTGCTGCGACAATACAGCTCCGAGTGCATAATCTGACGCGTCGGTCTCGACTCGCGTCTCTCGCTTTGGGTCGTACATCTCTAGTACTGGTGCCTCGAGGAATATCTGCTTGATTCGATCAAAAGCCTCCTGATGTTCCTCGTTCCATTTGAAACCAACTTCCTTCTTCGTGATCTCGGAGAGAGGTGTTGTGATCTTTGAGTAATCCTTGATGAACTTCCGGTAGTAGTTGGCAAATCCTAGGAAGGATTGCACGTCCTTGACTGTTTTGGGCGTTGGCCATTCCTGTACAGCCGCTGTCTTCTTTGGGTTCATCTTCACCCCCTCTGTGGATATTATGAAGCCTAGGTATTCCGTTTCCTTCGTGTGAAATTCGCACTTCCCCGGCTGCAGGTACAGCTTGTATTCCTTAAGCTTCCTGAGCACTTTCTTGACATGTTCCACATGTTCTTCTAGCGTCCCGCTAGAGTATACCAGCACATCGTCGATGTACGCTGTGACGAAGATTCCAAGGTACTCGTGAAGAGCGTTGTTGATGACTGACTGAAACGTTGCCGGGGCATTCGTTAACCCAAAAGGCATTACTGTGTACTCGAACAGTCCATATTTCGTTTTGAACGCTGTCATCCATTCGTGTCCTTCCTTGATCCTGATTCGGTGAAATCCTTCCCGAACGTCGAACTTCGTAAACCACTTGGCTCCCTGGAGTCGATCCATGAGCTCGGTTATTAGTGGTAAGGGATATCGGTTCTTCCGAGTAACGCTGTTCAACCTTCGGAAGTCGACACATAGTCGCCACTTCCCGTTAGGCTTCTTTACGAACAAGATGGGTGAGGCCATTGGGCCTGATCCCGGTCGGATAAATCCCTTCTTCAGATTCTTCTGGATGTACTCCCTTAGCTCAGCATCGTGCTCGGGCGATATGGGATACATAGGTCCTGGGCTTAACTTTGCCCCTTCATCTAGGATGATCTCGTGATCCCAATCCTGATGGTCTGCCAAGTCCGTGGCTTCGTTTTCCTCGAAGAGTTCTCTAAACTCGTCGGTCTGATACTCTCTTGGTATCTCTAGTGGTAAGGGTCCTTCCTTCGTGGTCGCGACTCGTCTTATCCATATGACTCCTACTCTTTGAGGGTCCTTCTCATAGATTCTCATGATCTTATGAGGCGAGATCTTGCCGAACCTCCCGTCCTGGGTTGAGCTCTGGTCCTTCGGGCTCACTCTTTGGCGTACTCTAGCAACCTTGTGCACAGGTTCTCTTCTGAGTATCGTCTTCATTCGCCAGTCGATGGCGGGGTTATGGGCATCTAGCCAGTCATAACCAATCAACATGTCTAGTCCTCCTAGTTCCATTATGTCGATATTCATTTGGCACTCTATGCCAGCTATCCGTAGCTTTGTTGATTCGGTTTCCATCCGTATCATGCCGTTTCCATATTCCATGGGTTTCTCGTCGGCTAACAGTACCGATACTGGGTTCTTCTTAACCCGGTAGGGTAGTTCGTGTTTCTCCACCACTCTGGGTGAGATCATCGTTCGTGCGGCCCCGCTATCTACGAGCGCCTCGATGTTTCGTCCCTGTACAGATACGGTCGTGAGCAGCTGCTTCACCCGACCATCGGTATCCTGCACCTTCCTAAGGGTCGTTTTAGGACTGCCTTCACCAGCGTGACCCTGTCCCTGGCGGCATCCTAGTTTTTTGACTGCTTACCTTTCCTGTACTTAGGAAAGTAGCCTGTGTCATTCTTTGAGCTGTAGTGCGTCAAGCACCTGTCGTCGTAACAGAAGCTCCAATGAATGTTCTGGTGAGGTATCTCCTCCCTGGTGATCCTCTTCCTTGGTTGAGCCTTCTTGGCCTCGTGAATCTCACAATCTGCTACCTCGCAGATGTTTGATGATAGGGTGCGATGGTAATAGTCATCCACCTTGTGTGCTTCCTTGAGCTGCTTGCGATGGAAGTCACACCCGTTCCTGCATTGCGTCCATAGAAGTCTGTAGTGGATCTCCACTTTCTCTGGTTCGTGTAGATGGCAGATGTCTGCTAGACATTCGTCTGCCCAGAGGTTCAGGTGGCAGCACCGGTCCTGGTCTGTCCTGCAATCCTCCTTATCTTGCTTATGGAACTCGCAATTTATCTTACAGTCATACCAACACAAATCCTTGTGATCCTTGGTATCTTCTACTTCGTGGGCTTCTTGGTCCTCGACCTCAACCATTGGATCATCGAAGTAGGGTTGTTGGTGTATCGCCTGATACCCAATTTCTTCGGCATTCGGGCCGGTAATCATGATTCGTTCGCGAACCGTGCATTCGTCGGCGTAGTGTGTCTTGTTACCACATACCCAACACTGGTTGTTGGCTAATCGTTCCATCACGATGGTGCCTTTGACCTTCCAGTCAGTCTTCTTTGGCTGGCCCATGGTGAGAACTTCGTTGTCCGGTTTAACTCTTGGGACGATTTCGTAGCCTTCCTTATCCTCCAAGCGTGCCTCTTCGTATAGGTCTAAGTCGCTTAGGTTGTCATCCGGCTCTATCCCGGCCGGGTAAGGCGTGCCTTGTCTGATCATCCGGATCTTGACAGCTGCCTGTTTGACTTGTTCTTCTTCGCAATCCCTAGCGAAGTGTCCTGTCTTCCCGCATCGGAGACATGCTTTGTTGTCGTAACGCCGCTGGCGTTCTTCCTTGGAGAGACCGTCGTGTCTTTTACCTCCTCGGGTTTTCTTGTCTTTGGCCTTTTCTTGTACCTTGCCGGTCATGATGGCGTCGCCATCCCTGTCGAATCTACCACGCTGTTTCTTCATGTTGGGCAGGTTGGGTCGGAAGTATTTCTTCTGATCGTTTCGTTCCCACAACCTGTTGTCGATACGCGTGGCTAGCTCGATCAGAGCGTGTAGCGTCCCGGGCTTATCGTGGTGTACAAGGCCGTCCTTGACATTCTCTTTGAGGCCTGCTTCGAATACCGTTCGAAGTGCCGCATCATCCCAATCGATCCGTGCTTGTAGTTGCTTAAATTCCGCCGTGTATGCCGATACTGACGAGGTCTGCCTCAGGCGAGTGATCTTCTTCTCTGCCTGGTTCTGAGCGTCTACTTCTCCGAAGATGCGTCCCATCTCTTGCTTAAACTCTGTCCAACTTGCGAATAAGGTACGGGTTCCTTCTTTGGTGCCCATGTGTTCTGCATCCAGCAGATAATCGTCCACATAGGGTTGCATCCAATTGGAAGCCTTATCCTTCATGTATGTACTGGCCATGAGGATCTTTTCCTGGTCGTTGGGTACCTCGTTGTACTCGCAGTACAGGTCGATGTTGGTGAGAAATACTCGTAGCTTTTCTCGTTCTCCACCGTATTTCTCTGGTGACGCTATCTTGGGTTTCTTTGTAGCAACGGGTCGTTCGTTAGGGGTCATCATCAGTTGCCCTGCAAGCTGATTGATCATTGCCTGCATCTCAGCAATCTGCTGAGCCTGCGTGGTTGTGTGTTGCCTAAGATTCCTGAGCTCGGTGACGTTAGGGTTCTCTCCCTCGTCATCGGATGCTTCCAGCATCTCATCATTTTCTGGGGTAGGGCGTGCTGGCGTCGAGGGTCCCTGACCCTGAGCCCTGTTGTTCTGCGCGTTTCCCTGATGAGCCATTGTTGAATCTTAATCGGGCTGTCCTGTTGGTTAAACGTCCACTGATATCCAAGGTGGTCAAAGTGTTACACGGGGTTAGGCTATACTTCTCTAGGCTCGGTCCGTACTAAGGCGAGGTAGACTAAAGCGGTAGTCCGTGAGGTATCGTATGGAATGATCAGGTGGAAAAGAGTTATCGTTGTAACCAAAGGATAAACAATACCAATTCTATAAACGATAGAATAACTAGTTGACAATCTGTGTAAGAGATGAACTATTTGAGTTAACCACAACGAGTGTAATAATGAGATCCAACACATTCTTATACCCATTGCCATAGGTCCTGTCCTCCTTACCCTCCCTTCCAAGAGGGAGGCCTAGGAGGGCCGTGACCTCCCAATCCTCACTGGCCTCCCAGAGGCCAGGTCTTGGCGGGATGCCATTCCTTTCACGTGATCTGGGCCCCGCCCTAGATCCACTTTCGTCCATCGTGTCCGCCCGATGGTCTTCCTTCATACGACCTGCATGAAAGGGAAGCAATTCCTTGTTACCTTGTAACAAATAGTTAATATTAATAATAGTATAAGAGTAATATACTAATAGTAAACTAAATAGTATATATATAACCTCCTAAGCGCTATAATCCTACTTACTAATTAACTTATTTATAATACGTAATATAAAAGAAAGTAGAGAATAATTTAGCTTAATATAAGGTAAGACTTAGAGGGTAATATCTTTAAAGGATTAAGACTAGACTTTACCTTTTATAGTATAAATACTTATATACTATATAACCTTAGCTATACTTATATAAACTTAGATATTAGTATTAGCTTACTAAGCTAAGAGTAATAGTTATATATAGGTATTAAGGTAAGGATAATTATATATAGTATAGAAGTATAAAAATAATTTAGTTAGTAGTTATTTAAAGGTAGGTTTTAAGTAGATAAACTAAGGTATATTAAAGTAGTAAACCTCTATACTAGTAGTTTTATCTTTATAGAGATAGTATAATATAAGGTAAAAGTACTTATAGTAGTAGGTAAGGATAGATAATAACTCTCTAAATATCTACTTTATTTCCTTAAATAGTAGTGTAAGGACTAACCCTTTATTAAGTAAAGACTATAGATTAGGGTCTAGGTATATAGCTAAAATATAGTACCCTTAGAACCTTATATAATAAGTAATACTAAACGTAGAACTATTAAGACTAAGTTCTTTATCTAGGTTAGGAATACTATTATAATAGTAGAGGCTATAACTATAAGTACTACTATAGGCCTACTACTTATAGTAATCCTAAGAGTTAGTAACCTTAAACTTAAGAATAATAATATACTTCTTAAATAACTTAAACTACTAATAGAAGTAATAAGTAATAATATAAGGATTATCTTATATATAGTCCGACGCTAGATAGGCTTACCTTATAGATATTACTATCTTCTACTCCTTATATTAGGGTATAAAGCGTAATAGGTTTTTCTAGTAGTAGTCTATAGTAGAGAGTATAATAAAGAGATATAGAGCCTTTAATTAGTAGACCTATATACTATTAGTATATATTAGTAATAGTATTAGGTTAGTATTAGTTAGTATTAGTTACTTACTATTACTTCTAATTTATTTCCTTTAGTATTCTAGAAGGCTCTAGTCCTATAAACTATTATTAACTAGTAGATAATAAAGTCTATAAGGCGCTAGCCTCTATTATTACTATTAAAGGCCGCCTAGATATCCTTTAATAATATTTAGTTATTACTAGCTTACTACTTTATAAAAAAGCCTATCTTATCCCTTAACTAGTAGTATATTAAAGTATTAAATATAGTATACTAGAAATATAAGTAGTAAGTAAACCTTCTATCCTAATAGTAGATTATAAGCTTAATATATAAGGTATAGCTAATCTCCTATAGTTAAGGCTATATAAAGTCTACTTACCTAGTTAGGTATAAGGATAGGAAGGTAAGAGATAGATACTTTTCCTTAGTATTAAACTCTAATATTAGCGTATATTAGATAGATCCTATAAATAAAAATATATCCTAAGTATTAGACTATATTTACTCTTATAGCACTTTAAACTTACTAATATTAGCTATAATATTAGGAATTACTATAACCTTAGGTAGAAGATCCCTATCCTTATTAACCTTATCTTATATAAAGGCCCTATAGCTACTTATAGGACTAGAATTATATTTATATATATACCTTTCTATTATATTATATTAGTTACTTATTAGCGACGTAGAAGAAGATTACGTAGTCTAGTTAACTTAGGTAGTAGGATCTTAGATAATAGTTATAAGCTAGTTACTAATATAATTATTAATAGGGAGAGTATTAAGCGTAGACTTATTAATAATAATATTAGAGTAACTAGGGTAGTTATCCTTTAGAAAGTATATCTACTATATAATAACTACTCTTTAGACTTTATAGTCCTTCTAGAATTACTAATTAACTACGTTAGGATTATCCTCTACTAAAGGTAGAGGTTTTAGAATAATAATATTAAGATAAGATAGAAGAAGAAGTAATTAATTAAAGACCTTTATAGTATTAACTATAAAGTTATATATATAGCTATAGTACTTATATTAAAGACTATAATACTAGTAGACCTTTATAAAGATATAGATATATATAAGAAGTATCTCCTTAATATAAGTTAGAGTAGGTAACTTAGGTAGTATAGGCCTAGGATTAATATTATTAAGTTAACTAAAAAGTAGTATAAGCCTATTTATACTAGAGTACTTTATATAATCTTCTAAATAAGCTAAATATTTATAGTTAAAAATATCTATCCTAAACTATATATAGTTATAAGTATTATATATCTTAAGATAAATCTTTATAATTTTATAATAAAACTTAGTAACTAAGACCTTCTTAGAGTCTATTAGAGTATTAGTTTCTAGGAATACTAGGTCTTCTAGGTTTATAGGTAGTAGTATTTAAGGTATATTATATATAAGGCGTTCTACTAATTTAAATTTAGTAAGACTAATACCTTAGCTAATACCTTTACTAATACTACTCTTATTATTATACTCTTATATTTCTAAATCTAGCTAAGATATAAAGATAGAAGTAGTACTATAAGATAAGCTTATATTACTAAGTATAAACCTTATAGGCGTAGATAGTATAGGCGTATATCTTATACTACCTATACTAGTTACTATAGAGTTAACTAATAGTAAAGATATTATATTTCTAAATATACTATTAAGCTATAGTATTAAATTAAGATAAGATATAGATATAGTTATAGTAAATAAAAGTAGAGGAGGTATAGGTAGAGGTGTTTAGGTATAAAGTATTAATAATAGAGGGTTTAAGTAGATAGGCGTAGGTAATATAATTTCTAGATTTACTATTAAGGGTAGGGGTAGAATAGAGGTAGAGGCTAAGGTATATATTATAAGGCTTTAACGCTTTAAAGTTATATATATATTATTATATTAGTATATATATATAGGTAGAAGGTAAGTAGTATAGTTTTACTTCTATTTCCTAAACTAAAACGTATCTATTATAGCGCTTAGTACTTTACTATACTTATAGTACTTAGGTAGTAGTATTATAAGAGGTATAATAAGTAAAATAGGTATATAAATAGTTATAGTTTAGAGTAAGAAGGTAATATAGTAACTAGGCTAGAAAGGGGGTAAGTAGGTATTAGTTAGTATTAACCTAGTATATAAGCTAAAAAAAGATTAATTTTTAGTAGAATATTAGGACACTAAAAGGGGAAATATATACTAGATAAAATAAAGGACCCCTATTTATAGTTTTAATTTTTAAACTATATATATATTGCTTCGCTCGCAAGCTTACTTTATATAATAGTAGTAGGAAAAAGCCTATTAAGCTCTTTAAAGGCTAAAGAGGTAGGTCTAGTTAGCTATAGTACTAGAACTATCTAAAGACTACTTAGAGTTATTAGGAAGATAGTTATATAAGCGCCTACTATATAAGTCCTATTAGTCCTCTATTAAATAAGGTATAAGCTATAATACTAAGTTAAAATACTAACTAGTATAAGAATTATAAGCGTAAGGTAACTAAGTTACTAAAAGCTATAACTACTTAATAACTACTAAAGGTTATTTAGAAGGGCTTTATTATAGAGAATAAGCTATAGAAGCCTTATATAGTAATAGGCTACTAAAGCCCTACTAGTCCTTACTATAGAGGAGTAGGCTACTACCTAGTAGTTTATAAGAAACTAGCTATTAGTATAAGAATAATTAATAAGTAAATACTAATTAAGAAGCCCTATAATAGACGTAAGTATAGATATATAAGGAAATAAGCTTTCTAATAGAGAATTAGAAGATAGATAATATACCTAACCTTAATATTAATAAGCTATTAGTATACGCGTTAGCTAAATACCTTATAAGAGTATCTAATAAAGAGATATAAGAAGATATTATCTAGATACTAAGAAGTAATAGTTAGAAGGATATAATAATAGCTCTAATAATTAATAAGATTACTAGATATACTAAGGAGGCTAAGGAGTTACTTAAGGGCTTACTAAAGGTTTCTTAGAATATAATAATAGTAATACTAGTAGCTCTAACCTAGCTTACGTAGATAATAGTACTTATAACCTCTTAGTTAGAAGTACTAGAATAATAAGAGCGCTAACTATTAAAGCCTATCTATATACCTAAAAGCTATTTAGACTTAACCCTTTTACCTATACTCCTAGAAGTATATATAAAGATAAAGTACTCTTACCTAGAGCTATTTAATAGAGACTAGACTAAATACTCTTCCTTTAGATATAAGATAAGAGCTAAGCTATATAATAACTACTAGGATATACTAAATAGAATAAAGATTACTTATATAGTAAGTTATTACTCTAAATAAGCCTTAGATATTATCCTCCCTTAGGTAGAGTAATACTAAGAGTATAGTTTAATAGAAGACCTATAGTACTTCCTTAACTAATAATATAATAACTTACACCTAAAGGTAAAAGCCTTAGACTAGCTATTAAACTTATAGTAAAGAAGATACTTAATCTAAGACTACTATATAGAGTTTAATAGGTTAGAACTTTAATTAGGGGTATAAATTAATAATACTTAGAAGAAAAGTATATTCTTAAAAGGACTTAATATTAAGATATAGAAGGCCTTAGTCCTAGTAAATAAGAATCTCTTATTTAAGTAGTTTATACGCGAAGTAACCTAAGTATTAAATAGCCTCTACTAGGTAAATATAGTAATATATAGCTAAAAGGAGTTTAGTTAATAGTATAGTTATAACTCTTAATAATAAAATAGTATAAGAACGCCTTTACTACTAGAGGATATAGACTAAGAACCTATAAAAGCTAATAAAGTAAGTATAAAGAATAAGAGACTAAATAGTAATTAAGGAAAGTACTATAGCTATAGTAAGGCTAAGTACTTTATAAGGAACTATAAGAAAGGAAATAAGCCTAAGACTACTAAGGTAAATAAAGTAATTTAGTATAAGCCTTTATACGCTTATAGCTATTATATAAAGATACTAGATAGTAGTAATATAGAGGACTTAGGAAAAGAGTAGCTTTAAACTAAAGTCTTAGTTTAGAGCCTCTAAAGATAGATTAGTAGATATATAGTAAATAGAACTAGTTTTAATATTAATATATAAAAATATAACCCCTTACTATATACTTAATTATAAATATAGTCTATAACACTACTATATTAATTAATAGTAAGTATTTATATTACGTATTAATTAGTAAGAAGTTTACTTACTAAAGCTTTCTTAAGCGCTTTATAGTTACTCCTTAGATAATTAAAAGGATTAATAGAAAGTTATCTAGAATTAAGGAGGTATCTTAATTTAAGTTTAATATATATAGCTACTAAGAGGTTACCTATATATATATTATTAACTATATAGATAAGGACGTCGTCCTAAGGAAGGGGTAGATAGACTACTAAGATATTATAATAGCTTTAGTAAAGAAGAGCTTATTTATCTACTTAATAGGCCTTTAGGTAAAGTATAATAAAAGTATTATAAATAAGAGAGTAGCTAGCTAAGTTAGTACTACTATATTTATAAATCTTATAAAGAGATTAAAAGACCTAAAAAAGAGAATCTAAGTATTTACTACCTTAATTATAGATATTAATAAAGCTTTAGTACT
Source organism: Alternaria dauci (assembly GCF_042100115.1). Taxonomy (NCBI): domain Eukaryota; kingdom Fungi; phylum Ascomycota; class Dothideomycetes; order Pleosporales; family Pleosporaceae; genus Alternaria; species Alternaria dauci. The sequence goes on from NC_091275.1 coordinate 228,222, forward strand.
AAAGAAGATAGTAGATATAAGGTTAATACTACTAAAGTACTATTAGACCTACTATAATCTCTTTAACTCTAAAGAAATAGAGAAGCTTCCCCTATACTAAGGACTAAGAGTAGACTATAAGATTAACCTAAAGTTAAAAGATAGTTAGTAACTCTAGTTACTTTAGAGTCTATTATATAGTATATTAAAGGGGGAACTTTTAGTACTCTAAAGGGAGCTTACCTTACTACTAGAGAAGAGGTTTATCTATATAAGTAGCTTACTAGCTTTATTACTAGTTCTTTTTACTAAGAAGCCTAGAGGAGGATTATACTTATATATAGATTACTAAGTACTAAACGTAATTACTAAGAAGGATTAATACTTATTATTACTAATATAAGAAACTCTTAATAACCTAAGTAAAGTAAAGTAGTTTATTAAACTAAATATAATTATAGCCTTCTATAAGATTAGGGTAGCTAAAGGTAATAAATAGAAGATAGTATTCTAAATATACTTTAGACTCTTTAAGTAGTTAGTAACTTTACTTAGTATAGCTAACTCTCTAAGTACCTTTTAATAGTATATTAACTAAACCCTAAGAGAGTACTTAGATAAGTTTTATTTAGTATACCTTAATAACGTACTAATCTATATAGATAGTAGTTTAAAATAATATTAGGATTATATCTAAAAAGTCCTTAGTAAACTCTAAGATATAGGTTTATATATAGATATTAAGAAGTATAAATTTAAAGTAAAGACTATAAAGTACCTTAGTTTTATTATTAAAGTAAGGAAAGGTATTTAAATAGACCTAGATAAGGTTAAGGTAATTAAGGATTAGGAGGTACCTAAGATAGTAAAAGGAGTATAATTATTCCTTAGGTTTATAAACTTCTACTAAAGGTTTATTAGAGACTTTACTAAAGTAGCTACTTTTTTTAACTTACTTAACTAGTAATATAAGCTTTACTTAAGGGACTAAAGAGTAGTTAGCCTTTAATAAACTAAAGGAAGTCTTTACTACTAAGCTAAACCTAGTAACTTTTAACTCTAAATATAATATAGTTCTTAAATATAACTAATCTAGTTATATAGTAAGAGGAGTATTATATTAATATAATAATAAAAGGATAATACTTATAAATATAAATATAAGATCTATAATAAAGAACTATTACCTATTATCTATTACTTTAAAGAATAGGATACTAAACTATATTTAGTAAAGAGCTTTAAGGTAATTACTAACTATAAGAACCTTAAGTACTTTATAAAGCCTAAGATATTAAGTAAGTACTAAGTATACTAGGTAATACTACTAAGCTAATTTAATATAGAGATTCTATATTAGCTAAAGAAATAAAATATAAGAGCTAATATACTTTTATAAAAAGAATAAAACTTACCTAAAGATATATTAGATAAGTATCTTTATATTAGAGATACTAGAGTTACTAGAGTTACTAAATATATTAGATATATTAAAGTATAGGAGTTAAGAGAAGAAAATTTAAGTTACTTAAATATTTCTTTATTCTTAAGTACTATAGTTACGAGCCTAGATGCAAGCTATAGACTATAGTTTAAAAACTCCTCTTCTCCCTAACGTCGCCGCGACTTTCTAGAACTACCTAAAGTTTAGGGCTTTAGCTTTAACCTATCTATTATTAAATATATATAGCTATATATAGTAAAACTAGGTGTTTAGGAAATATACCTTTACCGCGATTTATTATAGTGTCTTTTAATAGTATTATACTTACGTCTTTTACTAGTACGTTTATTATTTAAATAAAATTAGATAAGTATCTTTAGAAGTATATAATATAAGTCTTAAAACTAATATCTTAGTACTATAAAGAAGTTAGTAAGGAATAGGATAATCTACTAGCTACTTAAGTAATATTAGTAAAGATATATATAGGATAGATAGAAGTCTACCCTAACCTAACTAAAAGGTAATTAGAAAGATAAGATACTACTACTACTAAGAGTAGTATAGACTAAGTTAGGTTAGAAAACCTAATAATATAAAGAGAGGAGTTAGCCTAGACTAATAAACTTAAAAAGTTATAAGTAGAAGCTCTAAAGGATAATTAGTAGTATAAAAAGGCTATATAAGTAGTACTAGGTTAGGAATAAAGGTTCCCCCCTAGTTTAGGCGTAAAGTACTTAATCTTAGAGTATTTAGTAAATAACTAAAGAATATTATTATACTAAAGTAGAAAATAGGTACTTAATAGTAAGAACTTATATACTTAAATTATTAGTAAGATATATAATTCTCTTTTAGCTAGCTACTTAGGTAAGGAGATTACCTATTAGATACTTACGTAAGACTTCTTCTAGCTAGGTATAATAGATAGTATTAGGTATTATATATAGAACTATAATATATATAGAAGAATAAAGCCTTAGAGAGAAAGAGCCTAAGGATTATTAAAACTACTACCTATCTTAGATTACCTCTAGAAAGAGATCTTAATAGACTTTATTAAAGGACTACTAATTAGTAAAGGTATAAAGTACCTTATAGTAGTAACTAATTAACTAAGAAAAGGTTTTATCTTTATCTTACTACTTAATATAAAAATAAAAATAGTAGTCTAAGTATTTATTAGATAAGTAGTTATATACTACTAGCTATTAGATATAATTATATCTAACTAAAGTAGCTAGTTTATAAGCTTACTATAGGAATGTCTTTATAAGATTTTAAAAATTAAATAATAACTATTAATAGCCTTTTATCTATAGACTAATAGGTTAATAGAGTAGAAAAATAATATATAAGAAGTATATATCTAAGTATTTATTAGCTAAGTATAAGATAATTAGGCGCCTTTCTACCTTATAGCTTAGATAGTAATTAATAAAAGAGATATAATATTAATAAAAGTATTTTTATTCTTCTTATAATATAACTATTATATTAATCTACTATAGCTTAAGACTCCTTAAGGTGCTAACTAAAAGAAGTATAATACTAAAGAGTATTTAGAATATAAAAAGGCTAAGATTATTATAGCTAAGTTTAAGGACGTATTTAATTTAGTTTAAACTAGTATAGCTAAAGCCTAAGTTAAATAAAAAAAATAAGTAAATAAATACTATAAAGAGGCTAAGAACTATAAGGTTAGTAATAAGGTTTAGCTTAGGCTTAATAAGTAATATAGTACTAGCTATAAGTTAAATAAGCTTAACTAGAAAAATACTAAGTATATAGTAATTAAAGTAGTTAATAGCTATTTAGTTAAGTTAAATACTTTACTAAACTACTATCTTATCTTCTATATTAACTATCTTTACTTTATTAATATAAACTTACTACTAAGCTAAGTATAAGATAACTACTAGCTACTACTACTATAAGTAAATAGTAGTAAGGATATAACGTATAGGACACAGCTTAGCTAGAAGGGCACTAAGGTCCTAATATAATTACTTCTCTTATTATCTCTATAGAGGAGGAACTTACTCTTAACCTACGCTTTACGCGTAAGAAGACTAGTAAGAATTATTATTATTACTTCCCCTAGTATACTATTAGAATATAAAGCTATCCCCTACTATTCTCTTATAGTATAAAGTAAATACTATTACCTATAACTACCCCTTATATAATAATTCTTCTCTCCTATAGGGTAAATAGTCTAGGGATAGCTCCCTTAACGCGATCTACTACCTAAGCTAAGGTAGGGAGCTAAAGTTCTAGCCTTTTAAGCCTAATATAAATACTACGTAGTAAATATACGCTACTAGTAGAAAACGTACTTATAACGCTAGAGGAGCGTATTATAGCTATTAAGAAATAATAGGATAAACTACTTACCCTCTAATAGCTACGCGAGCTAGAAGACGAAGTTATATAGCTAGAGGAAATAGGATAAGATATACCCTAAGAAGAAGTAAGCTATATTACCCTTAGTACTAAGGATCCTATTACGCGCACCTAACGCGCACCTAAACCTATAGGCGCTACGCACCTAAAATATACTTTAAAACCTAAGGACCCTATAGAGTACTAAAGAAAAATAATTAAAGAATATTATAAATTTATCTATTCTTATAAGATAGCTTTTTAACTACTACTATAAGAGATTTCTATTAACTATAATAAAGTTTTATTATCTATATAGTATAGAGGAAGAGAACCTAGGGAGCTTTAGTATATATACTATAAGTGTATATTTAAAGTATAAGGGGAGGATCCTACCTAAGAATACTTTAAGTAGTACTTACTTAACTTACTTTTTAATCCTATTAACTATAGCCTTAACGTAGCTATAGCGTATAATAATACTATATAGTAAAAAGACTAAATAGTTTACTCTTTTACTACTTACCTAAAAGTTTTAAAAGACTAACTCCCTATTTATATTAAGGAGTAAAGAGTATAATACTTATTTATAAAACTATAGCTTAAGTTATAGTAAGCTATTACTAACTATTACTAAGTTCTAGCTACTAGAGAGGACTTTATTATACTAGTATCTATACTTAAGAGAAACTTACGCAGAGCGGCCCCTACGTATAAATAATAGGCCTAAAGCGCTTATAAGGGAAAGTGTAAAGAGGCTCTTTCTCTAACCCTATAGCGTAACCTACTAAAGAAGCTAAAAAATAATAGCTTAATTATATACTTTAAGTGCTAGAAGAAGGGGTACTATACTAATAAGTACTAAAGTAAAAACCTAAACTAAGTACTTATTAATATTAACTAGGTAGGAAAAGGGTAAGCCTCCTTAAAAATCTAGGATTAGTAAGGTAGTTACTAATTAATATCTTACTAGGTATAAAGCGTACGTATAGTGTATAAGTAGAATCTAGTTAAGAAAAAGAACTTAGGGTTATTCTTAATCCTTAAGTAGATATTAGTCTAATTAGTTAAATTACTACTATAGAAATAGGTATAAAGTCTATAGAGAATATAGAGCTCCTAAGATTAGGATAGATTAATCTATAATATTAAGGCACCTACGTAGTATACGCGTTCTAGGTACACTTATTAGATAATAATAGTATAGAACGCCTTACCTAAGTAACTAAATATAAGGTAAATAAAGAGGGACTTCCTCTTCTCCTAAAGAATCCTTTTCTTAAATAAGAGGATATTTCTATTAATTATAGGTGCTAAAAATAGCGCTAAGGATTAACTAAAGCTAATATCTAGTTAGTAAGTATAGAGACTCTCTAAAAAAGTAAAAAGGATTCTAGTTTTACCTACCTCTTAGGAACTCTCTAATTAACTAATACTTTCTTAGACTATAATACGTATGTATATAATATCTATATAGCGTAGGAACTACGTATCCCTAATACTTTATTAGAATATATAGATATATTTAATAATATAAAGGCTATAACTCTTCTAAGTTATAAGATTTTAGATTATATAATTCCTATCTAACTAGGTAAAGAGCTACTATATAGACTACTCTATATACTCTCTTTACGTAAGCTTTAACTACTCTATAAATATATAGAAGAGGCTCTTTATAAAAGATAGATCTAATATAGTACTAGCCTTATAGGCTTACTAATTATCTTTATACTAAAGAAAAATAGTATACTTTACCTTTACGTAGATTATAGAGGTCTAAATATAGTTACTATAAAAGATTATTACTTACTCCTACTTATTAGAGAGATACTAGATTACCTATTAGGTATATAATACTATATAACACTAGATCTTAAGGATACCTACTATCGCATGTAAATAAAAGTAGGAGATAAATAGAAGATAGCTTTTTAAACTTAATATAGCTACTTTAAGTACTTAGTTATACTTTTTAAGTTAACTAATACTCTAATAAGCTTTTAGGCCTATATTAATAAGGCGTTAAGTAGATATTTAGACTATATTTATATAGTTTACTTTAATAATATTCTTATCTATACTTATAATAATAATCTTAAGCTATACTAGCGCGTAGTACACGCTATACTTTAGTCCTTTAGGGAAGCTAAACTTTATATAAACCTAAAAAAGTATACCTTTATAGCTACTAAAGTCTATTTCTTAGGATTTATTATTATAAGGAGTAGTATTCGCGCTAATCCTACGCGCGTAGAGATAGTACTCTAATAGCTAACTCTAACTAGTATTAAGGAGCTATAATCCTTCTTAGGGTTTACTAATTTCTATTAACGCTTTATTAAGCGCTATACTTAGGAAATAGCCCCCCTTACTAATATTCTAAAAGGGAATTAAGTCTTCTACTAGGATAATACTACGGAAGCCGCCTTTACTAAGCTAAAAGAACGCTTTATATATACGCCTATCCTACGCTACTTTAATAAATTACTATAGATTCGCATTAAGATAGATACCTTAATATTCGTAATCTTAGGTATACTTTCTTAGCTATTTAAAGATAAGAAATAGTACCTAGTAGTATTTATCTTAAGAAAGCTTTAGGCTATAGAACTAAATTATAAGGTATATAATCTAGAACTTCTAGCTATAGTATATAGCTTTAAGTAGTAGTAGTATTACCTAGAGGGTACTTATTATACTATCTAAGTTTTAATAGATTATAATAACCTACGCTCTATACGCGCTGTATAGAGGCTTAACCCCTATTAAGTACGTTAGGCACTCTATTTAAGAGTATTTAATTTTAAAGTAAAATACTATTTAGGGAATACTAACCTAGTAGATAGACCCTTAAGAAGAGTAGATTATAAGTAAGAGAATATATCCTTAACTTAGTTATTACCTACCTTATAGAATAAGCTTCTAGTAAGGAATAAACTTAGTAGAGTAAGAGGATCTATACTTAGGCTTAGTCTAGTAAGTATATATAAGATATATATTACTAATATTTATAGAACTAGTTATATCCCTACTACTAGTACTATAGGATATATACTATACGTACTACGCTTACTAGCTAAGGTATTAGTTAGTAGTAAACTTATATTAGTAGAGTCTAAAGCTTTACTAGATATTCTACTCTAGTTATAGTAAAGGGATACCTTTACCTAATAGTAGGTTATAAACTCTAAGTAAGTTTTATATACTTAAAGCTATAGAGGTATATAAGTTTAGTGTACTAATTATAAGGAAGTCCTAAGATATAATAGTAGAATTTATATTCTAGAGGAACTAGCTATTAGGTAGGAAATTTTATCCTAATACTATAATATATATATAGTAGGCTACTTTAGCGCACGTAGGACGCTTAAGCTTATTAATAAGTACTACTATTAGCTATTACTTAGCTAAGACGTCTAGGAATATATAAGGACTTATACTATATATTAAAGAAGTAAAGCTATATAGTATAGTAAATATAGTAAGCTAGTATTACTACTAATCCTAAAGGATATCTTTAAGGAAGTCTCTTTAGATTTTATTATAAGATTATTACTATTAAAAGATAAGTTAGGTTACGTCTTTAATATAGTACTTATAATTATAGACTACTTCTCTAAGATAGTTATTTATATACTTACTTTAAAAACCTAAGATATAAAATAGTTTATAGAATCTTACTTTAATTAGGTTATTTTAAAATACAGGGTATAGAAAGGTATTATATTAGACTAAGGCTTAGTATTTACTTCTATATTATAGATAGAGATCTACTACTAACTATAGGTAAAGTATAGGCTTCGTATAGCCTTCTATCTATAGATAGATAGGTAAACTAAACACTAGAATTAGACTATAAAGTAATACTTAAGAATTTTTACGTCTAAAAAATAGGATAACTAAGTCTAATTATTATTAATAGTATAATTCGCGTATAATAACTCTATTTATAAATTAATAAAAGCTACTCCTTTCTACCTTATTTATAGTAAGTACCCCTTACTTATAATACCTCTTAAGGATAGTAGGTAAGAGGGGGAGGTACTAGATATAGTAGATAGAGTTTAGCGTATATATAGTATATATATAGTAGTAATAGATTATCTATTAAAAGCGTAAGAGTATTAAAGCTACTACTATAATAAGAAATATAAGCTAAATATTTTTTATAAAGGAGACCTTATTCTCTTTAGTATAAAGTATATTAACTTAGTTAATTAACTTAGTAAAAAGCTTTCTAGTAAGTATATTAGACTATTTTAAGTCTAGAACGTAGTTAGGTTATAGGTATATTACTTACTTCTACTACCTTATTATTATATTTATAATATCTTCTACGTATCTCTTCTAGAATATTAGAATTCTAGGAAAAATAATAATAATAATATATAACTACTAGAAGTTACCCTAGAAGGTTAAGAAGTTTAGGAAGTAGAAAAAATCCTTAGAAAATATATAAGAAAAGGCTAGTTATAGTACTAGCTAAGATAGAAAGGATATAATAAATCCTAAAATACTTAGACCCTAGCCTCTAACTTTAAAGATATAGAAGAACTACTCTAAGACTTTAAAGTATTATAAAGCTTATAGCGTATAAAGTAATAAAAAAAAGTATAATAAAAGAATTTATAACGCACTTAAGGCGTAAATCCTATAGTATAGGATTTTAGGTATCTACGCGTATAGAAAGTAAAAAATATAAAAAAGGAAAAAATTAAGCCTTACTATCCTTATTATCTTTACTACCCTTACTATCCTCCTTACCCTCGCTATCTCTATCGCCCTCGCTATCTCTACTATCTTTACTACCCTTACTATCCTTACCCGCGCTATACTTAGACCTAGCGTCTTCTAGCTACATAGCTAGCGCGTTAGTAGCGCTATCCTTACTCTCCCTATCTAATAGACTATTATTATTATTATTATTATTATTACTATTACTACTAGCACTATTCTAGAAAAAGTTAGTTAAGATAAATAAAGTTAGAAGATAAAGTATAAGAGTATACTATAATTACTATATAACTAACTAGCTACTCTAAGGTAGTAGTAATCCTACGCTACTTAACTAGAATTAGGCTAAGAAAGTTAGAGGAGGTTATAGGAATCTAGGTAGGAACTCCTAGAGGAGTCCTAGAGTAAGTAGTAATACGTTAGTAGTTAGTAAGCTTTAAGTTAAACTAGCGCTACGCGCGCGTAAGCTTAACACCTATATAAAGTACTATAGCGTTAGTCTTAGGAGTAGTAGTACCCCTTATAGTAGTATTATACTTTACGTATAAGTAGTATAGATAATTAATATAGGTGTTTAAGTTAGTAAGAACCTATAAAGATTAGCTAAAGCGTAATACGCCTAAAAGACTTTAAAGAACTTACTAAAGTATAACTACTATAGTTACTAGAACTATAGTAATTATAGTAACGCTCGTCTAGCTTCTTATAAATCTACTTTTACTTATAGATAGTTTAAGCGTAGTGTAGGTAAGTCGCGTAAGTAGTAATTATATTAGTACACTTATTACTATCGCTCTAAGCGAATACTATAGTATTCTAGAGGTAGGACTTCTTAATATATCGCGGATTAGGATAATAGACTATATTAGGAAGCTTATAGCTTACGTAGAGGGTATAATTAAGGTATATATTAGTATTAGTGTAAAGGTGTTAAGTAAGGTGTTAGAAAAATTTCTATTATAATAAATAATAAACGGATAGTTACTATAGAAAATTCTACTCTTACCTTACTAAAAATTCTATAACCCTAAAGAGGAAGTAAATAAAAAGTTACTTTTACTATAATAAAGTAAAAGCGTAAGGGCGACTTATCCTAAAATCCTTAGTTACCTCTATATTACTCCTAGACCTAGTAATAAGTATAATACACTCTACCCTAACGCTATATCTATATAGCGTAAGATAGACGCGTGTAAGATAGACTAAAAGACTAGATACTCTTTTCCTATTTTCTAATAAAGATTTTAGGTTTTTATTAAGGCTAGGACTATTAAGGACGCTAGCCTAAGAGGGGAGGTTCTATAATATATAGGATACAGCTTAGCTAGAAGGGTACTAAGGTCCTAATATAATTACTTCTCTTATTATCTCTATAGAGGAGGAACTTACTCTTAACCTACGCTTTACGCGTAAGAAGACTAGCAAGAATTATTATTATTACTTCCCCTAGTATACTATTAGAATATAGAGCTATCCCCTACTATTCTCTTATAGTGTGAAGTAAATACTATTGCCTATAACTACCCCTTACAAAGAGTAAGTTATAGAAGAGATTATTATAGAGTAGCTTAGGCGCTAAGGCTATAGATAGAAGCTTTACTATAATATTAAATAAAAAGGATACTATTAAATATCCCTTAAACTAGTAGAACTATTAGAAGAAATAGAAGTACTAGACTAATAGTTAACTTATATAAAAGATTTTTAGGATAATAAAAGATACCTATTATATAGTTTCTAGTAGTTTCTACCCTTAAGTAGAGAGGAGGAGGGGGGTATTATAATAGGCTAAAGCCTAATTAGCTTATTCCTTAATAGGATCTTAGTTATATATATAGGGTATACTACTTATAGAATCTAGGTAGTAAGTAACTTACTTAGATTCTATACTAGCGCGCTAGTTAAATAATACTCTAAGCTACTACCTCCTAAATAGCCTTTAGACTATAGCTTTCCTTAGCTTCTTTCCCTATTAAATATAATAAAAGTATACCTATATAATAGCTCCCTAAGCGTAGCCCCTTATAGTAAGATAGACTTAAGTAATAGTTTATAAGGTATTATATAGAATAATAAAGTATAAAAGAGTTATTATTATAATTAAGATATAAATAATACTAATTCTATAAATAATAGAATAACTAGTTAATAATCTATATTTAAGATAAACTATTTAAGTTAACTATAATAAGTAGAATAATAAGATCTACTATATTCTTATACCTATTACCTTAGGTCCTATCCTCTTAGCCTACCCTCTATATCTCTAATATTAGTAGTATCTACTAAGGACCCTAACCCTAAGAAGACCTATCTTATTAAGATACTAATTACGTAATTATAGCCCTATAGTAATTATTACTTTCTTATATAATTACTAGTTAGCCTTTAACCCTAACCCTTAAGTTAAGGAGAGAATCCCTTCCTTACCCTATAATAGATATCTACTTCTTGTACGCTTTTTTTTTAGCTAATATTAGCTTACTATAGTATTTACTACGTAAGGAGAGAGGTTAGTGTTAGGCCTAGCTAACGATATTTACTATCCTATACTATAATTAGTAGTTTATTAATTATACGTACCTTTTTAGTTACTTAGCGTAGTTATATAGAGCTATATTATAACAGTTACTCGCTTAAAGGTCGGTAGAGAACTTTAGTAATCTCGAGTGCTATAGTATAACAAATAGAGTTTAGTAGGATTTTAGTCATATTATAGGTATGTAGATACAGGTAATAGCAGGTAACGAGTGTTATTTTTTTCTGTTTTCTATGTTGGGATCCATTCCTGAGATTATCCGTTGAAGGACATTCTCTCCGCTCGCTATGTTCGGATGGTTGAGCACCGAATTCTTCTGTACTGCGAAATTCTGTGCGCTGACACAAAAGGTGGTCCCAGTCGAACGTTTCCCTATCTCCCTAACGCACATCCGTGTGTAGCGTGAAACCTAGGAGGCCGAAAACAGCTAGTAAGACAGAACACTGTGACGTAAAACTCACTATCCTTGCGCTGTCATAAGTTGTTTCTAGCTTACCGGGTTTCTCGTTGCACAGGGACGGACGTTACTGATTTGCTCCTTTCTGCTACCCACAGCAGCAGCAATCGGTCTTTGTCTTGAATTAACCGGAGATACGCTGCAAAGTGTAGGTAGAAGACTTACGGTAGGACAAATGCATTGAGTGTTTGCACCTTCCAACTACACCGTTGGTATTAGAGCCGAAATTTTAGCTATACAATTCTCCAGAGATAGCATTTAAGTATTGCTATGATATTGTCCAAAGCTTCCGGATATAATAGGCAATGCGGTATCGGTTAGACTAGGGATTAGACTTACTCTTCTGCAATCCGCACAATCAGTCTTTTGGTTATATATATTAGTACAGAACTTTAACTCTATGTTTAAGCTAGGGGGATAGAAAAAGACTAACAGTTCTGCGGTTGTTGGTACTACACGTCAGAGGGCGGCCATTTTCCTAATAAGACAGTTAGAGTTATATCGTAGAATTATCTTCATACGAGATTGTGTATCAGAGATATAACTTACGCCATCGCCCTGACATACTAGAGCCTGGCGGATGCCTAGCATGCCGGAGTGTTGTCCGAACACCTTATCTGTCAGAGTGACAAAGCTGACAATGAAAGGCAGCAGGCTGATAATTCGCATGACGGGTAGACTCGAAGCAATTGTCTATCGATTTGAAGAGGTCGTGGTGCGCTGTAATAGTAAGACTGGGAATTTTCAGTCTTTATATACGATCGCATGAAGCCAGTTCCTGCTAGTGCCACGGGAATGGTCTGAATTTTCTCTAATCCAATGGGTGCGGGTCTGTGTATCAGCATACACACAAGCTTCGTACTAACTCGTTGATACCCCTCCCTGCGCGATGAATAACCTAGTAGGCTGACGTTAAGCCGATAAGAGGTAGCATAAGGCCGGATGACCTGCTACTCTTACGCGATCCTGGGCTGACTTAGGCCCACTGCGTTGTTAATCTCGTAGGAAAGGTGGTCAATTGCCAAGTTGCTACTGGCACAGGTACCACCCCACTACAGTCATCGGCATATTAGCATCGTAAAGTATGATCAAGTGCGGCACTCTTGGGTGCGTGGATCAGTCGTCTCGTACTGTGGAAAGTCGGCGTGTTGTTTTTGGCTGTATCGTAGCCTGGCTATCGCAACAGGAATTGCATAGTAAGCTTAGTAATGTAGTCTATCCTGACGTGCGACACCTGTTCACGAATTCAACCATCTCTCCGCCCACAACAGCAGCTACAGCTCCTACGCTAAATTGAACACCTTACAAAACAATGCCTAGCCTCTACAGGAGCGACTATGATAACCTTGGCCTTGTAGATTGCGCAGAGAGAGGTTGGGGTACACTGGGTTGATCGCTTCCTGCAGTGACATCCAGATGAGCTTATCTCGAAATGGATGATAGGCACAGACAACAGCCACCACAAGGCCGATTTAGGCAGGAGATATAAGCTCGGGCACCTAGTTTTGGCCCGGGTGTAGTTTTGGCCCACCCCACCAAAACGCGTACGCCCGATTCAACGCGCAATATCTCAACACTACCACTCTCAATATGGACGCCCGTGAGCAGGCTATACAATCAGCTATCCGCGATCTCGAATCTGGTGTTTATACGAGCCAGAGAGCTGCTGCTGCTGCTTGGGGCATACCTCGATCGTCGCTACGCGCTAGTAGACTGGTAAATGGGTCAGGGTTGGGTCCGGGTTGGGTTGGATTTGTAAGACCCCAACCTAACCACAACCTCTAACCCATTCAATTAGCGCTAGAGGCGGGTATAGGTTAGGTTAGGGTTACCGTAGCGCGGGTTAGGGTTGGGTATGGTATACCTAAGTATACCCACCTCTTTATAGGGGATTATTACATATAATTATAGCTCACCTATAACCTAACCTCATACCCACGCTCCTACCACCCTAACCTAACCTATACCCACGCTAGAGTATACCCTAACCCAACCCTATACCCACGCTTTGACCACGCTGACCCAACCAATACCCACAGCTGGGTATACTATACCCATTTACCAGCGTACGCGCTAGATTAGCTGGCCGCCTCCCACACGCGATAGCTCATCAAAACCAGCAGCGATTAAGCTCAGTACAAGAGGATTTTCTAGTCGATTGGATACTAGATGAGGACTCACGCGCACAGCCGCCATCTCATGCTCGTGTGCGAGAAATGGCGACTCGGATACTCCGTCTCGGTAACGATCACGATCCACTTGGCCAACGCTGGCTACAATCCTTTATCGCACGCCAGCCCCGAGTCTCTAGTATTATTGGCCGATCGATTGAGGTAGCTCGGGCTGAGGCTGCGAGTCCAGCTATCGTACGCGCGTTTTTAGAGCTCTTTGAACGTACCCGGATCGAGCTTAATATTAAACTTGATGATATATGGAATATGGATGAGACTGGCATCGCATTAGGAGTATGTACAAACACCAGAGTGATTGCTAGGTCTAGTAAACATAAGGCTTATATTGAAGCTCCAGGAAATCGGGAGTGGGTATCAATCATTGAGTCGGTATCAGCCACCGGGCGGAAACTCAGGTGTATGGTGATCTTCAAGGGCAAGTCTCTCCATACTACATGGTTCCCATCAGAATCAGTGCCCGATTGGATATATACGACTTCAGAAAATGGATGGACAGCCAAAGTAATTGGATTAGAGTGGCTCCGCCGGATCTATATACCAGAAACTGCACCGGATCCAGGCAGGCATCGGATGCTGATACTAGAGGGGCATAGCTCACATATTGATATTGAGTTCATGTGGGAGTGTAAGCAGCGCCGGATCCATCTACTCTATCTACCAGCCCACACCTCTCACCTCCTCCAGCCTCTAGATATAGCTCCTTTCTCGTTTGTCAAATCTAAATATCGCCATCAGATCCAGGAGCTCGGTTTGATCGATGACGCCGCACCAGTCAAGAAAGAGCGCTTTATCAGCTCATATCATCAAGCTCGGGTTGATGGGCTATCAGAGCGCGTTATACGGGCTGGTGCCATACAATCCAGATATAGTGCTATTATCGTCGCAGATCTCAGCGCGCCCGATAACTCCACCACAAGCTATCCAGCCAATATATATATCCGATCCGATCTATCGCACTCCCCAGCGATCTCAGGACGTATATCGGGCTCAACAACAGCTCCAACGTTCAGAATCACTATCAAGAAACACCCGAACAGTACTCACCAAGGCAGCTAAGGCTATATCACAAGCTCAATTCCACGCAGCTCAACTTCAGGCGTCAAACCAGCTACTACACCAGAAAATAGATAGTATTGCCAGTACCCGAGTACGTGAACGCACCCAGATGAATCCAAATCACCGCTTCAGCGAGGTAGATACATTCAAGCGTGCGATAGATCTCGCTGCAGTCAAGATGGTTACACGCTCTACTAGTCGAGCTACTCAGATAGCTAGCCCTACGGCAGAGGCGAGCGCATTAATAGTACACCCAAATCCATGAGTTTTGATATATATATTTAGCGTTGGTGTTAAGATATTGCGCGCTGAATCGAGCGTACGCGTTCTGGTGGGGTGGGCCAAAACTACACCCGGGCCAAAACTGGGTGCCCGAGCTTAGCATCTAATTCAACTTCCATTGCGAGAAGGTTGAACAATGTTAAGCCACTGTAGGAAGGCGTTGGGTGCACGGGCACGTCATCAGGTCATCCCCGATTACCACTCTGACTATAACCTGTCTGTACAGACTGGACCGACTGAGAGTTCATGTGGTAAGGTCTAGTGATGAAAGAATCTGTGTATATCGTTGAAGCCTCGAAGGATCAGCTCTCAGGAGCTGGTTTGCTTGTGTGACGCTAGCATGTCTGTGTCTTCATATTGGGTCAATATGGCCATACGAGCCAATCGGAAAAGCTGTGCAAGATACTTTTCAGCCAGGGAACAGTGAATAGGTGACTCTCGTGCGCGGCACCAGTGCTTAAGGGTAGGCTGTGCCACCTCTTATTATCTTGGCAGTAAAGCCTCATCAAGTACAGTGCCCGTGCGCGTAACGAACCACCCCACCATGCCAACATTGCGCATCATCCCATCTTCAACGCGTTGTATCTCCACCACTATAACTCTAATTTAAGAAGTAATTAAATATATTAAATCGCGTAAAGCTAGAGATAATTTCTCGTACTACTAAGTTGCAAGAAAATTTAGTGTCGATTATAGTGCACGGTCACTTAACGCCTAGGTTTAGTTAACGCCCTACTTATAATATAATATATTTATAAGTATTATAGCTATAGCGTAATAATAAATTATAATAAAATTATATAAAGCTAGATTAATACTATATAGGTCTATAAATATTTTATACTATCCTAAATATTTTTTAGGTATATAAAGAAACTAGGGAAAGTATAAGTAATTAAAAAGCTATTAGGCTTAGGGATAGTATAGGAAAAAGAGGCCCTATAGAAACTAGCTAAATAGTATTTAGCTATTTAAATAATAAATATACTAGTAAAAGATAAAAGTATAATACTATTAAAAGATACTATAATAAATTATAGTAAAGGTATATTTCCTAAATACTTATTTTTACTATATATAGCTATATATAGTTAGTTAGATAGGTTAAAACTAAAGCCCTAAACTTTAAGTAATTCTAAAGAGTTATAGTAATATTAAGGAGAAGAGGAGTTTAAGTAAAAGAGGATAGTATTTAGCTATAAGATAATAACTATAATATATACTTTATTTACTATTTTAATATCTACTTACTATTTTAAGTACCTATTCTTAATAGAGATTTAGTAATAAAATACTCTACTATATATAATAACTAATTATAACTTTAATACTATAGCTTTCTAACCTTAGCTTTAGCCTTTATAAACTTTTTTTTTTATTATTATAGTACGTTTAGAGACTTTTTTAAGATAAAGTACTAACTAAGTAACTATAAGCTTATATAAGCCTATATTTAGTATAGCTAGTACGTATATAGTATATTATAAACGCTAGATACTAAAGATATATAATAGTATTATATATAGACTAAAGACTATAAGATATAACCTTCTAACTTATATACTATCCTTTATTATCCTTTACTATTTCTACCTTTTATAACCTTTATAGCTACCTTTTATAACTACTACTACTACCTTTACCCCTTTTTAAGAATAACTAACTAGCTACCTATAGTATAGCTACTACTATCTAATAATTAGCTTTAGTTAGAGGAATATTAATACTAGTACTATCTATACCTTATTCTTATATCCTTATAATATTTATTTAAATTCCTTCTCCTTAAGCCTAGGATATTAATCCTCTATTATTTATTTAATATTAACTACTTACTTATATAGCTAGGCCTAGGTTTCTTACCTAAAGCTTACTTTATTAAGGAGAAAGATATAGCTGAATATAAAGAGCTTATAGCTATAGTACTTATTAACCTAAGCTATATAAGGAGCTATACTTAGGGAGCTATTATATAAGTATACTATTATTATATTTAATAGGGAAAGAAGCTAAAGAAAGCTATAGTCTTAAGGCTATTTAGGAGGTAGTAACTTAGAATATTATTTATCTAGTATACTAGTATAGAATCTAGGTAAGCTACTAACTACTTAAATTCTATAAGTAGTACACCTTATATACGTAACTAAGATCCTATTAAGGAATAAGCTAATTAGGCTTTAACTTATTATAATATTCTTCTCCTCCTCTTTACTTAAAGGTAGAAACTACTAGAAACTATTTAGTAAGTATCCTTTACTATCTTAAAGGTTTTTTATATAAGTTAACTACTAGTCTAGTACCTTTATTTCTTTTAATAGTTTTACTAGTTTAAAGGATGTTTAATAGTACTTATTATAGTAACTACTATAGTTACTATAATACCTAATAATATTATAGAATCTAAGTTCTCTACTTAGTACTTAAATACTATTAATTAGCTTAGAGGAGCTTAAGTATAATACTTAGGCCCTAACTATAAATTTCTTACTACTTTTACCTAAACTTCTACTTCCTTATATAATATCTTATATTATACTAGATATTATATATAGTTATAATTAATACTTCTTATAAGCTTTTAATCTATATACTTATAGCGTCTTATAATATTATATTATATTAAACTATTATAACTACCTAGGAATAACTTAATATATTATAACTAATCTTATATTAGTTAAATATAATTTAAGTAGATTTAGCTATATTAAAAGCTAATAATAAAGTACTCTTTACTAACCTAGTTAAGTAAGAGAATTAATATATATAATAAATATTAGAGCTTTATTAAGAGATAAAGACTATTAAGATTAAGTCTACTCTTATTACTACCTTAGCTCTTACTTATACTAATACTAAAGCTAAGTAAGTTTATTTTAAAAAGCTATCTAAAAGTAGCTTAAAGCTTATAATACTACTAATTATAAACCTTAAGGACCTACCCTAAATTAACTAACTACTTAACCCTCCTCTATTTAATAGCTAATAGAAGGACCTTCTTACTTTTATCTATAAACTAAGGTATAAGCTAGAGGGAAACGCTAACTAATACTTAAATAAATAATCCTACCTACTATATACTTACTCCTAACTTAAGAAGGATACTATATTACTTATTAATCTACTTATAGATTAAGATATCTATAATATAGACTAACTTATTACTTTCCTTAAAGCTATATATAGAGACCTTAATAAGGAACTAATAGCTTTAAGCTAATTAAGTAGACTCTATTAAGAGAAGTATAGCTTTACCTCCTACTTTACTAATGTAGTAGAGAAACTAGGGGAAGTACGAGTAGTTAAAGAACTATTAGGCTTAGGGGTAGCGCGGGAAAAAGAGGCCCTATAGAAACTAGCTAAATAGTGTTCAGCTATAGAAAAACAACTACAATATATACTCCTTTTAATATTTCTATATCTACCCACTGCATTAAGCACCTGTTCCTAATAGAGAATTAGTAACGAAATACTCTACTATATATAGCAACTGATTAAAACTTAAACCTTATAACCTTTTAACCTTAGGAAAGCTATAAGCGTTTACTAAGCGTAAAATCTATCTAAAGACTTTATAAGACGCTCTGTCTTATAGTCTTAGATAGTAAGAGAAATTAGAATAGATATAGTATAGAATAAGTAAGAAATAATAAGAGAATAGTAATAGTATACAGTAACCTAAAGAATATTTAGTAACGAAAAAGTGTAAAGACTAGAGAATATAAATAGGCGGGGATACAGAAAGACCCCTAAGAAGTAAGAAAGACACGATAGAGGTACTAAATTACTAATAATACTAGGGTTATAACTAGAGTACAGCTGCGCCGCACGAGGTAGTATATTATATAAAGAGTATAGGCTAGGATAATAATCCTTTAGACAGCCGTATAGATAAAGAATATAATAGAGCGTATATAGATAGGCTAAATAATATATAGGGCTAAGAATAATAGTAAGAACCCTTATAGAGTACTACTAATAAGGAAAAAACTAATAATAAATAATTAAATTAATAGACTAAAGATAGCTAACTAAGATAGTATCTTAAGATATATAAAGAATAGGGTAATTACCCTCTTACTAAAAGACTCTTAGATATATAAGTAACTAACTAGTTAAACCTAAGTACTACTTTATATAGTACTTATACTCTTTATTATAGCCCTTACTATACTTATTATATACGTTGCGCGGATAAGCGAGAACTAATAAGTAAGGAATAAGATAGGTAAAAGAACTTAATTTATTACTAAGCTACTAGTTAGAAGCTAGAATATAGATTAATTTACTTCTACTACTAAAATAAAGAAACTAGAAGCCTTAACTAATAGTATAATAATACTAGTAGATTTACTAAGCGCACTAGTAGTAATACTAAGAAGCTTTATTTCCTTAGATATTCTACTAGTATAGTCCCCTAATAATAAAATAACGAAGGTCCTTTAGATAATAGTAGCCTCGCTCTAATAGCTAGGAAGCTAAGACCTAATAGTAGCTATGTAACTCCCGCTATACCTAGCTAAAATAGTTCTAGTCTTTAATAGCACTAATGTTACTACGTTCTTAGAACGCTTTAAAGATATATCTAAGTACTATAGGTTTAGTAATAAAGCTATAGTTAATAAGCTTTTAGCCTACTATAAGTAAAAGTAGTAGATTATTATCTAAGCTTCTAATACTTATAATATAGCTTAGGTGAATAAGTTTTTAAAAGACTTTAAAGAAGTACTTAAGAGGTTATTTAGGAGTAATAACTAGAGCTAGTAAGAAGTATAAGCTAAATACTTTAAATATTAGCTTCTTTAGTATTAAGTAAGGTCTAATCTAAATATTAAAGAATACCTATAGGAGTTTTAGATCCATGGTAAGCGTTATATTAAAGCTGTAACTATTAATAAAGAATACTAAGGTTTCTATCTAGTTAAGGGATTACTACTTAGATAGGTAACTAAAGTACTTAAGAGATTTAGCCTTAGAACTAATAGCCCCTAGGAGTTTAGCTATAAGAAGATTAGTAACTACCTAACTACTTACCTTAAAGTAGAAGAGGAAGCGCGTATACTTAACCTATTAAAGGTAATTAAAGAAATTACCCCTAAGGTAGAGTTTACCCTACCTAAGCTAATAGCTATTTAGTATATACTTATAGTAAGCTATAACCTACCTAACGTCCCTACACAAATTTTCTAAGCCCTAAAATTATCTGTCCTAATTAGGGAAGATAATTAGTACTATTAACTAACTTAGTTACCCCCTAGAAAGGCCCCTACTAATGTAGAAGTAGACGAGTTAGTTAATAAAATGCTAAACCTAAGAATTAATTAGGCTAGCCTAGAACTCGAACCTTAGAAGCTATAATAGATATCCTAGGAAATAGAGCTTATAAGTAACTTAGGTGTTCGTATAGAAGTAGAACGTAGAGTTAATAATATAATAAGCTAGAACCTCTTAATAAATAGTTAGGAACCTAAAAGGCCGTAGCTAGAGGGTTAGTACTAATCCTAATAGTATAGCGGGTATTAATAGAAGGGTTATTAGACTTATAACAACTAATTATACGCTACTAATACCTAAGGCTACTAGAACTATAACTCCTAGTATAGTTAGGGTAGAAACTAAGCGTAGTCCTTTAATATAGCTATAAACTACTAGGTGTGTAATAAACCTAGTTACTGTAAGAATAATTACCCTACACTATAAGTATTTATAGATAAAGGTTAGGTATACCTTAATAAGTAATCTATACTCTAGTAGGGTATAGAAGAAAACCTGTAAGGTAGAGTGCTTAATCTTAGCTAACAGCTCTAGGCTAAGAATCTTTTAGCTTAGATTAAGAGGAGGTAGCTTAAATAAGATATTAACCTACTAACTATTATAGCGCTGTTTAAGGAAAAACCCCCTATAGTAATAGTAGAAAATAATACTATCTTAGTATAGCTAATCCCTAATTCCACTAGAAGCCTTTAAGAAGATAAAGTAGACTAATACTAGAAATTATCTAGTATCTTTACTAAAGACGAGTTAGACTTTAGGCCGCAGCTAACTACCCTTAGTAAATATAATAATAATATAGTTACTTCTACTATAATAACACGTATAATAGTAGAATAGAAATCCTACTCTAGCTATAATAAGTCTAAAGTATAGAAACTAACGTAGAAAGTAATCTTACGAAGACTAAGCGATAAGTATATTCTACACCTAAAAGGTTATAAGAGCTAATCTAAATACCTTTTAAGTAATAGGAATATTAATAAGGATAGGATAGTATAGTTTAAAGAAACTAATAACGTAATAAACTAAGATACTAATATTAATAACTATTAGAAAGAGGTAGTAGATAGTAAAAGAGATAATAATAACTAGTAACTATAAAAGAAGAAGATTATAGATAAGTTAGAGCCTAATACGTAATTAGTTATTAAGAGTATCCTAAATATAATAATACCTCTCTAAATTAGTACCCTTCTAGGTAATATACTAGAGGTATATAAAAGCCTATTTAACGCGAGCTATATATTAGAGGAGCTAGACCTATTTAAAATTAACTTAATAGTTAATAAGGACTATTTAACACGAGACCTACCTAAGCGCTATTTAGGAGGTAATATTAATATACTCTACTTAGTAAATACTCTCCCTAACTACGTCTTAGTAGAATCTTAGGAAGGCTAGGTTATTAACTACTAAGGTATTAAAGTAGAATACTAGATAGACCTAGAGATTAACTATATTTAAGAAAATATTATTACTAGTACTAAGCCTAATAATATAGAAGAAGATAACTATAACTATCTAAGAGATAATTAGAGGCTATATAATAGGGTAATAAGTATTAAATACCTCTAATAAGACTACCTAAAAGTACTTATTAATATCTAAGGTAATTTATTTCTTATACTACTTAATTTAGGAGTAGAGCTTAATATAATTAAGAGAGAATTAGCTAAGAAAGCTATACTACTAATAACCTTACTCCTAGGAAGTATAAGGGCCGCCTAGATAGTTACTACTAATAGTAGTATAGTAAACTTTATAGGGATTATCTAAGGAGTCCCTATTATTATAAGGTAAGTTAAAGTCTAAATAAACTTCTTTATAGTAGAAACCTATACTAATCTAATTATATTAGGTAATCTATTTCTAATAGACGCTTAGGTAAAGATTAAGTATATAACTAATAGGCTAATATACTATTATATCTTTAGTATTAATAGCTAATATAATACTAGGTTTATATACACTAAGAGTAATTAACTATCTAAACCTAACCTCTATACTAAACTTATCTTAGGAAAAGGAATAAGAGTATAGAGACTAGTACTCTACTCTATTAACTTACTAAAAGGCTAGAAGGCGAAGCGGTATTTAGTGCGGTAGGAGTAATAGAGGTAGGAATAGACTTAGAAGAAGAGCTAAAGGGTAGTTAGCTAAGGATAAAATTTATAGGCGAGTAGAAGAACTAGAAAGGTAAGTAGGAGAGGAAGAAGTAGCGATATTACCTTTTATAGGAGAATAGTAACTCTATAGGTAAAGGTGTTAATAGTAGTATTATTATAAGAGATAGAGAAGGACTCTATATTATTATAATAGATAGTTATAAATAGCTATTAGACTAAGTACTAGAAGAAGTGTTATAATAGGCACATAAAGAAAATACTACTAAGGATATAGAGGATACGTTTTAGTAATAAAGCCTTATAGAAGTAGATAAGGGTAAGCTAATACCTATTAAGGTTATAATAGTAGGTCCTATACCTCCTAATTAGGCTAACACTATATTTAGGCTAAATAATATTTAGATTAATAGTGCGTATAAGTAAAAGGGAGTTAAGGTTAAACCTATTAATAACTTAGGCTAACTAGTACGCGATATTAAAGGAAGACTTAATTAGAAAGAAAGGGCAGCTACAAAATAAGTACTAAATAGTAATAGTAATATAGCTCCCTTTCGCTAGTACTTTAAGCCTTACTATACACTATTCCTAAGAGGCACCTATATTACGCCTAAACGTATTTTAGAGATAAAAATATCCCTAGAACTCTAGCTAAAGGAAAGGGAAATGCTTCTAGAAGTCCTCTACTAAAGAGAGCTAGTACTAGCTTAGGACTTCCGCGAATCTAGACGAGTTAGTAAAGATATTATCCCCTTAGTTATTATTAATATAATATTATACTAAGCCTAGAGGGTAGATTAGTTCCTAGTCCTATAAAAGCTCTATTAGGTAGTTATTAAAATAATCTAAGATTATATTAATAGGGGTATACTAAAGCTTTATAAGAGCTAATATTATAATCCTTAATTCCTAGTAGTAAAGAAGGATAAAGGCTATTAGCTTATTAATAATACTTAGAAACTTAATAAAGTTATAATAAGAGATACTAACCTACCTCCTAATCCTAATAAGTTTTTAGAAGAGTTTACTAAGTATATAGTTATAAGTCTCTTAGACTTCTTCTCTAAGTATAATTAAGTTAAACTCTATAAGGACTTAAGAGATATAATAGCTTTCTCTACCTTACTAGGCCTTATATAATAGTATACTTTACTAATAAGTACTATAAACTTAGTAGCTAAGTTTATAAGGGTTATAACTAAGATCTATAGAGAGTATATCCTTAATTACTATATACTATACCTAGATAACATCTATATTAAGGGGCTAAAGATAAGGTATAATAATAAAGAAGTAGAGCTAAGTATTTAAAAATTTATAGCTAAATACCTTTTAAATATTAATAAGGTATTAGTAGATATTAAATATACTAGAGCTACTATATCTAGGTATAAGTTAGATTTCTACTACCCCTCTATAATAGTAGTTAAATACTATATTAATAAGAAGGGATATTACCTAGATAAGAAGAAAGTAGAAAAGATTACTAACTAGCCTAAATACTATAATACTAAAAAAGTCTATATATTTATTAGTATATATATCTATTATAGAGTATAGGTACTTAGCTTTACTATTATAGTAGCTCCTCTCTTTAAGCTACTATATAAAAACGTACCCTTTAAGTAGACTAATAAAGAGAAGTAAGCTATAGAGTACCTTAAAAAGGTACTTACTTCTACCCCTATATTAGTATCTATTAACTATAGTAAACCCTTATAATAAATTATCCTTATAGTTAATAGAAGTAAGAAAGGTTAGGGTATAGTTATTATATAAAGTAGTCTAAATAGCTATTAGTACCTAATCTAATTTAAAAGTAGAGTTTAGTTAATAATAGAGTAAAACTAAGACTTTAGTAAATATAAGTATAAGGCGCTACTACTTACCTTAAAGAAGTTTTAATTATATATCTATAAGGTACGATTTATAGTAGAAACTAATATAAAGATACTTATTATATAGCTATAATATAGTACTACTAACCTACTAGGAGCCCTATTTATATAATAGCTAGCCCTCCTTAATATATAGGACTTTAATATTATTTATATTATAGGTAAGAAAAACGTTATAGCTAATACACTATTAAGAAGACTAGAGCTAAAAGGCTAGGAACTACTAGAAGAGCTAGAAGAGGATATAGAAGACTTTATTAATACGTACCTAAACACAGTTTAGCTTACCTTTAAGGAAGCACTAGCACTCTAGTATAGTATCTATAACGCGGACTTTTTATTTAATAAATAACTATTAGTAGAAGGTTATAATAAGAAGTTATAAGCTATTATAGCTTAGCTCCTATTTTATAAGTCCCTAGAATACCTCTCCCTAGCTAAGTTTTATAAGTTTAAGAAAAAGGCTCTTTAAATAATAGGTAGAGAGTACTATCTATTTATAATACCTATAAGTAGAAGACCTTTATATAGAGTTATAGATAACCTAAAAGATTAGCTAAGGATTATTTAGTCGCTCGATAATAAGTTTAGTTACTAAGGTAAGGAAGGGATATAGAGGAAAGTGTAGGTAAGATACTACTAGAAAGGATAATATAAGTAAGTTAAGAAGTATATCTAATCCTATACTAAGTATTAATTACACGCGTTAGTAATAGTATAAAAAGAGTTATAGCTAATAGAGCTACCTAATATCCTATTTAAATAGATTACTATTAATATTATATATATACTACCTAGGCGTAATAGTAAAAAGTTCCTAGTAGTAGTACGTAAGTATATCTTCTAATAGGTAGAGGCTAACGCGCTAGCTAAGAATACCTTAAAAAGTATACTAAAGTTCCTTTAGCACGACGTCTTCTACTAATAGGGATTACTACTTAAAATGTTAATAGACGGTAGCCTAGAGAATAAAGGACTTATTAAGGACCTCTAAAGCTAATAGGGGATTAATTAAATTACCTCTAGCGTATACTACCCTTAAGGTTAGGGTTTAATTAAATAAGGTTATACTCCTATAGTAGCTGCCCTAAAGAAGCTTCTAGGGAACTAGGTAGATAACCTACCTAATATCCTTTAGGCGGATTAAATAACTATTAAGCGTACTATAAATAAAACTCTAGTATTCCTAGTATATAGTTAATAATATATACTCCTAATTAAGCTGTTAATACCTATATAGTAGACGCTACCGTAGGAAGAAGTTTATAATATAGTAACACTCCTTACTATAAGAGCTAGGTAATTTAATAGAAGAGATAAGTAATTCTAAGAAGCTATTAATTGGACTATCTAATTACGCTACGAGAATAAAGACTATTTTAATAACTCTAAGGTACTTAGGTCTAAGCACCTTTTAACTAGTAACTTAGTACTACTATAAGATTTATTCTATAATAGTAATAGATTAACGCTTATAAAGTTTCTCCTTAAGTAGAAAGGTCTATTTCGTATTAAGAGTACTAGCGAAAAAGGATAGTACTAACTAAAGGAATTAGATAGTACTAAATTCCGTAGTTATACACCTAGTAATTAGCTAAAGATCTTTTACTAACGTATAATTATTAATTTAGAAGAAATTAACTCTTAACTCTACACCTAATAAGAATAGACTGTAGATAATTAAGCTAACGTAGGTAATAATTTATCTAGTAATAAGGATAATATTAAAACTAAGAAACTATAGTATAGATAGGATATTCTAGAATTAAGTAATAAATTAGTTACTAGTAAGAGACGTAGTTCTTAGTTATACTAACTCTAGGAAATCTAAGATATTAATTAATAAGAATATAAAGATCTTATAAGGATAGAATCTAAACTAAGCTATATAATAGTAGTTATACTATAATAGAAGCTAGGGTTTAACCTAAATAACTATTAGGTGTTCTTATCTAGTTATAAAATAGTTATTAGATACTAGTCCTCTAGGTTTAAGAAGACTAACTACTACTAAAGTAAGAAAGTAGTAATAATACTATTATTAAACTATTACTATTATATAGAAGAATAGTAGGGAGGAGGAGAGGATAGTAAAGGAAGTTTACTAAGAAACCCTTAAACTAAGTTTAAGTATACCCCTTAAAGTATAGAAAAGAGAATTAAGAGAAGATTTTATATTTATTATAATTAGTTATAGTACTATCTAGAATAAGACTAATACTAGTAATAGTAGATTAACCGCGCTTAGCCTTCTTAGATAGTAAAGGCTTATTAGACTCTTTACTCTTACTAAGAATATAATAATAAATATCTTTAGAATTATTATTATTAAAAATACTATTATTAGTAAGAACCCCTAACTTCTTAGAAGCCTTAATAGTTAGCTTATAGGTTAAGTACTAAACTAAATAACCCTTAGAAGAAGCCTTAGGTGCTAGAATAGAAGACTTCTTACGCGGGGCCTTCTTCTTCGTTAGTAATAGTATTACTAGAGCTTAGGAGGTAATGCGCTTACGAGGAGAAGGTGTCTTATAGTTAGCCTTAACTAGTAACTTAGATAATAAAGAGGTCTTACTAGTATTTAGCTTATTAATCTAGTACTAAAGATCCTTTACTTAGAGGTCCTTCTATTAATTACTTATAAGCTTAATATTAAGGTTAAGATAATTAATATACTTCTTAAGATTAAACTTAATATTATTAGGATTAGTATCTTTAGCTATTAAAGTTACCTAAGCTATACTCCCTTTAAAGTATAACTTAAGAGCGTTTAAAGGCTTAGTAGTAAAATTAGTAAAGTAGGTAGTATAGGGGAGGAGCGAAGGTAATATATAAGATAGGGTAGGTGTAGAGATAGTAGACGTAGAGGATATATTACTATATATGCGAGAATAACCTAATATATATAGAGTTAGTAATTATTATATAGAATAGCGGAAGAGGGTGTCTAAGAGGGAATTAGGCACTTATAGGTTATAGAATAGGACGCCTTAGCGCCTAGGGTATAGTAGTTTATATAAGTCCTATTTAGAAATAAGAGGTTATTAATAACAGAGGTAGTGTAGGTACTAAAGGGTTTAGACTCTAACCCCTTCTTATAATTACTATATATCTCTATAACACTACTAAACTTAGAGTTAGCGCTATAAGTATTAGTATAGGTATAGATAGTCTCTAGATACTAGTAGATTAAAGCTACTAGGTAAGGCTTAAAGATATAGCGCTTCTAACTACTAGATAACTAGAAGAACTCGCTAATAGTAATACTATCTATAATAAAGAGCTAAAGGCCTATTAGGCGAGTAGAAGGAGTAGTGTTATTAAGAGAAGGAAGAAAAGTAGCGCGAAGGATAGGACTAGGAAAATAACTAGTAAGGTAGAGTAACTAGAAGTACTTAAGGAGGCCCGCTAGCTATACTAGAGTAATCTCTTTATTAGAGTTATTCTTAACTATAGTATTAGAATGTTAGAATAATGTTTAGGCGGACCTAGAGAGGAAGGTTTAACTTACTAAACTCTATAGTAATAGATATAAAGGAACGTAATAGAGGAGGCACCTAGAGCTTAGTAACCTAATCCCTAGTAGGACTAGGGATAAATCTTAAGTAATAAGTGTTAATAATAGTAGAAGGCGTAGTCTAAAGGACATTCGCTAGGTTAGCGGGCGTAGGGGTAGAATTATAGGCGTCCTTATTATTATCCTACTTAAAGAGCTAGGTAATAGTAGCCTAATTAGCGGCGCTTACCTATTCTTACCCTAAGATAGCGCTAGTAATAATTAAGGAAGGCTTTATATAGTAGTAGCGAAACGGGCGAAGTAAGAG
This sequence comes from Alternaria dauci, assembly GCF_042100115.1. Taxonomy (NCBI): domain Eukaryota; kingdom Fungi; phylum Ascomycota; class Dothideomycetes; order Pleosporales; family Pleosporaceae; genus Alternaria; species Alternaria dauci. The sequence continues at coordinate 256,412 of NC_091275.1, forward strand.
GGAATCTAAGATATCGTAGTCTATCACTAAAGCGTTCTTAGGTGGTAGTAGAGGAGACTAGTTATCTATATTAAAGTCTAAATCTATAATATCCTAGTTAGTAATCTTATAGCTATTATCCTCCTAGCCTTATAGAGCGTTATTTAGATCTTAAGCGGGCGAAGCGGAATAATATATAGAGGAATATAGATAAGAATTAGACTTACTATTAGAGCTTAACGCTAGAGCCCTCTTAGTTATAATAATATTAGTAGCTAGAACTAAGGATAAGGAAAGGAAAAGTAGTATAAGGTAGGAATTAACGCGCGACTAAATACTAAGCGCACTATAACCTATAGTAGTAGTAGGTTAAGTAGGTGGGGTATTATTATAAGGAGAAGTAGATATTATTATAAAGTGTATACAGATAGTAAGGACGCGAAGAAAGAGGTAGAGAATAGAGAGTAGAGTAAGTTTAAAGCGGCGAAGAAGAGTAGAAAGAAGAGATAAGGGTAGTAAGGAATAGATAGGCTAGTATTATTATTATAGAAAAAGACTCTAACTATTTACTATCTAAAGGCCTATTATAACTAAGGTAAAAGACCTACTTTTAAGGTAAGAGATAGTATAATACTAAAGTAATAGTAGGGTATATTATAAGAAATAAGTAAGTCTAAAAATATACTTAGGATATAGGAAATAACCTAGACTATATAGTATAAGGAACTAAGAATATATACTAAAATATAATTTAAGGCTAAAGAGCGCTTAACCTAAATAAAGGATAAACCTAACTAGATAGTTAGTAGAACCTAACTACTTAAGGGAGAACTATATCTAATTACCTTAGATATAACTTAGAAAAGATAGGATATCTAGAGAACTCTACTAGAACGTACCTAGAATAGAAAGAAATAAATCTAGAGTTCTAAGAACTACCTTAGGAAGTCTAGGAACTAGAATTAAAAAAGATAGAACTATAGCTTAGGAATAAATATCTATTAAGTAGCTATTACTAATCTTAAAGGTTAAAAACCTATTATAAATATAAGAATTACTTAGTCCTTTAGTCTACTCTATTTTCTAAACACTCTTTAGAAACTAGGTTTTAAAGAAGAAGGGACCTTTAATTTCTTAAGTAAGGGAGGGAGTAGTATAAATACTTTATAAAGAAGAAGTTTAGAAGTAATACTAATATCTTTAAAAGGAATAAGAAGTAAAATAAGATAGTTAAATATAGATTTCTATAAGAACTATAGCTAAAAGCCTATTAGGATAGTAATAATATAACTAGCTAACTACTTACTATTAAAACCTAGAGAAGTATATAATAAAGACTAGAAACTAGCACTATTACTACTAGACTTAGTAATAGAGGCGTCCTTAACTATAGTAATAGGCTTAATAATAAGAACTTTAGGCTAAAGAGTAGAATTAATTAACTCTATATAATAATAAAGACTCCTAATATTAATAAGATATTAGCTACTAGGAAGATACTTATAAAGAAAGGCCTTCTTATATATTTTAACCTACTCCTTTAGAGCGTTAATAGTTAGTTTATAAAGAGAGTGCTAAACTAAATAAGCCTTAGAAGAAGCTAAAGGAGCTAGAGTAAAAGACTTCTTATAAGGAGCCTTCTTCTTTATTAGTAACGGTGTTACTAGCTTTTAAGTAGTAGTGCGCTTAAGAGGAGTAGGTGTCTTATAGGTAGCCTTCTTAGGTGGCTTAGATAGAGTAATAACCTAGTTATTACCTAACTCCCTAGCTAAAGGCGGCTTAGTAAGAGCTAAATCCTTAGAGGTAATACTATTAGTATCTAAGCTAAGCTTAGGCTTAAAGTCACTAGCCTTACTTTTATTTAACTAGCTTAGATAAAGACTATAGCTAGTAGTAGACTTCTTACTAACCTAGCTAAAGGATAAGTAAGTAAATAGAGGTTTCTTAGAAGGTATTATAGCCTTACTAGCGCTAGTATAAGTAAGGAGAGGCGAAGCAGGAGTATTAAGGATATTAGAAGAAAGGATAGGGGAGAGTTAGCTAACACGAGTAATACTATAATAAATAAGAATATTACCTAGAAAAAGTTTAAATTAGTAAAATGTATAAAGAAGAAAAGAAGAGGCTATCTAAAAGATAATTAGGCACTTACGGTAGAAAGAATAGGTATCTAAGGCGCTACTACGAACGTAATTAATATAAATACTATTTTTATATAGCTTACTATTAATATACATAATAACGTAGATACTATAGACTTTAGCGTAATAGTTAGAGTTGCAGCGGCTATACGTATAACTAACATTATTAGGGTTATTAACGCCACTAATTATAATAGCGCCCTAATAAACGCTTAGTATTAAAGTCTTAATATTAGAATTAATAATAGTATACTTTATAGAGCTAGATAAGTAGAAGTATACGCTAATAGTCCTAAACTTAGGAAGAAGATTAAGTAACCTCTTAGAGTTAACCTAAAAGTCTAAAAACTTATTATTAAGGTAAATTGCGAATACTAGGAGCGAAGGTCTAAGGGTAAAACTAGTATACTTAAGTCTCTAGAAGTAGAGCTAAAGGGATCTAATCTAATTATAAGAGAGGACTTTATTAGTATTATTAATAACTATATAAGGTAGGATATTAGAAGGATATTTAGAAGGATAATAAATAGAATTTAAAACTTATAGTACTCTATAACCTTATTATAACTAGAATTAGAAGAAGGATAGGTAAAGAGCTTAAGATTAATAGGACTTCTACTACTAGGAACTACTCTCTTTAAAGGAGAGATAGGTTTAGCTTTACTAGCGTTAGGCTAGATAAGAGAAGGTATAGCCTAAAGGATATTTACTAGGTCTATAGGCGTAGGGGCAGAATTATAGGCGTCCTTATTATTATCCTACTTAAAGAGCTAGGTAATAGTAGCCTAATTAGCTGCGCTTACCTATTCTTACCCTAAGATAGCCCTAGTAATAATTAAGAAAGGCTTTATACGGCGGTAGTAGGACGGGCGAAGGGAGGGAGAATCTAAGATATTATAGTTTATAACTAAAGTATTCTTAGGTAGTATAGGTAGAACCCTAGATATTATAAAGATAGGATCTTAAATATTCTAGTTAAAGACTAAGCTATTAGAGTCTTACTCTCCTTAAGATTAGTTATTAAGATCTTAAATAAGTATAGCTAAGTAATATAGTAGAGAATTAGAATTAGAATTAGACTTAGTATTAGAGCCTAACACTAAAGCCCTCTTAGTTATAATAGTATCTATAGTAATAGCTAGTAGAAGTATATAAGTAAGTAGGGTAGAGGAATTAGGCGGCGTAGACGTAGTAGTAGATTACTCCTTAGGTAGCCTAGTATTATACTAAATATAAAAGCGCTTTAGCTTCTTAAGGGAGTTAATAGTAAGAAAAGATATTATAATAAAGGTATAGTAGAGTTAAGAGAAATAGTAAGAGAGTAATAAAGCTAATAAAGTAATATAAATAAAGTAATAAAGTAGTAGAGAGAAGGAAGAAGTAGAGTAAGTAGAAGTAAATAAAAGTAATATTATTATTATTTAGTATTTAGTTACTAGGTACTAAAAGGCCTTTAGTAATAAAAAGAGTTAAAGTAATATTAGGGTTTATAGAAAAAGTAAGTTCTATAGCTAGTACTAAAGGGTATTTAGAATATACCTAGGATATAAAAGGTGACCTATATAGTACTATTAAAGGAAGAGGAGGTATTCTAGATAGTGTAGAGGTTAGCTAAGTAGAGTAGAAAGAGAATTAGATAAAAAGAACGGTGGATAGCTATAGGAACTTAGTTAAATATAAAGCGACTTCTAATAAATCCTAAAGGACTATTAGAAGAAGAGGTAGTCTATCCTAAGAACTATAAAGGAAGAGGAAGGGAATAAGGACAGTATAGTAGGGAAGAATTAAAATTATAATAGGAATTAGGGGATATAGTAAAGGAAGGCATAGGATAGATAGTTAGTAAATTGTACTAGGAAGGAGGACTTTAGTATCTAGTTTAGGATTTATAGGTCTACTTATTAGGGTTACGTATAGGTTTTATTATATAGCGGTAAGTCTAAAAGTTATTCTAGTTAAAGAAGAGGAGGCCTTCTTCTTAAGTGAGGGAGGGATATAGTAGAGAAACTAGGGGAAGTGCGAGTAGTTAAAGAACTATTAGGCTTAGGGGTAGCGTAGGAAAAAGAGGCCCTATAGAAACTAGCTAAACGGTGTTTAGCTATAGAAAAATAACTATAACATATACTCCTTTTAATATTTCTATATCTACCTACTACATTAAGCACCTGTTCCTAATAGAGAATTAGTAACGAAATACTCTACTACACTAAGTTCTAATAACTAACTACTAATATAGGACTAAATAAGATTAGTCTTATTACCTCCCTTTATAACTCCCTATCCTATAAATTATAATAAGTAATAGTTAGGGAAGTATTACCTAATAACCTTAATAACTACGCTAATCTTATCTTTATATATAATAATAACCTTTACTTCTTACCTAACTACTTATACTACCCCTTAGCCACTTATCTTAATATAATAAAAATTAATACTTTAAATTACGCCCCTATTAGTACTACTAAATACTAGAAGAGAATTAAGGATAGTTACTACTTTAAGTATAACTAGAAGGGCTATATCTTAAGAGATTATAGTATTCCTCTTCTAACTTAGTATATCTAATTATATAGTATATATAATTATAACTATACTTAATCTACTAAATCTATTACTTTAGGATCTACTAGGTCTTTAAGGTCTAAGGGATAATACTCTTATAATTAATCTTAGAAAGAAAAGATATTATCCTAAGGATAAGTTACTCCTTAAGACTATATATTTATTAAATCTTTACTAAACTCTAGTCTAAGCTATAACCTAATACTTAGAAATACTATATTATAATATACTATATAGTTTAGTAAGGTAACGTAAAGAGTAATCTTAACGCCCTTATAGATACTAGAGCTATAAGTATTAGTTATATTTATAGAGATATTACGCGCCGCCTAAACCTTTATTAAGACTTACTACTTTATATTATTTACCCTACTAGATTTACTAGAACTATACTTAATAGTAGAGAAGTATCTTATACTATTACCTTAGAACTATAATATAATAACTATAATAAGTCTATATAACTCTTTATTATAAATACTAGTTAATATAAGTTAATTCTTAGCTAGCTATATATAAATAAGTATTAGGTAAACCTAGACTATACTAGTAAGAAACTAGTCTTTACTACTTAATAATACTTAGAATACTATCTTAAAGCTACTTAAACCCCTATCTTATCTCCTAATAGATAGTAGGGTAGTAATAGTAAGACTTATACCTAAACCCTAAAACTTAAATATACGCTATAATAATAGTATAACTACTAAGAAGTAAAGATAAACTACTAGCTAAATAAACCTATACCTAAACCTATTACTAATATAACCCCTAATAATACTCTATTAGGTAATAAGTAGTATAACTTATTAGAGCTATAGCTAGAACTTAATATCTACTATATAGGTACTACTCTATTTATAAGTCTAGTATATAGAAAAGGCTATAAAATCTATACTATTAGTATTACTAATATTAATAAGGTACTAGCTAAGAAGAAGTATACTAACCTACTTATAAAGGTTCTACCTAAATATTATTACTTAATAGATATCTTCTTATAAGAGAATTCTAATAAACTACCTATCTAATAGTTATTTAACTATAAGATTAAACTAATACTAAGTAAATAATATAGTTTTAGCCTACTATATAGTATATCCTAGAATAAGCTAAAGGGACTATAAAAACACCTTAAAGACTATCTACTAAAAGGATTTATTTATATAAACTCCTCTTTAGTTACTTTACTTATTATCTTTATTAAGAAACTTAGTAGTAGCCTATAGTTCTATATTAATTACTATACCCTAAATACTATTACTATTAAGAACTATTACTTAATCCTATTAATCTAAGAGACTCTAAGTTAACTAAGTAAGGCTAAGTACTATATAAAGCTTGATATTATTACTACCTTTAATTAACTCTAGATTACTAAGGGAGATAAGTAGTTAATAGCCTTCTATACTTAATATAGGCTATTTAAATACCTAGTAATACCTTTTAGGTTAGCTAACGTACTAAGTATATTCTAGTACTTTATTAATAATATACTATATCCTTTCCTAGATATCTTCTATACTATATACCTTAATAATATCCTAATATATAGTAAGAACCTTTAGGAATATAAGGAATATATATAATTTATCCTAAGCGCCCTCTAAGAAGTAGGACTCTAATTAAATATAAATAAGTATAAATTTTACTAAGCTAAAGTTATCTACCTTAGTAATATAGTTAGAGTAAATAGAATATAAATAGACTTAAAGAAAGTATAAGCTATTATAAACTAAGAGTACCTAAATAATATTAAGGATATTAGAGTATTTCTAAGGTTTATAAACTTTTATTAATAGTTTATAAATAGCTTCTTATATCTAGCTATACTATTTATAGCCCTAATAAAGAAAGAAACTAAGTTTCTCTTTAATAATAACTCCTAGAAGGCTTTTAATACTTTAAAGTATACCTTTACTACTACTCTAATACTATAATACTTTAACCTTAACCTCTTAATTATTATAGAAGTAGATACTTCTAACTATATTACTATAAGAGTACTCTCTTAAATAATACCTAATAGTACTCTATACTTAGTAGCTTATTACTTAAAAAGAATAAACTTAGTAGAAAATAACTATAAGATTTATAATAAGGAGCTACTTACTATTATTTATTACTTTAAATAATAGAGACCTAAACTAGAAAGTGCCTCCTTTCTAATTACTATACTTAGTAACTATAAAAACCTTTAGTACTTTATAACTATAAAGTAGCTAAGCTACTATTAGGTTTACTAGTCTAAATACCTTTCTTAATTCTAGTTTATAAATATATACTAACTTAGTAAGTATAGTAAGAAGCTTAATACTCTTACTTACTATTTATAAAACTAGCCTATATAAGAAGAAGTATAAGAAGCTTATAAGTAAATACTACTATATCCTAAGCTATTCTAGAACCCTCCTATAATTAAACTAGTTAAAACTAATAGATTTATCTAAAAGATTATTAATAAAGGATATTAGCTAATACTTAATAAGTACTTAAAAGATCTATTTATATATAAGACCTTATAGCTACTATATAATAGTACTTAATAATTAAAAACTATTACTTTAAGTAACTATAAAACCTATAATAGTTATCTCTACTATAAGAATAAGCTTATTATCCCTAATAATAATAAACTAAAAATTAAGATTCTCTAAGCTATTTAAAATACTCCCCCTAGTAGTTACTTAGGCTAAGGAAAAATACTTAAATTAATTTAATAAGAATACTACTAGCTCTAACTATTTAAGACTATCTAATACTATATATTTTATTATTATATTTATTATTACTCTAAAGTATTATAAGAGAAGTACTATAAGTTATTAAAGCTACTACCTATACTAGAATAATATTAAGTAGATATCTTTATTAACTTTATAGTTAAACTCCTTAAATTAGAAGGATATAAGAATATTATAGTAGTAGTAAACTACTTATCTAAGTACTATTACTTAATCTTATATAGTAAGATAGAAGTACTTAATATAGTATATATATTCCTTTATTATATCTAGTATAACTATAGCCTTCTTAGTATAATTATCTCTAATAGAAGTAAGTAGTTTATATTTACTTTCTATAATAAGCTATATAGCTAGCTAAAGGTTAACCTATACCTCTTAACTAACTATTATCCTAAAACTAATAAGTAATTTAAGAATACTAATATAGTAATAGAATAAGTTTTATATATATATTTAAATAATAAATATACTAGTAAAAGACGTAAGTATAACACTATTAAAAGACACTATAATAAATTATAGTAAAGGTTTATTTCCTAAATACTTATTTTTACTATATATAGCTATATATAGTTTAATAATAGATAGGTTAAAACTAAAGCCCTAAACTTTAGGTAGTTCTAGAGAGTTATAGTAGTATTAGGGAGAAGAGGAGTTAAAGTAAAAAAGGTGTTTTTTAGTTAATAACTATAGTTTATAGATTATATCTAAGTTTATAACTATAGTACTTAGGGCTATAGAAATATTTAAGTAACTATTAGCTCTCTAAATTTCTAATTCTTAACTTCTACTTTAATACTCTATCCTAAAGCTTACTACTAAAGAGAAATACCTTCTTTAATACTATACGCCTTATAATATATAACTATATTAAGGGCGTTAAGTAGCTATTCCTAGAGTTATAGACTATACTTAATATTAATATAAATATAAAGTACTAGTATACTAAAGATTAAATTAGCTTAAACTATAATAATCTTAAGCCTTATAGTATCTTAAGCCTCTTCTTAGACACCTACCTCTCCTCTTTTAACTTATTAGATAATACTACTAAGGAGTAATATAAAATTCTCTTCTATATAGATAGCCTATTTACTATAACTCTTATTTACCTAGGTAGTATTACTTTACTAGCTAGTACTAGGATAAATATAGAAGTAAGGTTATCTATTACTATAGAGTAGAACGTTTATATTAAGAAGCTAAGTAATATAATAGTAGCTATAGGTATACTTATAATAGAGTAAGAAGCGTATATTAAGATAGTTATAAGTAGGGACTATAATAGATAGCTAAAGTAGGTCCTTAGCTAGTTTATCCTTATCTTATAATTATATTAAGTAGGTATAGCTAATAATTATACGTATAGGGTAGGTATTAAAAAGGTAGTAGATAATTAATTTAATAATAATAATAATAATATAGGAGGCTTAGGATATAGTATAATAGGAGTTAGGTACGTAGTAGCTATAGAGGAGTTTAGGTAATAGTACTACTAATATATAAGCTTTATAGCTACTTAAAGGGAATTATAATTATAATTATAATTATAATTATAACTATAACTATAACTATAACTATAACTATAACTATAATTATAATAGTAGTAGTACTACTTATACTCTTAAAATATAATTACTATAATATAATAGAGCTTCTTAATCTCTAGGTAGTGTTAGTAGTAATTATAATAGTAGGGATATTAAGGTAGTATAGCTAGGTATAATATAGGTAGAGTAGATAGAGAGGTATTATAGGTAAAAAGAGACTTCTAAATACACTAGGATAGTTTAGGCTTAGTTTTAAAATTTCTTAGTAACGTAATATAAGATAATACTATAGGCCCTATCCCTAAGGCCTAGGGGGGTCTTATATATATATATATAAACTATTAATAAGATAACTAAGTATAGTAACTCTTTATAGTATAGTTTAAAGTTAATAATACTATATTAGAATCTATAGGAATCTCCTTAATAATAGCTTACTATAGTTAGAACCCTTAAATAGGCTTTAAGCTACTTATAAATAAGGTATACTTTACTTATTAGGTACTATAAGCCTAGGAAGTAAATATAATAATTAATAAAATATAAGATATTACTAAATTTATCTATAAAGAAATAACTTAGGTATAAGCTCTATAGTAAGAATATATAAATTATAAATAGCTACTTATACTAGCTTATATAGCTAGTAATAAAGTATAGCTAGATATATATAATATCTAAATAAAATAACTATTAAAGAAGCTTAATTAGAAGATCTTAGGACCTTATAGAATTACTAAAAAGGTCTCTTCTTATATATACTACCTTAACTTACCTAAATCTATAAAGATATACCCTATCTTTTATATATCTCTCCTTTATCTTATAGCTAAGAAGGATAAGTATATTCTTAACTAGAATATACTATTACCTAAACCTATTATTGTAAATAATAAATAATAAAGAATAATATTTTATTAATAGTATTAAAGGTCTCTACTTTAATAAGTATAGTAAGAGATATAAATACTATATAAAATAGATAAGTTATAATAAATTAACTTAGGAACTTACTTAGAATCTAAAAGATAGTATAGCTATAGCTACTTTCTATAGAAGATTTCTTAATATCTCTTAACTTATATACTTATAATTAATACTTACTAGAGCTTAAGAATAAGAGGGGGTACTATTATAGTAACTACTATAGTTACCTTAACACCTAATAATATTATAGAATCTAAGTTCTTTACTTAGTACCTAGATTCTATTAATTAACTTAGAAGAGCTTAAGTATTACGCTTAGGCCCTTATTTATAAATTCCTTACTACTCTTACTTAAACTTCTACTTCCTTATATAATATCTTATATTATACTATATATTATATATAGCTATAATTAATACTTCTTATAAGCCCTTAACTTATATACTTATAGCTTCTTATTAAATAATAAATATATTAGTAAAAGATATAAGTATAATACTATTAAAAGATACTATAATAAATTATAGTAAAGGTATATTTCCTAAATACTTAGTTTTACTATATATAGCTATATATATTTAATAATAGATAGGTTAAAGCTAAAGCCCTAAACTTTAGGTAGTTCTAGAAAGTTATAGTAATATTAAGGAGAAGAAGAGTTTAAGAGGAAAAAGAGTTTTTAAACTATAGTTTAAAGCTTATATCTAAGCTTATAACTATAGTACTTAAGAATAAAGAAATATTTAAGTAACTACTTAAATTTTCTTCTCTTAACTACTATACTTTAATATATTTAGTATATCTAGTAACTCTAATATAAAGGTTATTATATATAATATTATTATAAGTATAAAGTACTTAGTTTTAGAGAGCTTAGTAACTCTCTTAGTAACTATAGTAGCTACTATTAAGTAGTATAGTAAGTATAAAGTTATTATTAAGATTAACCCCCTTAAAAGTAACCTTAAGTATAAGTTCTAAACTTAGATTTAATCTCTTAGCCTATTATATAGGTTTACTAAAAAAGAATTTAACTATATACTTAGGGACCTAGTATTTATTACTAAGGTCCTCTTTATAAGTACTACTATTATACTAGCTAGTAAAGGTATAAATAAAGCTAATAAGTTATTTACTCTTCTTTAAGATATATAAGTCTAGTATATATATAATATATAGGTTACTAATACTATAATAACTAATAAGTAGTATAAGTACTTAAAGGAGGTCTATAATAAGGACTTTAAGGATTAACTACTATATATTATAAATATTATTAAGGAGCTAAGATAGGTATAAGTAGTAGATAATTAATTTAATAATATAGAAGGCTTAGGATATAATATAATAGGATTTAAGTATATAATAGTAATAGGTATAGTATAATAGCTATAATAGCTTTAATAGCTATAGTAGCTATAGTAGTAATATATAAAAGTACCACTACTAATATATAGGCTTTATAGCTACTTAAAAGGAATAATAATTATAATTATAATTATAACTATAACTATAACTATAATTACTATAATTATAATTATAATAATAACTATAACTATAATTACTATAATATAATAAAGCTTAATCTCTAGGTAGTATTAGTAGTAATTATAATAGTAAGGATATTAAGGTAGTATAGGGTATAATATAAAGGATAGATAGAAAGGTATTATAAGTAAAAAGAGACTTCTAAATATACTAGGATAGTTTAGGCTTAGTTTTAAAATTTCTTAATAATATAATATAAGATAATACTATAAGCCTTATCCCTAAGGCCTAGGGGGGCTTATAATTCTTATACTAGTTAGTATTTTAACTTAGTATTATAGCTTATACCTTATTTAATAGAGGACTAATAGGACTTATATAGTAGGCGCTTATATAACTATTTTCTTAATAACTCTAAGTAGTCTTTAAATAGTTTTAGTACTATAGCTAACTAAACTTACCTCTTTAGTCTTTAAAGAGCTTAATAGGCTTTTTCTTATTACTATAATATATATTCTTATAAAGGGTCTTATAAGTAGTAGGTCCTATACTTTAGTACTACTAAGGTATTATATAGGGCTTTTCTTTAGATAGTATCTTATTTATAGACTAAAGTCTACTAGCTACCTAATATATATTTAGCGCTAGTATTATATAAGGCTAGTTACGTATTAACTAAGTATCTTATAAAGCTATAGTCCTAGGCTAGTAATCTTATAATAGCTTATACTTAGTTATTATCTAAAAGCCTTTTAGGTAATAGAGTAATACTAATCTTATATAGAGGGTTAACCTACTTATATATAATAGAAGAGGTAGTTAAGGAGCTTAATACGCGTTATATTAATAGAGTCTTAGAGTAAGGCTCTACTAATTAAGATTAAATATAAAATATAAAGAGGCTATACTTAAGGAGCTATTATATAGGTATACTATTATTATATTTAATAAGGAAAGAAGCTAAGGAAAGCTATAGTCTAAAGGCTATTTAGGAGGTAGTAGCTTAGAGTATTATTTATCTAGCGCGTAAGTATAGAATCTAAGTAAGCTACTTACTACTTAGATTTTATAAGTAGTATACCCTCTATACGTAACTAAGATCCTATTAAGGAATAAGCTAATTAGGCTTTAGCCTATTATAAAGCTTTATATCTAACCTCCCTAACCTTCTTCTACTATATCTATATCTTCCTCTCCTTAATAGTCTCTTCTATAATAATATTACTAATATAGGTGTTAATCTAATCCCTCTTAGATACTCTACTATCTTAGAATATATAGTAGAACTCTAGTAATTACTTATCTAACTTATTATAGACTACCTTAAGTAGCTACTAAGTATATATAAGGCTAGTATATTATACACTTATAAATAAATTAATTAGTACTAGTTTAGTTAAGGTTTTTAGACTATAATAGAAGACTTCCTAAATAAAAATTTAGAGGAAATCTATAGTATTTATATATAGTATAACTTAATTATATATAGTAAGATACTTAAAGTAAGTTAGTATTAGTATAAATATTAGAAGTAGCTAGGTTTTTATATAACCCTCTTTTAGTTATAGTAAATATACTATATCCTCCTCCCTTTATAATATATTATAATTATATTACTAGCTAATACTAGTAATCCTAATTAGGCCTACTAAGGTTTAATAGGTGTCTTTTTAGTTACCTTTAGTAAATTTTTTTAACTCTAGTTTTTATATATAGATATTAGAGCTTTACTACTCTAAAATACTAATTAGTCTAGCGTTTAAACTATATTTTTACTTTATCTTTTTTATTTACTTTTATAATTAATAAGTAGAAGGATAGCTACTTTTTACTTTTTTAAAGTTCTATTTTAATAATACCCCCTTACTTATAGAAAATAAAAAACTATAAGTAGCTTACCCTTCTATATATAACGTCTTCTTTATAAGCTAGCGCGTTATACTATAAAGTAATCCTTAATATATATATTTTATATACTACTATTACTATAAGTATAAGCTTATTAACTATAGTATTATAAAGGTATATAAGATAAGAAACTTAATATCTTCTACCTATTAATACCTTAGTATAATAGGCGGAGGCCTAGGTAGGAGCTTTAGCTAGTTAGCCTTAGAGTTAGAATAGCTCTAGAGTTAGGATAGTTATCTATTATAGAATAGGTCTAAAGAGGGTAGGATCTCTTAGGTATTAAATAGTATTATATACCATAAGGAAGGTAAGGGTAAGAAAAGAAGCCTCTATATATATATTTATTCTCTATCTATACCTACTTTAGGTTCTTAGATAGGTAAGGCCTTATCTATAATATACTTTCTAATATACCTCTCCTACTATTATCTAGTAATATCTAATATTATATTATATTTTAGGGTAAAATACTTAGTAGAAGGAAAAGACGTATAGTTAGAAAAAACTAAGAAAGAAACCTAGTATAAATATACGAACTACTACTCTAGATATACTTATTACCTATATATATACCTTAGAATATCTCTATAAATTTAAATTTTAGTAAAGATATAACTAACTTATATAAATCTACTTTATAGATCTTATAGTACTCTAAACTCTACTAGTTATATATAGTTAATATATCTATATCTTAGATAATTTAAAATAAATCTATAGATCTAAGGTACGTTACTACTAATATTACGTAAAGATAGATAGTATTATTTAGTCTTAGTAACTTAATCTAATAAGTATAGTATCTATACGCGTAATACCTAGGTTTATATAATACCTACCTTTAATACTATAATACTATAACTTTAGTATAATATAACTCTACTAATATAGATCTAATTTAAGAAGTAATTAAAGAAATTAAATTATATAAGCTAGGAGATAATTTCTTATATATAAAAGTTACTACTAAGTTTAATATTAACTAGCGTACGCTTACTTAAAGATATTAGGGTAAAATAAGACCCTATAGTATTAGCTATTAATCCCTCTACCTATAATATAAACTTAAGCTTATATAATATATTATAATACTTACTAAATAACGTTTACTACCTATAAGGATAATAATATAGTAGTTTACTTTATCTTTAGCTAGAAAAGAGGTTTTAAAAAGCTAGGTTACCTACTTTATAAATAGGTATTTAGATAACCTTATTACTTAGTATAGTTAGGGGATAGACTAGTTATAGTATAAAGCTAATTTAAGGGCTAAGTATAGCTTATACTTTAAGCTTTTATATAAAAAGATAGTAGAGTATAACCTTATACTAACCTATATATTTAATATAGATAAGAAAGGATTTTAACTTAGAATACTTAGTAGAATAAAGTAGGTATTTAATAAGGTACTCTATAACTAAAAAAAAGTAACTTAGGCTCTTTAAGATAGCTTAACTAAGTAGATAACTATCTTAGCTTATATTTATTTAGATAGCTTAGTTCTAAGTCCTTTACTTATCTTTAAAGGAGCTAATAGAGCTATTTAATCTAGCTAGATAGATACTATTAAAGTAGGTAACTACTTAGTCTTTATTACCTTATCTCCCTCTAGTTAGAGTAATAATAATATTAGGTTAACTTAGCTTAAAGAAGTCTTTAAAAGAGAGACTAGAAGGTATACTTTAACTAGCTATTAATTACTACTCCTTAATAGCTATAGATCTTATATAATAATAGATTTTATTAATTATTACTATAATAATAAGATCCTATTAGCTATATTTCTATCTTATACTACCTATACACTTTAACTACTTAATATTAAGATATTTAAGCCTCTCTTAACTACTTATTTATCTAAACTAATAAACTTTCTTTAATTAAGCTATAGTTTACTTAATATTAGTAAAGGAGACTTCTTCTTACTCTTTTAGAGAGCTTAGAGTAGTACCTTTAAACCTCTACCTATTAAAAGATTATTTAAAGTAACTAGTATATACTTACCTAACTTAGATACTATACTTAAGAAGTTTACTAAAGAAGTATTAGATTTAGATAAAAGCTTAACTTCTATACTTAGTAGAGAAGACTAGCTTAAGATTAAGTCTATTATATACTATATAGTAAAAGATTAAAGTAATAAGGATATTAAGAAGCTTTAATAAAGTTTATACTATATTATAGCTTAAAATAGTATCCTCTAAAGAGAGATTAGGGGCCTTAGGGAGTCTTTAGCTATTAAAAAAAGGTATAATAATAAGTCCTATACCTTATAGCTTAAGAGTACTTAGGGGTATTATAGAGGAGCTATTTTTTAGTTACCTAAGCGTGTTTAATAAGCTTAGGATAATAAAGTATTATAATAATAATAAGCTATATAATAATAACTTTAAAAAGTAGAGAGGAGATAGCTAAAGGAGTAAACCTACTATTATAAGCTTTAATTACTTAAGGTAAGGCGTATTAAATAAGAGAGATATTAGGAGGTATAAAAGAAAGAGTTAGCTAAAAAGATAACTAAAAAGTAATATTAGAAAGCGCTTTATAACTCTTAAAAAGCTATATAACTATCCTAAAAGAGTAAGTATAAAGCCTTATAAGCTCCTAAGATAGCTATAAAGTGTTAGAAGTATATTAGTAATACTATAGCTTTTATATAAGCCTTAGTAGTTATACTAGTAGCTCTACCCTAAAGAACTAAAATATAGTTAATCTACACCCCTAAAAAATATTCTAAGTAAGCTAAAACTTCTATAAGGCTATATATAGTATAAATCTAGCTTTATATAACTTTATTATAATTTTTAGTAGTATTATAGCTTCTTTTCTTATAAGGTTATAGTGTTATTACCTAGGCATTACGCGAACCTAGGCATTACGCGCACAGACACTGTAGCATGTTCAATAAGAGAACGCGCGTTTCCGAGCTTGCTTAGCGCCTTCGCCTTCGTCAGGCAGCGACGCCGCTTTACACGACAGACCAGGGGAACGATCGACGGCCGAGGTCGTGCCACACACGGCATCGGCATCGAGCGGCATGTTACTCCAATAAATCGTGGCCCTTCTTAGCCTTGGCGGCCGAGAAATTTGCTCAAGCCATCGTGATTACGAGTAGGCGAGGGCTTGTCCCATTCGTGTTCTTATTCGTGGGTGCAGCTTGCGCTGCAACAATACTCTACGGTAGTGGCAGTTCGGATCAATCATGTTACTCTCAACCTGTGACCAACAACGACACGACCGGGGCCTGCGAAAATGATGCTCCTATCAGCAACACCTCAGTCCTACTACTGGGCTAATGCTCGCCCGAACTTTGTTCAAATTTCCCAACCCCCGTCCGTACGCCCCTGATAACTCTCTTAACCTTTCTTCCTGTCGTCTCCATTACGTAGTTCTCGGATGCTGTTTGTCCCTGCCTGCTTGCTGTGTTGCCATTTCCATCATCATGAATCGTGACTGCACACCAACCATCCTGGCCAGCTTCGATCTGCATGTAGATCGCTACAGCCAGGCCCCGATATGTAGTCGATGCAAGTATGCTCTCTCCATTGCGAGCGCCCAGGTCATGACCCACCTCGCTAGGAAACACAGAGTCTCTAAGGAGCTCCGCAAGGGGCTCACGCAATATCTGCGGCAGCACTCTCGAAAATTCAAGGACCCCTGTCCGCACAGATCAACTTCACACCTAGAGCTCCAGGTTCACGAAGGCTGTGCTTGCCACAAGTGCGAGTTCTTTACTACTAGCTTGAAGCAGTTGGTCAGCCATCTTAGCAGACTCTATCTGCGCGAACATGCTTCTAAAAAGAGGACCGACGACCCACTCAGGTATGGCGACACGGAACACCCTGTTGTTGCGCCATTTTTCTCTTTAGCACCCCTATCTAGTGGTCTGTAACCTGTGGTCTGCGGAAGCAGCCTGTTCTTTTGGGTATTTCCCCTTTGTCGCGTTGCTGTTTACGCAAATGTCCCTTGTTAGATCAATAGCTGATGCGAACTGTCGCCCTGAATATGTTAAAGAACATCTTGCGAGAAATGATCTGATAAACGAGCCAGAGCTAGGCATCATCTGTCGTTCTTGTAAATTCTCTACTAGCAATATCCTGAATGCCGTTGCAAACAACCTTACCCTGACCAGAATGTGCCCCGATAAACTACAAAAGAGCCGAGGTGCCCATTGCGCTTGTACAAATTCTAGGACCAGAAACCTTGCGTCTCCGCCCAGATGGATCAACTCTGCACCCGCACCTCCAAGTGCAGTCCGGCACACGCCTGCACACGCTGCTCTTTAGAGATCGCTAGCCATAAAGTACTGAGTCGCCACTTGTCTAGAAACCAGAAAACCATGGAGTAAAGCGAAAGCTCCTAACAAGGCTTCATCACCATGTGGTCGGCGGTCGTGCATGCTCCTTGCGAGCTAGCCAGCGTTTGGCATCAGTCGATTCTCAACACGCCACGCTCTATTTCGAATCGTCGGGGATATGCACACAGCGCTCGCACCTAGATACTCCATTAGCTGGGCGTGTTAGCTTCATGAGCTCTGGATCGACCGCCATTACACCTGATGTCCTCTCGTTGACCCCCGGATTATCCACGCTGTGCTGACATACGGGCAGCCGAGCGCTTAGGCTACGACAAGGCTTGGTGTTGAAAGGCCACAAGGCCGAGGTCACAGCTCGCATCCTTATCTCGCAGCGATGACTCTTTGTTCTCAAAACGTTTTCCACTCGTGACGAAACCAGATGGCGCGTCCGCTGCGCCGTGAAGATTACACAGGAGGGTGGGTGTGTGTGCTGCCTATTGAATGGACAGCCATGCAGAAGATGCTCGATGAGGAACACCCTGATCTCGAGCGCGACCCCGCCGACAGCGACAAGAACCTGTACGCCCTCGGCTCGATCGATGACCACAATATTATTATCATGTGCCTGCCATACCTCCATGTGAACCCTCACATTCGCAGTGAAAATAGGCTTTGGCTCCACTTTTACCTTTATAGTTGCCCCATAGGGAGACACCAAGACTGCTAGTTCCAATTTCATGCTGAATTGACCGAACCTGGCTAGGGCCTGACGATCATTCTCATCTTCGACTACCATTTCATCTCTGTCGTATACATAGAAGATGGTGTTTTAGAGACGTACAATCACTAGTTTGCGCTGTGTGTTGCTCATTGTCCCGTTCACAATCTCACAAGAGTACTTATTCCACTCTCCAAGGGCATGCACGCTGAAGCCCGCATAGTGCATTATAAGCTTTATCCAGCAAGTTGTTGTTGTCAAGAGCGAGCACTCAAATTCGTTCTGACTTGTATCACTAGTGGCAGTCTAGATTCAAGCAGAGTTCATCTGCTCGATTTCACATCTCCTAAGGTATGGCTACCTATTCTGGAGTGCTTGCAAAAAGTGTCATAGTATACAACATCACCACTCCCTCATTATGAGCTTTCGTGATTTGAGCGCAGTAACAGCTCGTGAAAGTCGTCTGGCGCATCGGTTGCTTAGTGTAGCTTGAGGGATCTTTAGATCGCAGCAGCACGTCGCTGGTAGATATTCGCGTCTTGTTTGGGCTTCTGAAGGGCAAGCTGTAAATAAAATTCTTTTGACGCATATAAACGGCGTGGTCGGGCAAACATCGGTATAGAGGTAGAAGTTTGGTAGGGGCTTGGCAAAAGTGACCAAATCACCTATTGATCGACTTACCTGTGATGTATTTTACATCTACGTTACAAAAGTAGATGTAGAACAAGACCTATAGAGCATCTATAGAACTAGTGTTCAATTCTTTGTTCTCGATCCCACTCTACTATTTACATAACCCAAGATTCTTAGTTGATAACTACAGTCTTACCAGGCTCGAGCCAGCGGACCTTCGATAGTATGCCTTCATTCTCAAATTCATTTTCAAGGTCCTTCTTGTGCTGGGTAAAATGATCCCAGGATTCAAAGTGCATAGGCACAAGTACATCAGCTTTGATGTCGCGGAAGAGATGGGCAGCTTGGCGGCCATCCATAGTGATCTGAAGAGAATCTCCTGGCTGACCTGGCTGACCTTCACAATCGACGTTGTAGAAGGTCGCTTTACCGAGGTTCATCAGTGCGACCGCGATGTGATATTTCTCGGACATCTTGGCGAGAGCCTCCACATAAACAGTATCTCCGGAGAAGTATATTGCGTTAGGTCGACCATCCGGGGCAATACCAAAACTATCAGTATGAAGGATGAATCCAACGCACTCGTGGCCTGGCCAGTGCTTGCATGGCGTAGCAGTGATGTTGAAGGTGGTGCCTGCGATGTTGACCTTCTTCTCCTCCCAATCACTGAACCCGAGAACACTAGGTCGTGGAGCAAGGTTCTTTGCACCGTCATTCGTAGTGACAACACGACGACCATCCAGCAGCTGTCGTCCGAGCTCATCGAGATTGTCGGGATGGTTCTCGTGGCTTAGAAGAACGGCATCGATGTGTGGAAGCTCGTTCATTTTCAGGGCCGGGTCAGCGTGAACCTTGAGAGGCGCCCCTTCGTGCACAGTTGGCCACTCGCTGCCAACAGGGGAGAAGAACGGATCGGTGAGAAATGTGATGCCATCGATAGTGAGGATTGCCGTAGCAGTCCCAATATGGGTAATGCTGACCTTGTTTAGGAACGTAATAGAGATAGCCATCGTCGTAAATCTGTATTATGATATCGAAGGACAAGACTATAAAGGGTCAAGAGATAAATCTTTAGGAATTCTTTGCTGACTTCGAATGAATGATTGCGGCTTCCGGACTTATAGTAAGCTCTGCCGCTATATAGAAGAACTATCACTTCGGGCTCCTGATAGGAAGACAAATAGTTGACAAATGCAATGAAACAAATTAGTCAGCTAGCAAAAATCCACTGCACAGTCTAATGGTGATTATTTGAGGTGGAAAGAACAATATGGTTAGAGCATTCCGCAAGGGTGAGGCTTGCGCTAAACCCGGAACGGTCGCAAAAGCCGACCCACCCTGAGTGCTCCGATTGGACACATGGTCTGCTGTACCATCACTTTGCTTACAGATGCAGTTCACTTTCCGGAATTACAAATACGGTGGAGTTAATTGGTTTTTTTTCCCTGATCCGCTGTTAGTACTAGATTCGGCTTTTGACTCTGTATTCGATCTAGTGCCCTGATGTCCTAAGATGCATGTGAGAGAGTGGACTGCCGTAATAATCCTTGATCTATAGTTCTACTAATAGCTCGCATGTTATAAAGGTTGCATTCAAATTTCGAATGTGTGTATTCACAGCTTAATCTACCTTTAACTAACACACAATTAAAGCTGTAAGTTGCGGGTTCTTCGAGAGCTACAAGACTCAGACTTGAGAGTGATGGAGAATCAGGAGGAAGCAACGTCAACACCTAACGGTCGGTCTTCATCAGGTCACAACGTTCCGGATTTTACAGCTGCATTGAGTCTTTCTCTAAGCAATGCGCTCCCTGAGGATGATTTGACCGCTTACTCACCTCCGGAAGGAGGTCTGGCTGCCTGGATGGCTGGTAAGTCCGCGAATATTGGACATCGCAACTTTTCACTAACCCGTTGCCCTAAAGTCCTGGCCTGCTTCCTCGTCATCATGAACACATGGTATGTCATCACCTTGAACAATCACTCTTATGAAGCTTATACGTTCTTAAAGGGGTATGATCATCTCGTTCGGCATCTTTCAGACCTACTACGTCTCGACTCTACAGCAGGCACGTTCGGACATCGCATGGGTTGGGTCGATTGCGGTTTTCCTCCTCTTCTTTATGGGCATCGTCAGCGGTCGCCTCACGGATGCAGGATATCTGCGTGTAACCACAGTTACTGGTGCAGTCTTTGTCGTCCTTGGAACCTTTATGACGTCCCTCACAGAAAACTACTGGCAGATCGTGCTGGCGCAGGGAGTCTGCACTGGTTTGGGCAACGGACTTCTCTTGACGCCTATGATGACTCTCATTACTACATACTTCCGAAGACGACTTCCACTCGTCATGGGACTAGCAGCCTGCGGCAGTGTGACAGGAGGTCTGGTCTACCCAAGCATGGCAAGAACACTGTTGTCAACAATTGGCTTCGGATGGACTTTAAGAGCAATGGGGTTCTTACAGCTGGGGACGTTTGCGATTGCTCTGACATGCAGCAAGCCAAAGCATTATCCTACAAAGCCAGCGCCACTACTTGACTGGGGTATATTCAAGGAGCCTGTGTTTACTTTGTATCTTATCGGGTCTTTCTTGGTCAGTTTTGATTCGCCTACCCTTTTTTGGGGAAACTTGTCTAGAATGGTTGCTTACAACGTTGCAGACTTATCTGGGCGTCTTTTTCCCGTTCTTCTTTCTCAGCTCATACGCCCGCGAGAAGCGCGGAATGTCTTACAGCCAATCACTCAATCTGACGCTTACTCTGAACGGCATCGGGTTTGTTGGCCGCTTGCTTCCTAGTCTCTTGGCTAGGTACGTTGGCACAATGAACGTGTTTATAGCATTCGTGCTCGCGTCTGCACTATGCATGTTCACTTGGATACCAGTACACTCCACACCTGGGTTGTACATATGGACGACGTTCTACAGTCTCTCTGTCGGCGGCGTTCAGTCCCTGTTCTTGGCAGTAGTCGCCGTTATCAATTCTGATTCGTCCAAAATTGGAGCGCGACTTGGTATTGTATCTGCTGCCGTTGGGATTGGCGCATTGATTGGATCCCCAGTTTCTGGTGCGATTATAGCTTCGAACGCTGGCTCGTACGCCGGAGCCCAGGCATTCTCAGGGAGTGCTTTGGTTGTGGGGAGTTTCGTCGTATTCGCTGCACGGGAAGTGAAGAGGCGACAGGATCATAATAGGTTCTTAACAAAGATGTAAAAAGCTGCGTTTGCGTAAAAATAATCCCACTACATACTTGATCCTCTGAACGTCACTTTCTGTTCTGCGTACAGTTTATTGCAGGTAATACAAAGGATTCTCTCCTTGACGAGGGTGGACAAGGTTAAAGGCTAACGATGTCCTCTAGCAGGAAGCAGAGCACTTGGCGTCTGACTCAAAGCATCACAACACGACCCATCACCAAGCTGACAACATGTTAAAGCGCGCACACTCTAGGAGCAGCGCTGCCAAGATTGATGCGCAAGAGTGTGCGCTGCCTCTTACGCGCCAAGTTCTTAAAGCGCATACCCTCAGCATGTGCTCACAGTACTCGCAGCCAGCAAAGCTCGCCTCAGATCCGGGTAGCTCCACTTCAACACGGAGCGTGTGGGAGCGCCCCACGAGAGTGTGAAGGTCGCTTTTCGGGCTCCTGGGAGGCCTACTGTATCGCGATAATCATTGGTTTCGAGCTTTGGGGAACTCGAGGTCGATACCCCACGCCAACTGCCAGCCCATCTCAAGAGTCACCTCGACATCGGCAGGTTCCTGGGAGGATCGCCCAAAGTTCTTGTCTCGATCAAAGCCATATGCCTTTCGTCGTTCACAACTGAGAATGCTTCCGCTTCTGGCGAGGTACCCATCGTACTCTCGAAAGACCTCAAACTGACCCGGATAGATTCTCTCCTTGAGTTTGCGTTGCATCTGGCCTACCGTCGCTTGACGATTGACGCATGGTCACTTTCGAATCCGCTGACCGTCCGTTTTGTACACGTAACATGCCGTCTTAGGGGTGCCTCCATTATTCATCACTTGTTGAGAGATTGATCAAACTTAGTTCTGAAAGTTCCAGGTCCTTGTGTTTAAGTCTGGCATACGCGTGATGTTACCTTGAAAACCGGCCGAGCCTTCGTAGTCGTAGGTCTCTTTTTGCGATCCTATCGTCTTCTAAGTCAATCTGTTGTCGTACTTGCCCGGTTCTAGCTGGCTTGGAGACTTGTTTCTACATTGTTCTGTGCAGCCTGGGTGAGAAGGATCTGTGCCTTCGTGCTTTATGGAAAGCAGATCGTCGGTACTATCGTATGTATACATCTCAAAGTACCGGCCTGTTGAATTGTCATCTCTAGGCTGATTCAACTGCGCCTTGCCCGAGTTTTCGGGTGACGGTAGTATGGGAGCACTCGGCGCGCCTGTGGCCTGTCCCAGGTGTTTCCGCCCTGACGCCTTGATGAGTCGATAGCAGGCATCGTAGGTATAATTAGTTATTGAATACACTCGCTGATTCTGAAAGTAAATGGTCTGCTGCGCATTATCTTTCATGCGCGTCATGTTTCTTATCGCATCGTTGTAATGGAATAGATTCTGCAACCCCTCAGCACTACGTTTTCTCAGGATTTTGATGAGACTAGATGTTTCGGCATCATATTTGAATGTATTCGTGGTTTGGTTGCCCTATTGAACTTCTGTTCCTGGTCCCCTGGCGTCGTATGAGATTTGGTTGACAATAGGCTGCCACACCAACTGCCCGTCCGCTTTCGTTTCTCTCAGGTTGACTGTCGGCCGACTCAAGACACTGGTTTCGTTGTACTCGTACCTCGTGGTGCTGAGATCTGGACCCCTCGCTTCTGTCTGCCTGTTCGTAGCATCATACGTGGTCTTTGTATACAGCTGCATGCAGTGAAGCCAGGTGTTTGGGGAATACACCTTTACCGCGATTTATCACAGCGTCATTCAACAGTGTTGTGCTTGCGTCTTTTTCCAGCACGTTTATCATTTGAACACGTGGTCTTTGACGCATACACAGGCTCCTCGAGAGCAACGTCTGTCGACCAATTCAGAGTGGTCTTTTAGTCTTTGGCAACCTGGCGTCGGACCACCACAGTGTTGCTTCTGAAGTCTAATCCCGCGTTGACTACTACGCCGGCTTGGTCGAAAAGATGGACAAGATTTCCGCGTTGCTTGTGCAAAGCTGCGTCTGGAAGTCTCTCGCCACAAACAGACTTCTTAACCATAATCTACGTTGAACCGAACTTGATCAGGTACGTGGATACGGGACGATGCAACTTGTCGTGAGCTTTTCTGGTCCTTCGACCACGAATGTCCCACCGGAACAGCTCTTTTCCCATGCCGTTGGAAAGAACCCACCGCTCTCCGGCTTCCATGAACGATCTGTGCGTCTGAAATGGAGATAGGGTTTCCTTCAGTGTCTTGTTCGGTCCTTGGTCGGTAAGTTCCGTTGCTTCCATTGTTTTGAATCCCAAGAGACGTTCGCCCCAAACTGACCAGATGAGCTTCGCGTGGAGTATTTGCATGTGTCAGAACCTTGATTGCAGCACCATGCGCCCCGGGACCCCTTCGGCCGTTCTTGCGAGCGTCGTACCATGTCGAGAGATATTCGGTTTGGGAAAGTAGCTGTAGAATCGTCCCAATATCTTGGTCGGTAGACGGATCGCTGATCCCTACAGTATCATTGGCATCAAACGTAATTTGTTTCCAAGGTGTAAAGACCAATTTCTCCTATGTGCGGTTTAGGTCAATCGTCGCAACAATGCGGAGATTGGATCAAAGAGCAAGGTGGAGCTAACATCGACCTTGTGGTCAAACTTGAAGTCGTGTTTAGTATCGAAGAAAGGCTCAAAGCACTTCACTGTTCTGCGCTTGTTGTGGAGCACCTTTCATCCAGACCTAACCCAGCGGATCGGCGCACCCGTACCAGACGACAGCGTGGGGTCGGGCTCGGTCTAATCCTTTTTCTAAATCTCTCAATTGAATCCGTCCGAGCAAGCGAACGTAATCTGAGTCGTCAAGGGAACAGCCAGAGGGCTTACCAATAGATAATGTTAACACATATATAGATACATATATAGTTCCTTAGCTATAGTGGCGATAGTGTTCAAGTAGTTATAAGTCGCTCATCGTCTATAGGTCATAGCCGTACTATAGGTAGGATAAGGTATACCGTAGAACTGCCTCGCGGTGCCGTAAGTCAGAGGTGAGGATAGCATATATGATATCTATAGGGCTTGACCAGTGGTTCTCTCTAGTAATAGTAGCATTGAAAGAAGTCCGCTTTCCATTTGTCTTGTTGGCCAGCCACTACTGACACGGATGATATATCATCCTTAAGGTGGTAATAGCGAGGAATGAGGCGGTCAGGTCACCCTAGGAGTTTCCGAAGAACTAATCGATTTTTTCCCTAATAGCTGTAGCTTAGAAACCTACAAGCGTATGGCTTAACGACTCCGAGGTCTTTCCTATAGAAGCTATTCCCACGACGTTAGCGAATTCGTCGAATGCGCATTGCGAGCTATTGCTATTACTATCAATAATCAAGAAAGGTGATGATTCCCGATAGTCATTCTGAATGTGACTTTCGTTATCAAACGCATCGAGTGTCCTAATCAATAAAGACTGTAACCGTCCAAATCGACGCTGTTACTGCTACCAGCCAGATCCGTGTACCTACGGACACCAAGAAAGTGACCCCTAGCCAACTAAAGCTCGTCTTAGGGTGATGCATCAGGGCCTAGACGAAAAGAAGTCCCACCTAATAGTACCTACTAGTGGCCGTTAGAGTTGTCAAGATCCGTGTAAAACGTTTAGTGTTCTTCTAATTCTGACATCATTTCGGTTGGTTTGCTATCAAGCTCTCCCACAATGCATATAGTTGCTGTCGACACACGATGTTGAAAAAACGGCCGGGAGTAAAGGCAAGTCTAGAGGTCTAGCCGTTTGTTACGTCAGAGTAGACCTTTCCGAGAGGCAAAAGACAGGACAAGTTATCGCTGCGACAGATATCTCGGCTGCGATCTATCAATAGCTTGCACTTGCTGTGGATGCCATCCTGTACTTCGTAGTGAAACTCGAGTAGATTCGTGAGAAGGGAGGAGTGGTTTTCGGCCAAGGTTCCTCTCTCCACATGGAGTCTAGTACTGAACGAACTAAATTACCTAAACGATCATATAAACGATCTACTGCTCTTGTAGCTACATCCATCATCAGCTTAGGCCAATGACAACTTCAACAATTCCCAACGATCTAAACGAACAGGTTCTCTTAAAATGAGAGAATTCGGAAGTAAAAGGATGTTTAGCCAAGGTCTCGAACTAGGACTTCCGCTGACCGGTAGCGATATTTATACCGAAAAGTTCATACGATCGCGATTCAGATGGTTGAGGAACGAGGACGTCATCCGGATGAATGATCGCGCTAGTGAAATCGTCCTCTACGTGCAATCGATACGTCGCTGCTCGGACTTTTTGGTATGGAGCCAACACTTCACTCCGCATTTGGACGCGACCATACGAGATTTTAAGCGTCTTGCAGAGGTTTTCGTATTTTTCGATCTAGATTGTTATATCACTCTGTACTTGCGGATCCTCGGGACTGCGCTCCAGGTGGCAGGTGATACATTCGCGAAGAGGGGCCGAGAAGATGGAGTGGCCGTAATTGTCAAGCCACCCGTGCACTTGCACTGGATTCAAGGCATAGCTGCTCTCTGTTGTTGCGTGTGGAAAGCTTCCAAGATCGTTTTCCTTTCTTTTTTTGGGATAAACAAACTTCCTTTCGCGATTCATGACCTTCGAGGGTCAGACACGCCTCTCGAGTTTCTGGCGCGCTCAGACCTGAAGGGAGCGAACAATCCGGAAAGGGTCTTGCCCAAAAGGCGTTAAAGCTACCACTTGTCGTTGCAGAGCCGTAGTAGTGGTGCGCATAAGCTCGGCTGATTGTTTCGTTTCGAACGGTCACAACTCCCGGAACACCATCGCCACCATAGCCAAATAACCATGTATGTATTCATATATGTGTCCACATCCTCCGTTGTCGTTTCAAACGAAGGGTCTAGTGTGGTACCATGTTCTTGTAAAAACCAGAGGAACGCGCCATTCCGAGTCGACATCAACCGCATCGTCACAAAGGTTGAGTCTTCAGTTGTCGTTAGAAATTCTTCCAAGCCCCACTGCTCGACCATTCCGAAGCCCCGAAATTCACGCTCGGATTCATTAGAGAATCCTTGGTGATATGCGTAATGGCTCTCGAAACGACAGTAACCAAGGTCGTCAAAGGCGTGCACTTGCACGACACAACGAACAGGAATGGTCGCGTGTGACCTATAAGCGATCGTTCTGCTTATCATTTAGATAGAACTTGTGAGAACACGCGGGCTCTAGTCGTGTCTCCGCCCCAAGGTGCTGCGAACACCCGTAAATGGATGCGGTTTTGTACCTCCCATAAGATCAACGTAATTTGCTTTCGCTACTGGCACTGGTGAGCTTGTGGGCCATACCAAACATGTTGTGCCCCAACCCAGGAAGTTGGTAGCTGCGACGTGTGTGAGACTGTCATATTGTGGGAGACAGAAGAGACGCACTCGACTTGCGGAGCCGTTACCAGACTCATTTGGATAAATATCCACCCTTTCATGGTATGGAGAGATTATGTCGTGCGTGCCAGATCCACGATAGTCAACCAACAGCACAAGGCCGGTGTTAAAAATGTCTTGAGTACAGCATTCTTTTACTCGCGAATTCTCTTATTTAAGAGAACCTGTTCGTTTAGATCGTTAAGAATTGTGGAAGTTGTGATTAGCTTAAGCTGATGCGTCATCGCAGTACCATGGGTTCTTGAGTACGGAACTATGGTCCATGATTCATGGTGATACGAGCTCCAAATTTGGCGTATCCCAGGTTGGGTCAACAAACAATGTCTCCATTGCGAATCCTTACGACATCAGGAAGTCCATCGCCCGACATGTCTGCAAGGTAGATCGACTGCTCTGGGTCTGCGAAAATCAGGGGCGGACCAGTTGGTTCGTCAGTGGCCCTTGGCACACTCTCGGACTCGCCATAGCCATCTTCTTCAAGCGAAGGGTAGAATGTGAAAACCTCATCTTCGGTAAAGAAGATGTCACGAAGCCCTTCCCTGTGCATCCTTCTACTTGCAGATTCTCTCATTCGAGAGACCCTGTAAGGTCAACCTCCTTCATATTGGCGTCTTTGAGGTCATGGACCATCTTCACCAACAGCAACACTACTAACTTTACCACCAACTCTTTGACACAGTGTCTCGACCTTTCAATCACAACGGAGATATTAACCAGACTTGTCAACAATTAAGCCAGCTTGATCGCTATTAAGCTAGCGCATTAAGCTAGCTATTTAATTAAGCTAAGCTAGCGTAGAGGTATAAATTAATTAAGCTAAGCTACTATAAGCTAGCTTAATTATTTAGCTTAGTTAGCTTAATTAGCTAAGGCCTATATATAAGGTTATTAGGTTTACTATAGTAGTAATCTTATAATACTTTTTTAGTATTAAGGTTAGTAACTAATATATAAAAAAAATCCCTAATAACGCTATATATATATAAGTATATATAAAAAGATCCTATAATAGAGATATTACTACTATAATTTAAGTCCTATAAAAAAAAAACTAACTCCTATTAGACTAGCCTAATAGGGGGAAGGCTTATATAGCTATATAATATATTACTAGATAAGTCTTCCCCCTTATTAGGTAGGTGCACTAAGAGCTAGCTATAGCTATTATATACTTCTACTAAGCTTACTATACTTAATAGATTTAAGTATATAAGTAATATTACTATATATATATAGTATTAAGGTTATTATAAGTAAAGGTAGATATATATAATAAAAAATATATTATTTAGCTATATAATTATATAACTATAATATAATATTTATAGTATCTTATACTATATATCTTACTAATAGACTATAGTAAGTTAATTACTACTATTAAATTTATTTAATTATTACGTTATAGTAGTTACTTTAAGTAGTTATAATAGAGGTTACTAAGTAATATATTTTATACTACCTAAGTTCTTATCTTATATTATAATTATTAACTCTATATATATAATACTACTTATAATATATACTTTTTAGCTATATTATATACTACCTATATACTACTATATTACTATTAACTTTTTACAGTTATTACTATATCCTTATTATAGTTATACTATAGAAGAGATATACTAAAAACGCTATTATAGTATTAATAATAAAGTATCCTAAACTTATACCTAGTAGTACTTATAGCTAAGCTATACTTATTAAAAGCCCTTTATTATTACTTTATCTATTACCTTATAAAGCCTTAGTTAAAGTATCTTAAGTATTAAGTTTTAAAGTATAGTTATATAAGTTATAATTAAAGGAGTCTATTAATCTACCTACTAAAGGTAGTAAGGAGGTAATAATAATAACTAGTAAGTCTAATAATATAGCCTTTAATAAGGAGTTAGAAGATAACTTTAATAGTATTAATTAAAATTATCTCTATTAGTTTATAAAGCCTATAGCGTTATAGTATTATAAGAAAAGCTAGATCTATAACTATAGCTAGTGTATTATACTATAAAGTAATCCTTAATATATATATTTTATATACTACTATTAATATAAGTATAAGCTTATTAACCTTAGTATTATAAAAGTATATAAGATAATAAACTTAATATCTTCTACCTATTAATACTTTAGAGAGAAGAGATATAGCTATAGCTACCTACTACCTTATATAATAGCTTATTTTATAATAATAAGTATCCTCTAATAAGTACTTACTAGTAATTAGGTTAGCTAAAGTATTATAAATAAGCTCTCTAGCTTTAACTCCTAGCGCTTTTAGCTTAATATAGTTAACTAGCTTATTAAAGCTAACCTCCTACTATCTATATTTAAATTACTAGCTTTTTAATAATTAATATTATTAGCTAATATTTAAGTAGAAGTAGTACTATAAACGTCTTATAATAGTATCTCTTATTATATTATATACTTATATAACTACTTATAGCTATAGGTTATTATAGAACTATTATAAGTATAAAGTAAGATATATATAAGTTTTAATAGCTAAATAATAAAAAGTAGTAAGTATAAGTTCTTAGGTATTATTACTTACTATATTAATAAGTAAGATAATATTATAGACCTACCTATTATACTACTATAGTTAATAGGCGCCTATAATAGATATAGGATAGTAAAAGTTATTATCTAAATATTAATAGAGTTTAATATAATAGCTTAATATATTAGCTACTTTATACTTAATAATATAAGTAATAATAATACTATAATAAATATAATTACGTAGATAATAGGCTTTAACCTATACTATTAATACATATATTATAGTCCTTATATAATTAACCTTATTAGCTAGATACTCTTTTAAGGAGAAAATAGTACTTTATATAATAATAATCCTACTAAGACTACTACTAAAAGTAAGTATATAAGTAAGTAGAAGTATAATAAGCCTTTAGGTATACTCCTAAATATTATTAACTATATTAAAATACTATAGTAATATACTCTTTTTACTAACTTTTAGTACCTTACCTATTATAAGCTACTAGCTAATATACCTCCTAATAAATATAGGATCCTTAAGCCTATTAAACTTATTATTATATACTAGAACTCTTTCTACTTATACTTTAAGCGCGCTATATAGCTTTAACTAGTAATTAATATATATATTAACTACTATATAAAGTATATATAAGATAAGGATACTTATACTAAGTTATAGTATAATAAACTACTTTATATACTATACTAGATAAGATTAGATAGCCTTATAATATATAATTAGGTAGTAGTTATAAAGTATATAAATACTTTAAAGCTATTAAAAGCTACTATAAAATACCTTAAGGGGTGTAGTAATAGTAAGAGGTTTAGCTATATTACTAAAGTTATCTTAGTATTTAAGTATATACTTAACTACTATAAATTACGTATACTAGCTTATAAGGCTATTAAGTATAATATTTATAATAAGGTACCTAAGGACTACCTTATAATTAATATATATATAGCGTAGGTAAAAGCTAGTAAGTATTATACTAAATTAGATATATTACTTACCTACTATATAGCTATAATACTCTACTTATATTACTAATTATATTATAATTAATTCTAAGCTACTAAGAAACCTACTTAGCTTAAGTTAAATAACTTTAGTTTCTATAGCTTATAAGCTTAATATAATACTAGTTAACTAGCTATATAATAATAAAAGATACTATTAAATAATATAGATAATATAATTAATAGTATTATTAATCCTATTATAGTTAGTAATAGTAATAAAGTAGCTAATAATAACTATATATAGTAGAAGCTATATACGTAGTAAGTAGAGAAGGGTAGTAAGTATACTAATAACTTTATAAAATACTAGTAATTAATATAAGATTATTATCCTTAACTTAGTAAGCTTATACTTAATATACTTCTTATCTTAGTATTAAACTATAAGTATAAGTATATATTTAGTAAGTTAGGTAATCTCTTAGAGCCTTACTAACAAGGTATATAACTATAGCTTTTAGTATTAATATAGTACGTATAAAAGTAGCGTATAGCTAGTCTATATAATAATAAACTTAATAATAGAAGCTCTATAATAAATAATAAGATAGAAGTATTATATAGCGTAAGCGCGTAGGACGTTAGAGATAGTAGTAATACTAATAGCGATTTAGAAACTTAACTCTAAAAAAAAAGCTATAATATAGCTATTATTACGTATTTATACAGCCTTAAAAACGCTTTAAATATTAAGCTAATTAAGCTAATTAATTAAGCTTATTAATTTTAACCTACTAAGCTAATTAAGCTAACCTAGTGTATAGGTACGATATAATTAAGCTAAGCTAGGGTACCTAGCTTACTTAGCTTAATTGTTAACAACTCTGATATCAACAAAATGAACGTGCTGGTAACAAGGCGCAAGCACAATGCTATTCAATGATATTGTGCTGAATCGCAGTGAAGGTGTATTGGAGGTATAATCCAGATGATCCGGCGCTTCTAAGTGTAGTGCTAGAGTCACCAGTTCAATCGCGGAATCCCAAGCCGTAGACGGCAAGCCGGTGAAGAGGCTGTAGGCAACAATGCGATCGTGATGACACGGTATGCAGTTATGGCTGTCAGCAAAAGTACGGCCGGTGTGTCCTTTTGGCCGTAGCCGTATCCATATCGGGTAGCCTTGAATGCAAGCTCGATAGTTCGATTAGCGGCTCGTGCCGTTGCCCTGTCCAAGGTCAGTAAGGGGTGCGCATACGGTGCGAGCGATAGCACGAACAGTGAACTTAGCAATAACAAGGTTCCATATTGGAGTAACTGTTCGAGTGCTCTGCTGAAATACAGATACCTCAATCGTATCTGGTCCTCAGGATGCATCCGGGTGTATCTAACATTCGATGGATATGGAACGGTCGTGTTATCAGTCACCTGGATAAGTAGGGTGTCTGGTCCAACGAGTGCTGTTGTCTCCAACATTCTCTAAGCACTAGAGATCGTGCAGACATCGAGATGAAGGGCGCTTTCATCGTCGAATACTGAGTCTTTGATCAGATCAGAGACTGTTGGGTTGATCAACGTGTTATTCCCACTTCTCCCACAAAAGAAGAAAGCACTTATGGTGGACAATGAATGAGCCTTCTTTTGGTGATTTCATCCAGATGGGTGAACAACCCCACTGATTGTCGCGATACAGTAGGCCTCCACCAGGAGCTTGAAAGCGATCTTACACTCTCTTGGATGGACGGAAAGACCTGTGCTCCTGTGCTCCCAGACCCGACTGCTCGATCAGCCAAGGAAGTGAGATCCGAGAACTGTCCCGACGTGATTCTGTCATGCCTTACGAACAACATGTTCTGTTGTGTACCACCTTTAATTACGAGCTAGTAGGATCTGTATCACCTATGCACCACAGGTCGATTTGTTCTTGTTGATAGAGTTCCATCGACCGTTGAACCGATCGTATTCGAAAGCATCCGGCAGAAAGTCGTCGTCCAGAAAGAACTAATCGGGCATAGTTACCGCACCTTCTATCCAGCCGTTGTCGCGTGATGTTTCGGATAAATAATCGAAGCGCCACTGCTTACTGCAGATCCAAAGTATGACTTGGAACTTCCTCGAGCATTCTACTCTTGGATCATAAGCACGACAGTTACCGGTACCATTAGGGCCATCTAGATCAATGAAACCTCCATCATGTGCAGACTTGTTAACAATCAAGCTAGCTATTTAATTAAGCTAAGCTAGCTTATAGTAGCTTAATTAATTAGCTTAATTAGCTTAATAGAATTAATAGCTACGTAATAGCTAAGGGGTACCCCTTAGATAAATAGGATTACGTAGTAATAATATTACGTAGTAATAAGACTACGTAATAATACTCTATACTATCCCTATTTTAGCTATTTTAATAGGTACCCCTTAGTTATTAAGCTAAATAAGCTAAATAAGCTAAGCTTATAGATCTTAATTATTAAGCTAATTAAGCTAAGCTGAGGTAGAGGTACCTACTAATTAAGCTAAGCTAGGGTACCTAGCTTGCTTAGCTTGATTGTTGACAAGTCTGATCATGTGGGGTCCTCAATAGGGAAGTCAGGTGGTTGAAGGGGCCGCTAGTTCCAGTCAGTGGTGCATATAAGTCGAGGAGACAAACTGACTCGGTGAAGGTAAAGTGATCCAGACTTGAAATAAGCAGTTCACCTAGGAAGAGTGTGCCCAGACTCTCACTCTTATAAAAAGTCATGAGATGATCCGTTCGCTGACCGCTAGGCCGTGGAACCATGAGGAATGCACTGGAGCGTCCTATGAGGGCCGTTGAGATCTAAAGTGCAGGAACAGCACGGTGTAGATTCACTCTCGGGACGATGTAAGGATTTGGAACCCCATGACAGCCAGGAAAACAAGCGACTAAAGATGGGACAGTTAAGTCGCTTGTGTGGGGCCAGATAGGGCACCCGATAGGAGAGATTTGTTGATCATCCCTACGCGTATAAGGGATAAGATAATGTCTGCGATTGACATGTGCATGCAGAGTTGCTGCAGCTTAGCCGCGAATTGCGACGTCGTAGAGCATTTCGATCAATCGCTAGCGTACAGGCCCGTCTAGTTGAAGCAAAGAATAGACACAGCACCGCACAGAGGGATAATGTGGATGTGGCTACGTGTCGACTTCGATGCATCGCAATCCCGTGTTGCTCTATCAGCAATTCCTGCTGTAAGAGACCGAATGCAAAACCAACAAACCGCAGCCGCAGTCCTCGCAACACGTCGCGGATCCTTGCGCGTCGACGAGAGGGCGCGCGATTTTCTTTTGGAAGGGCATGGATGGTCGGGCTCCAGGAGCCGCGCGGCTTGATTATATTGGCTGCTGATGTTAGCAGTACGATTATACTTCGACAGCTTGCCACGAACGACAACTTAGCCATCTGGAGTTCAGGTCCATCCTTGTCGCTTGTGATGCAGAACGGAAATGTCAGGCTATTACAATGATATGTTGGTGACGCGAAGTCTCGAAAAGAAAGACTTTTACGGATACGAGAAGTTGATGATGGGGTAGAACGAGATAAGGTTCTTTGGTTGCCGCTGCGGTCGCTAGTATGTGTTCTGTTCGACAAGGCTGGAACTCAGGCCCCTTGACTTGCCGCAGTTGGTTGCGCAGCCCAATCGAGAAGGAAAGGCGACAATCAAGACCATGTTTATTAATCCACACAAGCAGTAAACCGCAGAACACATCACCTTACAGAGGGCTACGCTCATGAAAACCGTATATGAGCGACTATCGCTTCTATGCTATGGCGAATGTAGCCCAAGAGGTGTTAAACCTTTGCGACATTACCGCAGTGACAACTCTTGATTAGCTCTTCTGTCTCCTCTGCTGTTCCAAACGCGGCGTTTCTGCGCATTCTCACCCCGAGTTGCCGATCCATAACGGACCTGTAGATCGAGTGATTCTATTGGTAGATTGGTAGTTCCTCGCGTGCTACCTTCTTCTATAATCCGATTCATGACCCTATCGCTGTACGTGGTAGTGCGCATGATTTGGAGAGAGCCCCCCCCCGTGACAGCTCGAGTGCGATTTACCATAGCGTCCTTTAACCAGGTAATACGAAGACGAGACAGAGACCAAAGGTACCCAAATAGGCAGGGTGAGTCCTTCGGGGCTTCCGAACACGTATGCGAGAGTGTAACGTCGCTTTTCGATCTCTTAGAGGCTTACTATACCGCGATAATTATTAGGTGGAGCTTTAAGGAACGGTTGATTGTACAGATTTGATTCCGATTCGCTGGGTCTGCTTCATCTGTGTCACCGCTGTACCGTGGTTCTTGGCGTGGTACCGTGGTTGTCGTGGTATCTTAAGGAAGGCTGCCTCAGCATACTGGAATATGCAAGAAAAGACGGGCGGAACAAGCGAAGTGATGGATGTGGTCGTGTGACTGAAAGCAACGCAGCTCTTCGAACACGTATGCTGGCTTGTATATTGTTGTCGTCACCAGTACAGTAGTATGAGAAGTTGCGGTGTTCAGGAAGGAGACCCTGACATTTCGCACGAAACCTTCGACGATGGTTGGCGGAAACTGGATGCAGATTGTCTTGAAACGACGATTGTGCGTTGACTCGTACACCACCTCCGCAAGCAGCGTTCCTGCTAGGATGGTGCTAGCATTCCGGGATTGCATAACGTCGGAATCTACTTTGTGCCCTCTCGAGACATCACCCACATCGATCGCGTCAGAGTGTCTCTGATTGTAGTTAAATGTGCGCCGTGGTGGTTCTTGTATAACTCGCGCATGGATAGGCCGTCTTCAGGGCGAAGTTGAACCTGGTTCCAGAGGGGGTTAGCATGCTGACAGGACAGAACAGACTCGGGTCGTTCTAGCCAGATTCGTCCAGCGGTCCGTCTGCGATGCCTTCCAAGGCGACAATCTATATCTAATTTGGGCAGGTGACGTCGGCCGTGTATGTCGCGTCCTGTCCTGAGTCGCACACGTCATGTTGTTTCCAACACCACTATCAGTAGAGTCGGCGACCGGTGATGGTTCGTTGGTAGGATCGCGTGGCCGATAGCTGATGTAGAACCTCCTGATTGTTTGATTCGCTATTGTCCGGTATTGGGATCAGCATGCGCTTCGCAATAGTCGAATACTAGCTAGAAGATCCGCTTTACGCTATCAACAATAAAATACATAGCAGAACGGAGGTTCGAGCGGTGCGTACAGGCCTGGGGAGTCTGCGCTACGGTCAAACATAGCATGCGACCAGAAAGCTGCTGCGGATCGATTCTAGATCGAACGGGCCTTCAGCCGCACAGCCTCTAGTGCTTCCTCGTGTATACGACGGGAGCGATATCGCATATTCGCCCAGTGCGTGAGTACGGCTCGTTGTGGGGATCGATCGATTCGCACGGTCGCTTACGTTTAGCGTGGGAACGTTTATAGGCATCCGCTGTTCGTCAGGACGTTGGTGAATGACAAGACTACCTGCAGAGGGTTAGACGCAACGTCAGTATATGGTTTACGTGCAACTTGTTCAGTCATGACGCACCTGGTGGAAAGATAGTCACAACTGATATCAGTGGGAGAAGGAACCCACAGAACCAGAGTGACCGTGTTGTCGTAAGGAGGCTGAGCTCATGTAACCGCAGTGGACTAGTAGCGATGGAAGAGAGCGCATCGATGTTGGATAAGGATAGTGCATTGTGAGGTGAAGACCATCAGGGTGGTTGTGCAAAGGCTGTGGATGCGCAGGTGGCGAGCGCTGTCGAGAAGGCGCGTGCGAAAGCGATGGATAGGGCGGTGGTATCGTCGCTTCGGCGAATTGTCGGTCCAAGAAGTAAGAGTATAGGTAATGCGCGACTGCCATCGAAGTGGCTGGCGGAACAGGCAGACGACAGATGCCGGCGTCGTCAAGCCCAAAGGGATGTATGGCAACGGCCGAGGCTCGGAGTCCAACTGCGCTCCTTTTGTGTAATCCGAACCGCTATTCCCAAAGCCGCAGGCTGAGAGTGGAGGGGAGGCGTTGCAAGCATTTGACGCGTTAGATGGTGGTGAATCGCGTCGTGGTTGACGTAGTAGTGGAGTGAGGCGTATTTGCGTTGGTGGGCGCTACGTAGTCAGTAAGTGGCGGCCTTTTGACGTATTCCCCGATTGGCCGCGTCCGAGAGAAGGCCCTGGCGAGCGCAACGCGCACGTTGTGGTGAAGCGTCGTCTGCCCGCCTCGTCTAACAACAAGAGCACAGCCATCCGTCAGCTCGAGCCGCTGCTTCTCTTGGCCGGGAAGATGACGCCACCGCCACGCGTGCCGTGCCTGGCATCTCCACCAAGCTCGACTTGGAGCTGTCCCGCCGCTTTCTGCCCCCGCCGCGGCTCCACACGCAGGCCCAGGGCACTACACTGCACACACCCGCTTCTCCTCTTCCCGTTTCTGAGCTCCCAATGGACAAGACCCACGGGCGAGCCGCACATGGCTGCCTACCACCGAAGCGCAAGGCTGCGACTGCCCGCGCCGCCTTTGTAAGTGAAAGGTGAGGATAGCATATATGCTGTGCATCTTGAACACGCACACGCATGTAACCAAGTATGCATCTCTCACTCTTGTCACTCACAGGTCTGCGCGCATCCTCGTATGCACTTACTCCCATCACCATCCTCTTCAATCTCGCCTCCATGCCCCCACTCACTCGAGACCTCCGTGTAGAGGCCAACGAGCGTCGTTGGATAGAATGCGCTCGTGGCACTGCTTACCATGGACAGATTGCTTACTAGCGATTAGACTCTGGACGTCGACGACAACATCTGGTCCGAATGACTCTCGCGTCACTGTCGCATTACTCTTCCATCATCTCTGTACTTACGAATTCTTCCATCATCTTCCAGAGTACAAAAACCCCCCGGTTCCATGTCGAAACGAACGAGTGCGGTGACGAACGCGTGTTTTGGCTATTGTCGAGGCTGACGGATCACATTGGCTCTTCTCAATGCACTGGGTGGTCAAAGTCATTCGAATGCGATCCCTTGATTTCTCTAAGCATCAACAAGTTTTCTAGGCTAAACCACCCCCAGCTGGCACCCCTTGTGCTACAGTGGAATGTCTTGTCTGGTCGATGTTCTCGCGCATATCAACCTCTTCCACACCCCGCTCATGCGCCACGTCCCAATATCTGCCGTCTGGAAAAAAAATTGACCGGAAACACCTTGTAGTTCCGTTAGCTGCGATCCTAGGCCAAACACAGTGTCTAAGCATAAACTCACAGTCGCGCAGACGTCGGGAAAAGACGGGTCGCAAAAGACTGACAGAACAGCCTTACTTGGGGCATCCCTTTCCCCATCCCGTCTTCGGATCGCAGCAGTTCGCGCTGCAAGTGGCCTTGACCGAGTCGGGGCACAGGTTGCCGTCTGCAAAACGGATTTCGCCGCCCGTCTTGGTGCCGGGGATGATAGTGGTCCAGCCGTCTTGGGACGTGCGCGCCTTGCGGTCACGGAAGCAGCAGTTGTTGTCGGTCCACTTGACGGTGCACTCTGCAGACGTGACCGTGGCGAAGATGCCAATGGCTGCGACGACAGTCGAGAAGATGGTGTTGGAATGCATCTTGATGGGGTGGGTAGGCAAAGAGATTGCTTGAAAGAGTTCTTGTAGAAGCGAGAGTGGGAGTTGTAATGAATGTAGTTGCTGTTGGAGCTGATGGTGGTGGGGAGTTACTTTGGGCGGCACAACTGCATGTCTTTATAGACATTGCGAACCATAGCGCGATGAGGTCGATTCGTGAACAGCAAGGACATGACACCATGTTTACAGAGCTAGCGCCTTGGGTCTCCTGGAAGTCGTAATGCGTGTACGCCCTTGAGCCTCTGGTACGAATAAAGCCGTCGAGGCAGCGCATCATTACCGCCGTTGACCTGAGTCGTGGTAGGAACAAAACCATACGATGTTGATAGAGCCAAGGCTTGAGGTCTTCCTAAAGCTGTAGTGCGTTTACGCTGTCGGTCTCTTGATACGAGTAAAGCCGTCGAAGTTGCGTACAGTTAAAGCCGTTGGCCCGTGTACCTAGGTAGTAGCGCGAACTAAACGACACCATGTTGATAGAACTCAGACTACCTAGGCAGAGTTCCCCTTGAAGCTGTAGCGCGTTTACGACGGGGTTTGTAGTAGAGGTACAGCTGTAGGCCCGACCAAAGCCACACACAGCGAACCAAAGCCACACACAATCAACCGTTCCCCAAAGCTCAACCTCAATGATTATCGCGATACAGTAGGCCTCTACCGCCGAAAAAAAGCGATCTTTACACTCTCGCAGTATCAGGAACGAAACAACATATTGTTTATGGAGCTAAACATTGGAAACCTAGATTCCCCTTGAAGCTGTAGCGCGTTTACAACGGGGTTTCTAGTAGAGGTGACGCCGTTGGTCCGTGCTGTAACAAGGATAGAACGTCCTTGGGGAGCTCGTGATATCGGCGCATCGCCTTTGCGCAAAAATATCGGTGAGACTATCAGACATGCGCTCCAGGTGTGCCGAATTCCCTAGTCCTCACAGAGGATCTACAAGAGGTGCAATTTCGAAAATGTGTTCACAACCACAATCCTCTCTGTAATGCAATGGCCATTGGGCTGTGCTTTAGGGAACGGTTTCAAGGCTGGATGGTCGTACCGAACATGCGCATTGCGCACAAAGACAAAGTCCAGCTCGACTACGAACTACTCTGCCTTGCTACAAGACAGTCGCACTATAGCCTATGTGTGGCTCGAGAATAACACATATGTTCTAGCGCTTATGCTTTGAGGTCAAGCGCTTACTCCTATCTGGCTCACACACGTTTGAGTGAGTAGCACCGAAACAGGTAAAGCCGATCAACCTCCGCAAGAGCGCTATCTAATTGCGCTTGTCGAGTCGGGTGATCAAGAGAAATCAAGAAGAAACAACAAGCATGTTTAACCGTACTAGTTGTAAACACCTTCATGTTCCAAGCAATTCCAAGGTTACCAAGGAGTTACCACAGCTCTCTCACATATATAAAGCCATGTTCTTCTTGTTCGTACAGCCATCATCGCTCAGCTTCATTCACTCTCACAGCTCCAACAGCAACAGCCACCTTCTTTCAAGTCCAACTCATACCTTCTTTGAGCCTCACCTACCGCATCAACATGCATTCGACTACCATCTTCTCTGTGGCCATTACTGCCCTCAGCTTCTTTGCCACGACCACATCGGCTTGGTGCGACGTCAAATGGCACCTTGAGGACTGTTGCCTCCGCGACGACAAGGCCCGATACAAGCAAGGACCCGGCTACGCAGACGGAGACTTCTGCAACGAATGGGTCAGGAGTAGGTGCAATGCCGACTGCTGCTCCATGAGCACTGGAAAGGGCATCGGTTGCCCCAAGTAAGCTTGTGGGCATATCGGCTTTTGGAAAATCCTGGACCGGGAAGCCTCCTTATGCGCACTGCTGTTTCTTGCCTAACGAGACATGCATACAAGGCCGCCCTGGATATCACTACGGTGTTCCTGATACTCGAACGCCTTGCCTATAGGGTTGAAGGATTATATGGCTTTATAGACCTTTGTACATGGTGTAAATACAATCCGAAGTCGATACAATTATACTTTACTCAAACCCTTTCTCCTCCCTCTCTGATACCATCAAGCACCAAGTACTCAGCTATCTATCTAGCGAAAGCCTATGTGCTACGCACGTGTGCTCTGCATGTATTCCTTATAACATAAAGCACTAGGCGACCGCGCGCACGGCTAACAGCTATGCACAGCTTTACTTCTACTCTAACACAGCTTAACAAGAACGCAGTGCACTAATCACTTCGCCAGATTGCTGTGTCGCCACCAACCGGCTGCATGACGTTTGCTTTAGCGATCGAAGGTCCTGTTATCTCTCTTTTGTTAGCACATCACTACTCGAAAGTCAATTCACAACCAGGAACATCTTCGGCACGTATGCGGATACCTCCTTGCGGTCTGCATCAAAACCCAGCTGATGACGCTAGACGCTGTACCGAACCTTGACCTACAATACTCTGATGTGCGGTACGTCTTTTGATGAGAGACTTTTGCGTATGGAACATATGGGTTTCGAAAACCTTGAGCTCCGACCACTGGGCACAATATCTATAAGCACAGATCGTGTGGATGGACTGAGATTGATTGAACTCGAACAGTCTGTTTCTCGCTCCAGGCTTTTGTAACACGACAAACTATCTTGGGGGGGTTTCACTTCCTTGAATAGTCAAAAGTAGACTAGACATATCTGTCTATATCCTCTATACCGCGTCACTTTGGTCAAGACAAGTTTCACCCGTCTTAGCTACGGTTTATCTAGCTTCCGGGGTAGCGTCAGCAGCGGCTTGCAGGGGATACTCGCTTTCTGGCGCAAACCTCTCGTATGCAAGCCCATTTAGCATGTCTGCTTTTACTAGTCTACTTTTACCTATCCAAAAGCACAAATACCGGCCGAAATCTAGAATATCGCATAGCAATTGACAAGACAT
Organism: Alternaria dauci; assembly: GCF_042100115.1. Classification (NCBI taxonomy): domain Eukaryota; kingdom Fungi; phylum Ascomycota; class Dothideomycetes; order Pleosporales; family Pleosporaceae; genus Alternaria; species Alternaria dauci. The sequence goes on from NC_091275.1 coordinate 297,934, forward strand.
GCCGGATTTCTAAAGCTTAGTGATTTTGGTCCCTAGATACCAGAATATGTGCGCCCTTATCGGATTCTCTCTAACTCTCTTCGCAATTTCCGTACACGCAATCTAGAGCAGTTCATCAATGCTCTCGTCTAAGATAGGCGTGTCGTTGCTTAGCGACTAGACAAATCTCTACAAAGAGAAGGCCCCAGATCTCAGTGCTATAAGGCGTTCTCCCATAGCATAGAGGCGCGCCAACGTCACGTCTTCAGAGTGATGCAGGATCTCGCAGGGGAGAATTGATTAACTGCGGTAAAGGTATTCAATAAAAAAATCAAAAAGCTTAGGGTCTTCGTCTATTAGTTTAATAGCATTTTCTTCTGCTACCTTAAACCTACTCGTTAGGCTGTCAGTAAAGCTATCGGACGCAGAAGTGAGATAGTTAAGATAGACGTGCAACATTATCAAATAGGCGACAGTAACTGTTACGACGGGAGAGGTAAGGAACCTACTTAGGCTAAGAATAGCGGCGCACGCGATATAATGCAAAGAACATACTGCGAGAACTTAGGCTTTTTGTATAGCAACCCTTTAAGCACCGGCACTACCGTAACGCATATTGTATCTATGCAGCGGTAGCAGCGAATAGATTAAGAATGCGTCTAGAGAGTAATCTCAGAACCGTTAGATATAGACTGATAAGATCCCAGCTATAATGCTAGCAAAAATAGACGCAATGTTTTGCGTTATCGCAACATCGTTCATAGACGTCGGCAACCCCCGCAGAGGGGCACGCAGCACAACAGTGCGGGGTATAGAGTGCAGTGTCACTGTAGGGTTCAACGGGATGCGTAGAGTCTTGTATACTACTAGAGCTATCTAGTACATGAAATCGCCCCTCCAAAGTAATGTCAGACAATGGCGTAACGCGGGCCTGCTGTCGGAACACCGTATATGCCTAGTATCTCATCATGGCTTCACCTTCTGTCTCTTGTCCTCTCTCGATGCTGCGCTTTCGCTACATGTTACGCACAGACATTCATAATTTTCCGTAAAGCTGCTGCCGTAATCAATCGTAATCTCCATGCCATCCTATATATCCTGCAGTGCGCGAAGCATCAGCCGTGCTCGGCCGGAGATAATCTCTACCTTCAACTCTGCACAAGGGTCGCAGGCATGGTTGACCAGTCGAGCCCAGTTGTTGAAATGTTCGTACGATAGTAGGTAAGTCATGCCTACATCCGGGTACGAGGAGAAGGATAGCATGTAGGAGCTAAGACGGACGGATCCTGGGCACGATAGAGTACAAGGATAGGCTGAGGGAATGGAGTGGTGGGAACAGCCGTTAATATAGATAAGGGTTGGATGTCACCATGACACTGTCATCACGAACTAATATATCCCAAAAGTAGCTAGGTATTCCCAGACGGTCCCCACTAGGTAGATGCATATTAATAGCAATGCATGCCTCTGGGCATAGCTTGTATACGACGGTATTGCTTACCAGCCCCGCATTGCCACGTCCCCATCTGTCTCGTGCGCTTGTTCTATTTCCCCATCTCCTTGCACGCGTGCTGTCGGTGGTGATGGTCTGGCGGACACGCTAAGCCCGATGAGGCCAACACCTGTGAGTCTGGACAGCGATTGGACGCGACGCATTCTACACTCTAGACTCACCATGCGCCCAAGGGAGGCGTCGAGGGACGTCTGCCTTGAAGCGTACGAGACGTCAAGCAAGTGTCGGAGCACTGGGGCGGCGACTGGTGGTCAGTACTCAGCAGCACGGCGTCCTGATCCAGCAGGTGCCTTCGCACACAACCGTGCTGTCTACCTCGGAAATTACTCAGGTAACGCTCGGCTAATCACGACAGCTATCACCGAGATCTATTAGTTCCGTAGAGTACGGCGTGACGACGTCTTCAACAACGAGAAGAGCTACAGCAGCAGCAACACGAGCTATTTCGGCACGCATCAAACTGGCGTCCAACACCTCCTCAGACCGGTCGCGCCGGCTAGAGAAGCGCCAGGGCGGGGGTTCCATGTCACCCATCAGGAAGAAGCACGCCAGACGACAGACCAGCTACCGCAAACCCCCCCGTCCGGAATCAGCACTCCTCACGCTCGCCATCCATTGAGCGTCCGCGGCGAGATTCTCCAGGTTTGCCAGCCGACGACACCACCAAATTGGGGGATTCGATTTGCGTAGAGAGTCCGTTCGATCGCAATCGCTCTCCGCACACCCACGCACCCGAGAATAGTACCCTAGATGAGGACAGCCGCCTAGGTCAGAACATGTCGCCGGAGAATGACGACGACCAATCTGTCGCCAACGCCGACGACGCCAACGACGCCGACAACAGCATCTCCACCCCTCAGGAGGCTGAAGCAGACTCAAGGTTTCTCAATCTGCTCAAAAACGACAAGCACTATGGACCCATCATGCGACTGCTCTTGCAAGAGAAAAGAAGCTACCGGCTGCTCAAAAACGACGCTGTTGAAGCAAAAGCCCGCTCTGTCCAAGCGGAAGCCGCCCTCTGTACCACGGCATCCCAAATGTATGAGGCACTAGAGCTCGACTCTGCGCCCAACCAAGCCATGTTAGAGCACACGAAGGCCGATGTAACAACTCGACGGCAACACCACCGAGCCTATCTTGCTCATCTATCACGTGAGATGAAAGAAATTGAACGGTTTGCTACTCTTGGTGTCGCATCAGCTTCTCGCGACTTGGCTGCATTTGAAGCATCGAAGAACAGCTGTGAAGACGAGATCAACCAGCTCGAGCTCCGCTGTGCGTCGATCGGAGAGTGTATCGCCAAGATGGAGGTCGTGGTCAAGGAGATGGAGTCGTCCAAGGAGAACGGCGTGCGCGTAGACAAAGCCCTTCTTGAGGGTGAGAGCATAAGAAAGATGGTGAGGGGATATATAGGTCGGCCCAGCGGAAAGCTTTCTATAGGAGTTCTTGAAAGTCTTTTGGAGGATGCTGAAGACCACTGGCATGGTGGCAGTCGTCGCGCGCGCAATGACCCCACTTTCCATGTCGTTGTACTGCTCATGCGCCTTTTGCATGCAGCGAAGGCGATTATTTGTTTCCCATGTTCAATGTGTATACGTGTTCCCAAGAAACTCGTTGCAGCGCACAATATCGATCCCGGATTCTATACAGGTGGACATCTTTAGCATTACATTTAGTCTCGTTCATGCGCCAAAGGCTAAGCTACAGATCACAGTCATTACAATTGCAGCATTTCGCAGCGCCATGTCTATGAAAAGTACGCATGGACCACATCAGCCCCACCGCTAGACCTCATCTTCAAAGTCGTCGACGACGGGGCGAGACTTTGACTTCCGAGCAACCTTCTTGACCTTGTCACCAACACGCTCTTCCCGCTTCTCCAGCTCCAACTAGCCAAAAGGGTGCTTCTTGGTCAGACCAGCGCGCTTGGCACCACTCGACTTCTTTGGCAGAGCTCTCAGCACAGCGACCTTGACCTTCTTACTTGGTGTACCCATGTCCTCTTCACCCTCCTTATCCTTGACAATCTCCTCGCTCTTCACAAACATAACGTCGTTATCGTCTTCGTCGTTAGCAATGCCCCGCTTCATGCCCCGTCCGCCCTTGTTTACACTGACCCCGCTCTTCTTAGGAGTGACAGTCATCTTCTGTACAACCCCACCACCAATACCAGCATTAGACTCGTCGTATCCCACAAGCTCACGCATGCTACGGCTCTCTGCACGCAGAGTACTCACCCGGTTCCGGATACTACCCACACTCGAGTCCGGACAGGCGCGCGAGATTTCCGCGTAGTCGGCGGGGATGACAGTGCGACCAAAGGTGAGAAGAAAGAGCTTGCGGTCGTTGGCGGCATCCCAGGTCATCTTTGTTGGACTAGCAGAGGAGGAGAAGGAGAAGGAAGAGGCGACAGGTTCCTTTTGGGCAGAGGGGAAGGGCCACACCAGGCCCTCTGGCTCTGGATCGATGGAGCATTGCAGTGGCGAGTACCCTCTAGGCGGTGAGAAGTTTCGCGGTTTGGTAGCGCGCTTGGGGGTGGACTTGGAAGACATGGCAGGGGAAGTGTTGTTGTTGTTGAACCGATTGGTCGCGTGTCTTTGAAAGGTGTGAAGATAGGCGAGTTGACGTCGGTACTGTCTGAATGGTTATTAGTTACACAGTCGGAGGCGTGGGTAGAGTGGGCCAGCGGGCGACGAGACCCAAAGAGGTGGAGCTTACCGCGTGTCGCGCTCTGCAGACCACGAAGATATCCAGTGATGCTCCGCCTACTGAGTGCTGGTTGTTTAACAATCTTGGATGCCGATAGATATGCGACGCAGACTATCAGTGTTGGTGGTGTATAAAATTCGCAAGCGAAGGATGTGGCTCGTGTTAGCGCAAAGACCTAACTGTATTGGGTAGTACAGGTGAAGCAAACCTCAAGTTCGCCTGTCATACCTCGCTCAGATGTCGGTAACGCTGGATGTGTACGATGAAGCAGTGCCTTGCATGGATTGAGATAGGTGATGGGACTTGAATCGAAAACTAGGCTATGAGTTGCCAAACTTGAATATGCTACGTACAGCGTCGCGTCACCTAACCTTGGCTTCTGGTATCCATAGACGCCCATCTGGGATGTCTTTGGTAGCCATCTGAATAGTTCTTTCATAGTTGCGACACCGGTAACAGCCTTGTTCAGTGATCAGCGCAGCAGCGTCAAGCCTGCTGTCCTCTACTATCTCCGTTTCGTGCGCCACTGATGGCGGATCTTCAATCTGGACCGCGTGACTCTGGTATGATCAGCGTAAGCTATGACAACAGTACCTAGACAAGGTGCTGGGCAGATGGACGCGATGGGGCAGTCGTCATGTAGGTGGGGTGGCAATGTGAAGTCGTCGGCTCGAGTATGAGCTTGGAGCCACGTGTCGCTAACGAACCTAGCGGCACCCACATGGCCAAGATGCTAGCAACACAGACGAGCAACAATTGGCAGGAAGAAGCACGCGAAGAAGGGGTGCTAAGGCAGAGGGTAGTTCCGTTATTGCGGTCCGTTCCGTTGGGCCGGCTGCACCGTCGTGGTATACGGTACCAGGACCTTGCTGTGGTGCCCAAGCAAGCCAACGAAGCAGCGGGACCAAGGAAAAGAGCGTGATGGCTCCGAAATACAGCCGTCGCGAACCCCCCGCTCTAAGCCAGCTTTGGCTCTGTCCGTTGTCCTCTTTAGGTGCCGTTCCTCCGGTCCAATACTCGCCTGTCGCACTATTATCCCTTGAATGACCTCGCGAGCCTGATGTCCTGTCCAAGTCGACCCCATATGATGCAACCGACGGCCTCTTGCTGTGCCGTAGTCGTGGACTATCCTTTATCGTTTCGACAGTGTCGTTGTGGTTTCCGGCCCGCTGCTGTTATCTGCGTTTGGTGGGTTGGGCGGGAAAGGTGCGACATGGTGCCGTGGCTTGAAGAGAAGGATCAGCGGTGGTAGAAAGGAAGGGGGTGAGAGGCTGACGACACCTCTGGTTTCGCATTTCGATACTGCGTCCCATGCACTCGCTCCACAGCATCGAGCTTCGCAATACGCCGCGGTGTCGGCCTCGTGTCCGGCGACGACGGCACAGCCTGCCCTCTGCGCTCGGCGAAACTCTCAAACTCCTTGTCCCAACCCGCCTCGAGATGCATGTGGTGATCTGGAGTCGTCAGCTCCGGGTTGTATGGTTCATGGCGGCACTCGATGCCCTCGCGCCAGCCGTCCCCGTCGGGATAGGGGATGACGAGGCGGCCGCCCATCCTCTCCATGATCTGCTCCGGGGTATCGCATGCGCGCGCGGGGTGCGAATAGCGTGGTCCTGGCGTGGGTTAGATGTTTGTGCACAGCCTCTCCACGGCGCCTGTTGCGTACCTCTGCCTGTTCTCAGCCGAAGAAGAGGGCTTGCGGCGGAAACAGCACATGTGCGCCGTGTGCAGCAGCGAAGAGTGCAGTGTCGAGGTTGTGCATCAGGGGCGTGCTTGGATCCGCAGCGGCGCAGTCGTGCGTGTGGAGGATTTCCTTGTCAAAGGACAACCCTTGCTTGGCGCTTCGTGGTTGGCACCGTGTCGGCCTGGTGTTGCTGCGCAATGGCGTAGACAACCCGCCCGGAGCTAACACCTCGCCCACCGATATCAACACCAACACGCGACCCATAACCACCGCCGCCTTCACAACGCCCATGGCACGCGCAAATGACGCGCTCGACCACTTCTTCTTCCTGGGCAAACATGGCACGTCTGCGACTGAGCTCGCACGACGGTGGGAGTCGCGACACCCGCGGACAGTGTCCGAGCTACGATGCCGCCCCGGGCTATGCATGGTCCAAGTAGGTCCAGGTACTCCAAGTACGGGCACACAATACCTCCCTCCCAGTACCACATGAGCTAACTGTAACGGTAGAACTTCACGGCTCTCGTCAACCCATCTCCCATCCGTCAGGCGCATCGAACAAGCCCACCTCCCCTCCGACACGCCACCCGACCGCCCGCCAACACGAACATGGCTCCAGCCCTCTAGGGAGGACACAACAGACAAGATAGCAATCAGTGGAATACAACCCTGTGATAACGGTGTGACTACATTCGCATCACGCGCAGAAGAGGGTCGTGGGGGACGAGCATGCAGAGTCCATCATGCTTGGTCGATGGATGTATGCACATGTTTCGCTGGACGCGTCATGCGGCAGCACTCTGTCATCCTGTATCGTTAGTGAATGACTGCGGTTGTTGGATGCATTCTCTGGGGTATGCGACTCACGAGAACCACGGTGACATGCCGAGGACCATGGTACAGCGGTGACCCAGACAATCCCAACCAGTCAACGCCAAAGCCATACAATCAATTCTTCTCAACGCACAACCCAACAACCACCGCCATGCCAGACCTCCACCAGGAGACTCAAATGCGACTCTACACACTCGCGGCTATACACGTCGTCGGCCCATTCGTAAACATTTTTCGCGATTGCGCGCCCTATACCACCGCAGCTCACGAGCAGACGACCGTTCCGAAGCACGCGAGCACCGATCCAATGGCAGCACACACGCACCAAAAGCGCCAGCTTGGGCATATCGATGCATGGGCCACAACTTGACGTCTTGGCGACTGTGGACATACTCCTGTCGGTACGGCATGTAGCCACGGAACAACATGGACGGCTTCTTCTGCTATGCTGCAAGGTCAACACGGGCAGTATGAGACTGCAGTCGCCCTTGGCTCATCAATAGACACATGTTGCAACGGTTGTGCGCATTGGGGAAGAGGACACTGCAAAGCCCTCTTTGGATCGCGCAAGGGCCATTGACCAGGACAATGGCCGAGATGACGGCGTCGGCGCAACTGAAAAAGACACTAAGCGCTCAGGCTATCTGGAGTACGTGGCGTTGTGGAGAGACAAACACGATGCTGCGGCACGTAGCCAAGTATGAATGCTAAAGACTCCACAGGCAATACGAGTACTTGTTCGTAAATCAACGCCAGAACGCACGTAAACACCTCATTCACAATCGTCTTCCCATCTCGCACGAGTCGCGCACACGACACACGGGTTTCGGGACGAAGGATACACTGCACTGCCCTTATATTACCCCCAGCGCGCATCCTTCCATGTTCTACCGAATTACTACCTGCTCAAGCACGCCATATACCTAGCCGCACAAACGAAATCCCGAGTTTGTGTGCTCAGGGGTGAATAAGATGTATGCTTATACTTGCGAATTTTCTGATTTTGAGAGAATCTGTTCGTTCACATCGTTGAAACAGCATCGCACCCATGGTACGGCAATGACCTTCAGACGATGAGCAACTCACAATTACAGAATCACCAACGCTACTTGTTGTCAGAAGTGACCATATATATACGCATCTACAACCTTCTCCCTCAGGTCATTGAGAAATGAAGAACTTGTAATTAGCTCAAGCTAATATAGTCGACAGGCCTATTCATCGACCAAATCGTGACCGACATACGGATTCCGACATCCGACGATGTAGCTGATTTCCAAGCTGTAACAGCGCATTTGATACATGTTGCAGTAGCGGTATCGCCTACGGTAAGACGAGTACGAGGGCAAACTTGCATCCATTCAGCAAAGCAGCTCTCTGCAACAGCTTTCCCTCGAGGAAGAGCAAGTTTCAATAAGTAATCGCAGGAATCTGAACTTAAAACGCGGCGCAGAGCAACACAAGTAGGACTTTGTGGATGGGAGCCATGCGGGCACGCAGCCAACCATACGCCAACATGATCACCCAACGGCTTGAAGCCTTGGATGCTGCCCCATGTCGCTGCCCTTTGCCGTTGTTCCCTTCCCCACTGTTTCATTTCCCAGCAAGCCATGCTTATTGATGATCGTTCAGTGTTCCAGCTGGGTTCTATCATTGAGGTGAGCATACCCGGTCTTGATCCCATATGACCCACTTTACCGCCATCGCTTCTGCCCTCATATCGTTCCCCAAAGCTCAACCCAATGATTATCGCGACGCGCAAGCCTCCCAGGAATCTGGAAAGCGCCTCTACTCTCTGATGGTTTCTGCCCTCATCATTCCAATCTTATGGACCGTGGCCACAAGCTCATACTTAGGACTCGTCAGCGTACGCCTATTTCCATGGAGGAGAGCAGCCCAATCCTCTCGTTGATACCACCAGGGCAGATCACACTCGTCAATCCTTCACCTCGCTGATTATCAGGGCTCTTGGTCTAGGTAACTTGTTAGCGTCTGCCGACGGTCAACTTGGATGAGAGGCTGGATGACAGCAGTGATGGAAACGCTGAGTACGTACAATAATTTCCAGCATGGACTCAGAGTTGTCGCTCCATCGCGAAGCATGGTATCGCCGCTCGGATCCTTTCCTCACGTCACTCCATGCATTCAGACTCCTCGGCCGATGATTTCATCGGCGCTCTATGATCCTGATTTCGATCCTTGCATGCTTGCCCTCAATATAGTTTCACCTGTGATTGTTTGGTCCATAGGTGGCTGCTCCCACGCAAAGTTGTTTCGAATTCATAACAGGGTGATTAGGCTGCGCGGTCATTCTGCTCTCCTTAAGGTTGGCTTCGCGGTAGACTAACCGCACGACCTTTCTTTGATCACATGTGCTGGACATGTCCAGGACCTTCTGCTATCAGTCCTCGGATTTCTGAATACAGATCTTTAAACAATTGCGTTTGGATCAAATGACGGTGATCTGATCGCTTTGAGGCCAGACTTCACGACCGGAGACCAAAACTGATGGCTAATGAAGGGATACTGCTGGCGAATAGAGAAACCTATCGGCCAAAGTTCATACAGTGACCCCGATAACGAGCTGTTCGTAAGCCTTACGCACTGAAGGGCTCGGGGGGAAGTCTTTGCTCCGGCTATAGGGATCAAAAGGTCTTGTCACCTTGTGAGTAAACAAACAACAATACCAATCTTGGATAGCTGTTTGAATGCGATACAAAGGAGATGCTGCAATCATCCAGTTCATTACTTACTCCAGATAGCCACTGATCTCAGCTCACGAACAGCGATAACCCGACCACACTCGTTCCTGAGTGTGCGATATCCGGGCATTGGCTTGCAAGATCCTTGATACAATAGACTGCATACTATGAAGAGCTATCTTCCTTTTCGAATAGGTCTGTAAGCTCGTTTTAACCACTAAGTACACGTCTATTCGCTGTGTTCGAAAACTTTTGGGGCCGTATCGAAACAACATTGTAGTCTTTCGTGTTTCTACTTCTTTTGCCGAGTCGAAGTCTCCAGACCAAACGACTCGCATTAAATTAGAAGCTGTCGGGTCAGTAAGACCTCCGTTCGAATGGGATTCGTGAGCCCGGTGTAAGGATCGGGAATGGTCCACTGCCGGGTACCGCCTTGTATGGAATATGCTCAGGAATTGACTCAAACACGACACTCGATGGAGGACAGCTTTGGAAAGCTTTGGGAGACTGTCAAGTTCACATGCGAAGCTGTTTCCTCCAATGTTCGCATGTGTAGTGCAATCTGACTTTGTACTTACTCATTCATCACGTGAAAGATCGAAATGGAGCTTACTAAGCAGCCAAGCCGTGGACTCTGCACACACCTCTAACCCCACGATGTGTAGCCGCAGAACTATTAGCTTCGCGAGTCAGCTCTACAGGGATGGCGATAAAGAGTAGGAGCCAGCCTGGACAAATCTCCCGTTGTGAATGAAATGCATGATGGTCGTGCGAAAAACCAAGGCCACACAATAGTTCAACCGTTCCTCACAGCTTACCTCCATGCCGAAGGCCATGCAAATCAGGTCCCTATGAGACCCAAACGCAATTTGACACATTTGTGGGTGGTTTTCAGAGCGGAAAGCGCGTGAGGTGGTGGAACCTTGACGCAGTTGTGTGCGAGGGTTGCGATCAGCGCCGAGCGTCTTTGGGATATAGGATTGTCAGAGCCCTTGCTCAGGCTCGAAGATATTTGGAACCTCAAGCGCAGCATGATCGGTCTTGCACTGGGGGTGGCTGCGGCGTTGTGTCATTGATAGTGGCTGATGGTGGCTAGTGAGGACTAGCGGTGGCTCGTGGGGCACTTGGCCGTCCCCTGAAGGCTTGCATCGCTAGCTCTACACAAACAACCCAAGCACGACTATCCGCATCATCAAATACCAGCTTGCCCCACCATTTTCGCGACATGCAGCGGCTCTGCAATTCCATGGTCAGCATATTGCTCGTGCTGGCGGGGTCACTGTAGCGGCTTGGCATGCCCGTGGGCGCAGTCGTGTTGCTTGGTCAACCACACATGCTCAACTCTGGCGGCCTTTGCCAAAGACGTCGCAACCTCTTACACGCCCAACGACACGACGACGATGCCGTACGCTCGCCCCCCAGCCACGCCGCCCCAACTGCCCAAGTTACCGCGGCGCCCGCAGATTCTCTTCCGCCACCCCGGCTACGACGACAGCATCAATGTCCTCTTCAAACTATATGCGATCGATATGGAGACGGGCGGCGGCCGTGGCAACGGGGAAGAGGCGTCGCAGCGACCCGAAACCCCAGGCCTCTATGCGCAGTTCGCTCTCGACGCCTGCGCGATCATTGCAGGCAATCGTTTCGACGGCTGGCTCTCGACATCACGCAACTCTGACACGCGCGACACCCGGGTCGACCCCAATAGCACGTTGGTCGAACGCAGCTACTACTACCACCTCGATCACAACGAAGCCATCGATGGACCTGTTGGGGACCCGTACCGCATCGTCCCCAACTTCCGCGAATGGCACTTCCCACACGACCAAATCCCAGCGCATTGGGAGCAGCTCTCCGCGAACGCGACGTCGCTCGACTCGGCGCGTCCACCCTCCAACCTCACAATGGCACTGCAGATGCGCGACGGAAGCTGCCGTATAAGTGGATACCGAGAAGAGCTGCAGGTCGCGCACATTGTGCCGCAGGCGGAAGGGGACTGGTGGCAGGCAAACAGCATGTCAAATTACAACCGGAGCTTGACCAGCGGCACGGACGATACGGCCAATGCCATGTTCTTGACAGCGAGCTTCCACATTGCCTTTGACAGGCCCCGCTTCGTCTTTGTGCCGAAGCCGTCGAGTGACGACGGGAAGATGCGGTTGGTTCTCCATCTGCTCGAGCCTTCACCAGAGTTTGAGCATCTCTACCACAACCGGGAGCTGCACCAGTCGGACGTCGGGGTGGAGATGCTGTTTGCGCGCTTCGCATGGACGCTGTTTCCACTGCTGGACGCGTTCCTCTTGTGTAAGGAGAAACGCCGGTTGGCTGTGCGCGCCGCTCTAAACGACCAGATTCTCTCGCGCGGATACTTTACTGCCGCGGCGTGTGAGCGGTTCTCCATGTCGTCGAGCAGGAAGCGGTCGGTGAGCCCGAAGAAACGGAAACCGGACGAGGATGTGGTCGACAGCAATAGTGTTGACGATGTTGAGGTCCGCAGGCATGTCGACACGAACACATCTCCTCCAGCGACGAACCTCCGCAAACGTTCGATCGGATGCATCGACCACGAACCCCTTTCGCCTTGTCAAATACCCCCAAGCAGCAAACGACGAAAATCGTCGCCTATCCCCGAGCAATCATTATTCTCATCCACCGTCTCGTCGGCGCTATTGACTGAATCCTCCACCCCCCATTCTGATCATAACGCAGAAGAATCGTGTGCGATAGTATCCCACGGTTCCCCCTTGGCACAAAAATGGCTGGAACAAGAACGTCAACGCTCCGATCCCGAACAGACCTGGACAGAGGAGATGCGCTGGTTGCGAGAAGTCTGGGCTGGCAAGACCATGGCTAGTCATGAAGTGCCGAGGTTTTGGGATCTGAGCGGGTATGAGGTGAGGGATGTGGGGGGCGAGGATGGATTGAGGGTAGGAGGTGAGGTGGCGGAATAGATGGAATATATATTTCGGGGAAGGGGCCTGTGAGGGGTTCTTTGGTGTGCTTCGCGCGCTTGATCATCACGTTTTGGGAAGATAACGTGACGAAGGGGGTTGCTCGGTTGATTGCTTATACGATACCCACATATTCTTCTTCTCAATACACTTTGTTCGCATTGTACATGACTACACTGGTTTTCGAAGAGCTAACAAGATTCTGCGTGACACTTGGCCGTTGCTTTCTTCTGGTTTTGTCGTCTTCTATGCACCTGTAACGTCTCTTGATGTATATAAGGGCATGCCGCTCTAGCCAGGACTTGTTCGCTACTCTTGACTTCTGTCATGCATTGGAACAAGACAGGAAGGAGTAGAGACAGTGTTTGAAGCGCTCTTGGTGTGCTGAACCTGGTACTGTACCTGCTACGTCAGGACTGAACTGGGCCTGAAGTGGAGTACTACCGTGATTGGACTGTGATTGGACTGTGATTGGACTGTGATTGGACTGTGGCTGGACTGCGGCTCGGGCCGTGGCTTGGACTGGGGACGGGAATGCCGCTAGGACCAAAGTAGAACTACTCTAATTATTCAACGAACGTAAGATCTAACGCCATGATGTTTGAGCAGTAACAAGAAAAGTGTTATACGACTCTCCTAACAATGTTTCCTCCAACGAGTGTAGAACGTAGAGTCCGGAATGACTTGATAGAAAGGAGCTGTCATGACATTGCGACCCAGCAAGTTTCAGCGATACAGGATGCCAGCGGGGACAAGCCATTCAACACCCCATTGCAAGGCTACAAATGTCTTTTCCTATGCGTACTCCTGAGACATAGCATAAGAGCCTTTGCATGCAAGCACTCAGCTTTCGTATGCAAGCATTCAAGACATTGGAAATCCGCATGTTCGTTGATGGATCGCATCAGCGTTATTCGTAAGACATCCCAACGAGCCTTATACTTTCATCCAACAGTACCCAAATGACGATTCCCGTTGCTTCCTCCAACGACTCATCCCTCGGAGGTAGTAGTCTTGAAAGCTCCCAAGACCGCTGCGCGTACCGCTTTTGCGAAATCCTTGATAACACCCGGCTTCTTCTCTTTGACGTCAACAATATTTCCCTTGCACTTCGCCAACGTCTTAATCTTTGTCTTCATCCTCTAATAGAGCGTCCCCTCAGGCAGTACGGACGAAGTCTATAATAACCGAACGCGTGAGCTATTCGGTCAAACACCGTAGATTTCCATGCAACTCACAGCTCGCGAATCAGGATCAATAATCGCTCTCTCAAGTAATCCCATCAACTCCCGGACATGCGCCGTGTTTGCGACTGGTGTAAAGTCAAGCGGAGGGTGCCAATCAGGCGGAGGAGTCCATTAGGGTGGAGGGTTCCAGCTCATCGCAGCAGTCCAGTTAGATTAAAGAGTCCAACTGTTCAAGGCTTGGTCGGATTGCTGTCGGAGTAGGGCTGGGGCTTCGAGTTTATCCCACATAGACAGCGTAATAGCTACTAAAGAGCGCTGCGTTAGGACGGTGGTGTTTAGTAGGACATAGAGATCTAGAGCGTTTACAACATAGATTAAGAGCGTAGAAGAAACAAGGCATAAAGGTCTCACCAAGGGCTGCCGCAGAGGTAAGGTTAAGACACAGTCGGGGTTAGTGCCGCGTTCCGGTGAGATGGACATGAAGCAATGTGATGTTTGTTAGTGCCAGAGCGAGCAACATAACCCGGTTGGAAGAAGTCAAAGGCTTTCACCAATGCAGTCGTGCAAGAGTTTTAGGCATCCCATCATCGTCAGATCGTAGTGGAGTAAGGAGACGCATGGTTCCTTCAAGCAAGAACAGTAGTATTATCGTCGTCTAGGACACAATCCAGGATGCTACTACCGAAGCCGTCCCTGATGCCCTGCAGCTCCAGATGAGGCGTTCCATTGAGAGCAGCTGAGATACGGACTGACTCAACAACGACAGTTCTGGTGTGAAATGACGACACAAGTCCCAACCACCCAGCCATGAACGTCGGCATAATCGGGACGATGACGATGGCCATCGGTGCGCGCCGGTACTCAGGCGCGGCAGCAAAAGGCCGAAAGCAAAGTCAGTATGTATGACTGGTCGAGTTGCTGAAGTTCATCACACAAGTGTTTGTGATGAAAAGCGGCGTGTGAGCCACCATCAAGCCAGTTTCTCCATCAGTTTGCTCTGTAGTGAAGGCCATGATGCTGTTGCTGTTGACGCAACGTCTGCATGGAAGCATGACTGCACATACCGAGCGAAAAGACCTCCGCTATAATGTCGTATGCTCAGAGTCAGGCTGACTGAGTACTCGCATGCACGTGGACCAACGCCGGCCAAGTGACGAGGAACTGCACGTGCTGTTGCCGCTGGCTGCGTGGAGGAACTGCATGAGCTTCTCCACCATCCGCATCTCGAGATTGTTCCCGATCTTTAGCGAAAGGATTGCGACGGGGATTGAGAGACTGGGAGGCTTCTGTGGATGCTGACATTGTTCGTGTTGATGAGAAGCTCACCAGCTACGTCGTCTTGGTCGTTGTTCGTCGTGCGCGAGTGGCGCGCCAATTTGTGGAGGGTGGCGCTCTCTTTGAGCCGCCAGTTTCGCTCGTCGCTAGGAACATCGTGGCGTCCTATCGGTGTCAC